>NC_137508.1:14405000-15005000 GCF_041902795.1 Electrophorus electricus | reverse complement strand
TGGTTCCTAATACACACATGGTTTAAACCAGTCCATTCAGCACAGGATTAAATTGAGCCTATGTGAACCTAAACACAGCAGTGAATTTGCCTCAAGCTATCATCACATCCTGTAAACTTGATCTGAGGGGTATATTACAAAGCATGTTATAGAGAATGAGGAATTCTTGCTAAAGGTGCATTCATAAAACCAAATGTTTTCTCTTAACAATTTGCCAAGTCAGTACCAGACATGCTCACATTTCAAAGTCAAAGTCAAATGTATTTTTATAGCACTTTTAGCAACAGTTTACAGCAGCTTTACAAATGTCTGAGTCCAAGTCCCCAATGAGCAAGCCAAGGGCAAAAGTGGCAAGGAAAAACTCCCTAGAGCATGAGGAAGAAACCTTGAGAGGAACCAAGACTCAAAGGGGGGGGGGGCCCATCCTCCTCTGGCCAACAAGAGACAGTTAAAACAACTTACAATTATGACTGAGTACAGCTTGAGCAACAGAGGGTTAAAGGCCTTGCACAGGGACAGGTCTTGAACTGACAAACTTCTGTTTATTACTCAAGCACCTTAACTACTGAGCTACATTTTGACAGTTGAACTGCCCTAAATTCAGCAGTGACATCAATGCTTGTAAAAACACCAGCAATTATGCCTGATAAATGTTTATGAATCCAACACCGACAAGATTATTCACAATGGCTGTAAGATCATAATTAATATACATGAGATTTCCAAATACCATAATTTATCATTGTTTCACAATAATTTCTGTTCTTAATTGTGCACTGGGGATTTTGGTGGGTAGTGTTTCTCCTTAATTGTTAATGCAGTTGAAGGGCCTAAAGTTGAAGCACCCTACTGGGAAAGATTCTGTATTACTTTTGGTATCACTTGATATCATTTGTTTGTGGTAATTTTGTGATGAATTGGCAGTTGCGGGTGCAATCTTATTTCAGTTCTTAAAAGATCAAAAAGTTCAGTTTACTCACATTGTCTCCACGTGTACCTTTGGTGCCCTTTGATCCCGGAAGTCCTGCATCACCCTGTTATGAAAATGATAAAACAGGTTTTGAGCAGCCCTCTCCATATATGCTGAGAACATTTTGCATCATAGCTGATATAAGGTACAAGTTAAGGTATCAATTGTTGAAGCCTAGACTTTATTTTAGTATATTGCTAATTATCAGTGACAGAAAAAGTCAGGTTATTTGTTTTACAAATGCCACATGAAAACATACCCACCTTAAAGCCCCTTGGGCCTTCACTGCCAGGTAACCCCAGCAGCCCCTGAGAACAGTTACAGGGTCTTTTAGTTATAAAATATCATGTAGTGTCTTCCTTTAAAACAGACGTCATTCCTAATGTAACTAATGAATTACAAAAACAATATAATATAATATACAATATAATATATATATACACACACACAACATAATATAATATACAATATAAATTAAAAAATGAATTCAGTGCTAACTTTTTTTCTTCAAATGTAACTGAAAATGTTGAATTTACAAATAAATGAAAACATTGTATTGTTAAGTCTGACTGTGCAAAATTATTTGAGAGATCTAAACTATAGTTGGCTCATATACTAAGACACTAAAGGTTTTCCCTTGTCTCTAATGGAGTTAACATGCATGTCTCTGGAATACATGGGTTTGTTTCTTTTTCTTAGTGTCTGTATTATTTACAAATGTTATGTGTCCCTGATGTTTTGTCAGAAAGGGAGAGTAATGCACACTTCCTTTTTTAAAATATGATGTATGTACATTCATATTATCTGCTGAAAACATTTCCTTTACTTCAGTGTTTTCCAGAACAAAGATTCTCATCAAAATTTTGGATTTAGGAGGCTAAGATGTTAGCACACAATCTTTATTTGGTGCTAACATCTTAGCCTCCTAAATCCGAAATACATGTGTTTACTTGCAGGTGTTTATATTGATTAATTGGTGGTTTAATGGTCCAGTTGTGTTTGAACAGGTTCCAGTTCTCTCATGTCCTGCCCTATACAATTATATTTGACTAGTGAGGATCTCAGAGAGGTTTCTCAGAGAGATAAGAGACAAAAACCAAATCAAAATTGTACTGAACATATGTCATAGCTGTTATTAAAAATAGCCTGTAAATGTAAATGTAGATAAAGTTACTTGTAAAATGTGCACTTAAATAATTAACAATATTAAGATAGACAACGTTTATGTTGTTACTGAACAGTGGTTAGCAGATCATCCAGTTTGGATCATGAGTAAGACTATTATTGCTCACTCAATCTTAATAGTGTTACAAGTAACATTATACTAAAGTTGTAAATTTGTAGTACAAAGTGCTTTCATTTGTTGAAAAGACAAAAGAATACTTTAATACATTCAGTGAAATGCAAAATACAGACCTTTGCATTGATGGCATAAATCTTGCGGTCATTTTCAAAAAATGATTTAGTATAGTGTGATGTTTCAGATCTTTTGAAATGTAAGGTTACCTGCATCCTATTGTACACTTGCCAAGATCAGTCACTTTATCATGTTGAAGCAGTCCCAAAGAGATGCACACTTCCTCTTTGAAATATGATGTATGTGCATCAATATTATCTGTTGAAAACATTTCCTTCACTTCAAGGTTTTCCAACAGATACAGTTATCAAGCATCCAAACTCTGGAGGCTTTTTTATGTAAGTACAAAGTAACAGCATTGTTTATAGGACTGCTCATTTTGGTGGATTACTGATTGATTTTGATGCAGTGTCTTTGAGCCTGGCTGATTTTGGTGATTTTAGAATCTCTGGCAAAGTAATATTCCTACCTGAAAACTTAAACAGTAATGCATGGTACAAAAAACATTGAATCTATAGGCAAAATATACATTTGGAAATAGAGTTAAATTATATATTTGTTAGTGTGGTTAAGATTTTGGTAAGATAAAACGTGGAGCCAATCCACATTTTATTTTATCTAACAGCTTTTGTATTACTAAGTTAAAGCATTGGTAGACTCCTTGTTTTAACATATTTTGCTGGTTTTGAAAAAAACACTTCCACTCTTATGTACTTCCTGTTTATCTGTTTTTGTATATCTTAAGACTGCCCTGCTTCTACCGAGCTCTGTGGGTAAAGGCCTTTAGGATTTATTCCTAAATGCAAATTTGCAGCAACATGGCTCAGTGGAAGGCTTAAAGCTTTTTTGCTGTCTTTTCATAAATATATTTTTAACAATCTTAAATTGTGCATTTCTGTGCATTACTTTGTGAACAGTTTTTCATCATATGTTTAGTACACCCACCCTTAAAAGACACAATAGATTGAAAATTAAGTGTATATACACAGCATATTCTTTAGACAAAATGGTAAAAGTACAAGCAGATCATTTAAACAATAACAATCTGGGTTTTTTTTGTTTGTTTTTTTACATTATCTTTCTATTAAATGATGATTGTTTCCTGTTTATGGGTTAATAAAAATAGCAATGATTTTAATGGTCTTCTGAGGGCACAAATGAAAATAAATAATAAATCTAGTGGCTTGTGAATGAGCAGAAAAATAAACAAATGCTTTATAATTTTAGCATATCCAACATAGCCACCTTGAAATAGCTTTTGCTAGGCTTTGGGTTATTTTCCATGATAAGCGAAGGCAGATGTTTGGTTTGGATTTGCTCTGGAGGGAATAGTAAAGGAACATGGAAACGTGTTGCAAAATAAAGTACCTTCCATTTCTTCAAGGACATAAAAAAGAAGTTGCTGAGGTATATTTTGGAACAAAATGAGATGAGGATTATAGGCCGGACTAATAGGTTTTGACATTATCTATAATTGTTCAATTGGAGAATTCCATTAAATGCTTTTATTATTAATCTTTTTCTTGAATTTTATGTTCTTTTGCAGCCAGATATAGCCACCATGTCCATTCTTTAAATTTCAGTATTTTAAAATTACTCACAAATGCATTACTGTTAACAAAGGCATACAAAAGTAATATTCTGCATCCTTTCACCTAACAGACTAAAACAACAATAAGACACCACTAAAGTGTATTTTCTCATGTATTCAGTTGCTTGGTAGTTTGTGAGAATAATTGACAAATATGCTCATAATAAGTGTAGTGAATGCTTTTAGAGATTGTGTTACTCTTGCATATAGAGATTACAAGTGGGATTTTAAAGATTTATTTAAAAGTCTGTATGACCTCTCTTTCACCAGTGAAATAAAACAAGAACAAAACAAAGGAAAAAAATAATCCAGGATCTAGAAAGAATTTGACACTTAAACCCAATGCTCCAACCTGTTTGCATGCTGTCAGAAATGAGCAAACCATACCCTTCATCCTGATGGTTTGCGACAGCACATGTTGTAGAGTCCCCTCAGTGGGATCACAAAACTGAATCAGACCTCACTCTCCTCTAGAGAGACCAGTTGCAAGCATGTTGTTGTTTAGCTGAGTTATTTTTTCTCATTTTTCTCATACTACATAGAGGGTTGCTCCTGTTCAGTTTCGTCCATGAACACACCAATAGGCGTGTCCTTTGGATTAATATATAAAGAGTATAACCACAGGTTACAGTGTAGTAACCTTCACTGTTTGCTATTCAAAAATGACAGTTCTTTGAGACCATTGTAGAATGTACTCACAGGCTGTCCTTCTCTTCCATCTAGGCCAGGAATGCCAGGAGCTCCTTTATCTCCCTTAAGAAACAGTGTAGAATAATATAGAAAATTAGAATAACAGAATTACTGGACATTTAGGAACCAAGAAGACATGAACTGTGATCTTTGATGTCCTTCAATGCATAAAATATTTGTGATGGTCTTTCATTCAGCTTTACAAAGGCTGTATTTAGTCAATAATTATTGAGTTGCTAAAAAATGGTAAACAATTTATAAACATTCAGAAATATTGTGACAAACCACTAATTTCTATTCTTTGGATAAAAATAAACATAAAAATAAACATTTAAAAAATGATTTATTTGGTTTAAAGCCATTTATCCATCTCATGAAAAAACATTTCTGTATGCCACCTCCTTGATTGTGATGAACAGTTCATAATAATGACAATCATCTGTTTTTGAAAAGGCTTAGCAAGAGAAAATGTAGTCGGCAACCATGACACCAACCCAAAATAATACATTTTTACATAGAATTCTACCAAGTAACGCAGAAAAAGCAAGCTTAATGTCCTGAAACAGGCCTGGCTAAAAATGCAGTGATTCATGTTCCCTTCTTACAGAGACAGTTAGTCTAAATATGCTTATTCCTGAGCTGAGAAACCACTTAATGCAAACCTTTTCACCAATTTCTCCAGGACTTCCATCTTTACCATCTCTTCCAGGTCTCCCCTGTTGAATACAAAATGGAGTAAAATGTGATTACTGTATTTTCAGGAACAATTATCTTTGCAGGCTAGAAACATAATTGTAAAAGGTAGAATTATGTACATACGGGTTCCCCTGGATATCCAGGGGGGCCAACAGGTCCTATGCTTCCCTTTTCACCCTAGTCAAGAGAAAATCTGTCTGTTAGGCTAAATGCTTCCTTTGAATATCATAGACAAAAATGTATAAGACCCACATTAAAACCTACATAGTCTGACTAGATTAATGCATTATATAATTTTATTTGGTTGTTTCCAAATCTTCATATATAACTACATAAATGAGTTTTATAATTGTAAAACATAAAGACATTTGTACAGTTGGTGTGTAATTTTTTATGCACTGTAGAGTTATTGTTATGTACTATACTACTGATGGAATTCTGTTAGACTTTATTCTAACAAAAAATGTAAACATTTGTGCTTGCCATTAAACAATTTGTATTGCTATGTAAGATTTGTAACATCTCAGAGATATTCACAGTGGATTATGGAATGAGAATTCACAGGTCTGTATATTTATTTAGCCTTAATATTCGTACCACTTGCCCATCTTTGCCTGACATTCCTTGTCTGCCTTGAGAGCCAGTTGCTCCCTGAGAGAAATAGAATAAGTTCACCAAAGATGAATATGACAACACATGTCAGGGTAACTGTTTAGTTATTTAAGTGGTTGCAATGCAATCTCAAATGCTATTAGACTACATTAAGATGAAATCCTTCATGGATGCACATGGATACATACAGAACACACAACATACTGGTATCTATGTGGACGTAGAACATACATTTTGGTAATTTTGTGGTTAGAGAAGCTGTGAGGGAGGTATAAATCTAAGATAGTGAGGTGTAAGGATATGTTATTGTGCGTAGCAAATATATTTGGCTAAGAATTAATTGCCAATGTGTTTATTTGGACATCACCCCCACAGGTTTTTCTATGCTTATGAGAACAAATATTGCAAATATTGTCTTTTGGATACAACCTCTAGTCCTTGTGCATGTAGCACAGCTTGCAAAGGTTGTAGTAATGGCCTGGAAAGATAAGGCTCTAAGTCATCTAACAATTTATCATCAAACATATTTTCCTCATAGGGTAGCAATACCGACCTGCAATGTTGTTTTTGGATTTAAGCTCAAATATCTTTTCGTCTGTCTAACACTGGGACAGCTAAAGGTGTCCCAAGTGCATTTCAAAGTGTTACAACTACTATATTTCATCAGCAGAATAGTGTCATTGCACTAAACTGAAATCCAGATGTTTACAAAAAATGTGCACACAGATGTAATGAGCAAAGATTGTCATGTATGCAATGTATATTAGTCATGCACATGAAATGCATTACTTATAGATCTACACTACCTTTTCACCTGCTTGACCTGATGTCCCAGGTAAACCTGAGACACCTCTTGCACCCTAAAGAGAGAAAAAGAATAGACTCAACAATCCTCATGTACAGTCTAAATAAAACAAACTGATAAATTATTGTAATAGAATGATTCCTTACAGGTTCTCCTGGGCTTCCTTTTTCCCCCTTATACCCATCTGAACCACGAGGCCCCTGTGCACAGAGGACAAAGAGAATCTGATGACATTAAAATACCATGAGGCTTTACTGGAAAACATTTATATATTATTGAGATTGATTTCCATACCGCCATGCCAGGAGAACCTTGAAGGCCAGGACTTCCTCTTGGCCCAGGAATACCCTTAAATAAATGTAGGAATCTTGTGTATCAAGTGTATCAGTTTGTCAATGTATCAGTCTATCAATCACAATGTCAAAGTAATTGTACAATACAGGTACTGAACTGGTATAGTGAAACAAAATTGTCATTAGTGCTTTTCACTAGTTATTGCATTCCATGACATCATTCACTAGCCACTGTTATGTACAACAACATTTGAAGTTTAAAAAGCATTTCAAAGGAAAGCATATAAAAAGCAGTCCTTAATCTACCTTTAAATAACTTATTTTCCTCTTCATGGCATTTGAAGGGATGCAGAGAGTTTTCTAATACTTTCTAAATTTAGCCATATTTAATCGCTTTCAAAACTTCTATTGATTTCAGTAGTTTGTGTTGCGCTTCAGAAACAAGTGTGCCAAGTACTGTCAACATTTATAATGTCAATCAAGAACACACATGAAACTCATTAATCAATTAGCTTTGAAACTTCTATTTTTCAGCTGTGACAGATTTGTCTATCATTATTGGCCAGCTAAGGACTGGTGATTAAAATCATCATTGAAGGTTTAATCCATAATTCTCAGTGCAATTCAAATTTGGGATTTCTGTGTTTTCATCTTCTGCTTTTGCCTGCTAACAAGAAAGAACCTCACAAGCATACAACTACCACCACCATTACTTCACTGGTGGAAATGAGTGAGAGATGCCCTGTATTTAGATTGCAATAAAATGTCTTTAGGCATTTTAAACCAAGAAATTCAGTTTTTCTCACCTAATCACAGAAACTTTCATCATTAAGGTACACTGCTGCAAACATGAGGTGGGATTTGAAATGGCAAGGTTTAAGCAAAGGTTTTCTTTTTTAACACCATGTCATAGGGACCAGCTGTTTGTAGTGTTATAGATCTTTGCTGACTGATGCACATTTTCTCCTGTCTTAGCGAGTGACATTTGTAAGTTTTTCACCCCACTGTGGTTATCTGGGTGGTAATATAGTACACCTGAATTATGGTTTCACACAAGGGAAGGTTGGGGACGTAGCAACAGAAAGTCTATAGGGAGACTGGTTTCAGTCATTGTCCCTTTGACACTGCTTTTTTATTGACCTTTTGTTATTGCATATTATATATCATGTTAGATCTGAACAATTTTGAAAGAAATGACACATTAGACAAATAAGACAGATTAGCTCACATTAGCTCAAAGAGTTTTTTAAAAAGTTCTTGAATTTATTATAATTTATGTGAACTGTAGTACCTTTGGTACCAAGCACTATACATTTTGTAATTTAGATCCAGCAGTAGGAAAATAACAGCTCTGCATAAATTTTAAAGTATAAACCTTAAATCAGCCTTCTTAGATAACACAGAACATAAAGAATGTTTTACTTGTGGCATTCCTTGGTAAATCCATAGCATTCTCCAAAAGGAATTTCAAAGAGGTCATTAGTCACAACAGGCTTTAGGCAAGGAAGACATTAAGTACAACAGACAACATGCATCATTAAACATTTGTTAGTTACAGATCATGAAAGCCAGTAAAGATTATTGAAAGAACATCTAGCATTTGAAAGCATTTGAAATCCCTAAACACCTAAACGTAACATCTGTGCAATCTTGTACCTCCATAGGAGGTTGACACTCAATTCTTTGTTTTACAGATGTGAACTAAATCTAAAACTCCTTTTTCATAAACCAGACATTTTTCATACAAGACAGTTCTTGACAAGCATGAATGTGGCACAGTGAACCTCTTTACCATAGTCATCGTCCTCTATGCACAACTGCCAAAACTCAAAGGGCACAAAATCCATTAAATAATTATTATTTGTATTTAGACAGGCAGCCTCATACTATCATGACCTTAGACATTATGATCAAATGTGAAAAATAGAGCCATATTTTAATGAACTCAGTAACTTTATGTAAAGTGGAGCGATTATGAGGCAGACACAAACACTGAGAAGAGAGAGATTTATTAAGGGCAAATTCATAATCTGAGTCGTAGTCATAGTCCAGGGTCAATTTACCAACATGGAGGGACCCAGGAAACATGATGAAACAAACAGAAAGTAAATCACGATAATAGGAAAATGACTAAACAGGCTACAGTAAGGAACACAAAGTACACGAATAGGATAAGAAACACGACTAGGAATCACGAACAACTAGGAATTACATGCAGAGGCTACATACACAGAGGTTAGTATTAACAATGACACCCCCCAAATAAAAAAAACAGCCAACATGGTGGGGTTTACATACACAGGGTAATGAGGACTTAACAAGACACAGGTGCAATTTATGAGAGGCGGAGAAAACGAAACTAAGGAACGGAACCACAACAAGGAAGTTAAGTAAAACAAAGACATAAAACGAGAAAACCATAGAGACAGGGATGCTAGGATGGGCCAACCATATCACTTTCATTTTAAAAGTCTGATATGGAGAAAAAATGGATAGTACCGATTGTGACTATCAGTATTTTGTTTTTTGTTTTTTTTAATTTCAGGTGACAAAGAAAATCTCAGTTATGCATATATTAATCCTTGAATTTAAAAGGTTTCTTTGCTGGCAATAAAATGGCTACTATTTCTGGGCAATATTTTGTCATCATATAACAATTCGTGGGGAGTCAAGCTTATAGATTCATATCCTAGATAATCTGGTTTTAAGGGCATGAACTACACTAAAAATATTAGAATTAGCATCTGCATGAATAATGCAAAGGGTAATTTCTACACACTTGATGGGCCTGACAAGAACATCAAATAATGATGAGCATAATTCACTTTGCTTTCACTTTTATAAAATCCTTCCAGGTGTAGCCAAATTAAATTAACTGTAGACTATAAATAAGCATCTGACTGAGTGGCATAAAATTTGAGATTATCACTAGTATAAATGAGGAATGTACGTTAATGATGAGTGTTTTGAAAAACTCTATTCCCAGAGACGCTAGTATTAAATTGCTTTCTACTTCTGTTATGTAGAGATAAAAAATGTGTGGAAACCAGTGGCACATTGCAATTATCCTTATGCAATAATTATAATTATCCTTATTATGCAATATCCTTATCTAATTGACTTACTGCAGAAATTAGGAAGTGGTACCTATTACTTCTTTATAGATTTCCTTCTAAAATGCTTTAAAGTATCCATCACATTCCTTGAACTAAACATGGCAGAACAACATGTATATTCTACATGACAAACAAAAATGTTGCCAGTTTATTTTACTATTTTTGTAGGTCCTTGTGTGGGAAAGAAACTCTATGCCCTTATGTTAAAAAAATTCCACTTCACTTTAAAATAACTCTGTATGAATAGATTTCATCTGCTTGAAATTTTTCCCATCTGGGTAGTAATATTTTGGGTTTTTTTTAACCAGTGCATTACAAAAGCCTTTTAAAACCATTGCCAGTTCCTCAACACTACAGTCATTACTTTTACTAAACATGTTCAGTAATCTTGACTGCTTTGAATTATCATGGCCAGTGCTGGCTTGACATAGGTAAAGGAATAATCAAAGTAGTATGACTGGCCCCTGCTTGGCACTACATGTGCTCCAGCTGATTCGAGGTTTGGATTAAACTGTGTAGTACTCACAGGCTTACCATCAGCACCAGCAAGACCAGGTCTACCAGGTTCTGCATTTCTTCCTGGCTCTCCCTAGAGACAATGTATAAAAATGTAAATATTGTGTATGTTTGATTTATTCCACGATATATTGGAGGTAGACTAAAATCACTTTATCAAATGCATGACCATCCATGTTTAGGTAAAGTAGTCTCTGGAATTGTTCTCAAGTTGACTCAATGAGTTGACTCAAGTTGTAATGACTTTAATAATTTGGACATACGAAGGTATTTCTAGATCAGTTGCCATTTCATATTATGTTTAATAAGTACGACCTATAGAGATTTCCAGTCTTGTAGACATCCAGTGTTTACATTTACATTTTAAAAATATTTACAGTTATATAAAACCTATTTGACTCAGTTTCTTTTAGTGTAATGGAATAGTATTATGAAGTTCCTCTTTAAATCTATAAGAAAAGATAAGCCTGAAGCATTTTAGAAAGTTGATTAGCTTTTATAGTGATCTCATGTTTAAAAGAAGGATGATTCCAAGCACAGACTTGAACTCATAAATCTCAAACTTTCTTTAAGGAGGCTTTTGTGGTCGGAATAATGTAGTGGGTAGCAATGCTGTCTTTCCTGTGGTGACTGGCGTTCAAACCCCATCTGGGCAAGTATGTTGTTCAATGCCAGTAAGAGTCCTTGGGCAAGGCTCTTAACACTACATTTGCATACTTCTGTAACATGCTTGAAATTGTAAGTATACTCTGGATAAGAGCATCTGCCAAATGCATTAAACATAAAAATTAAAACAGTGAAGACTAAGGAGGTAATTTTATGCACTGTGGGAGACTCTGTAATGTAAATATATTTAACCCTTAATAAATTTGTCATGATACACCGTTCACTAGCTTATGTTCACTAAAGGCTTATTTTTTTTCTAAAGAAGAAGAAATTAGGCAAATAACCTTTAGGCCTTGAGCCCCAGGTGGCCCAGCTGGACAGATACATGGTTCAGGGGTTGGATCAATATCAGCTGGTCCACTGGCACACTGAAAGAACCCCAAAGAAACCTGCTGTTATTTTGCATTTCTGACGACTTCTCTCGTGATAATGTTAAAAATATATGATGTGAAAACAAAGGATTACATGCCATATTATTTATGTTGCATATCATTTCTGCATTCAAAAGTATTTACAGCCTTGTAGTCCCCAATAGCTCATAGCACAGTGCAAAAGGGTAGTCAGCCAACTGGAAGGACAAGCTTGGGATTGCTAAATCTTAGACTCACATCTAACTACATGACTGTAAACAGCTCAGCTATGTGAAGTGGCAATTATGAGGTGACAAAATAAAAAGCAAAAAGAGACCTCATGGCTCAATGAATCATTTTATGTTCTATAAGCAACTCTAATTTTATTATTTAGTAAACAGATGTAATGTTTTTGGTATACTTTTACACTCTTAACAGTCTTACCTCTATGGTTGAAAATAAGTTTAGCAGTTACTTTTGAAAGTGAGCAAAGTCATTGGCCAAAATACATACCTCTCCATCCTACAAATGAAAGGAGTGAAATGATACAATCAGCCAAAATGCAGCAAATTGGCACAGATTAATTTTAACTTGGTGCAAGTGCAGTGCTTAAGAATGAAAAAGTGACATGAATTTAATATGAATTATCTGTTTTTCATGCCTTCTACTGCAACTCTTCCTTAACAGTGAGTCCCGGTATTTATATTTGGTAACGGGTTAGTAAATTTAAAGCAATAGCTAAGCAAAGTTGGTTTAGCTGACTTTTTAATGGTTTATATAAAATTTTTCCCAAAAGGAGATGGAAAACTAGTAAAAAGAAATATGACTGGAAGCATTAACATGCACATTATATAGGCTACAATAATGAGCAAAAAATCCATGGTTTATGCAATAAAATACTTTTAGAGAAAATACTATGAAATTATTGGTTAACATTACCTTACATACCAATTCATGGGTTATGCTGGAAAAAGACAAAATGACAATAATGGTTGATATAATGATAAAATGACAAACATTCAGGATTCTTGTACTCACAACTCCGGGAATTTCACAAGCAGTTTCTTTGTTATTCATCTCAGGGTCACAGTATATTCGTAATTTTTGGACATCAAACTGTTTAAAACAAGTATATTTTAAAATACAATCAGTTTTGTTTTTTTTATCAAACATAAAAACAATCAGTTTTGTAGGTGGGAACGTTTCTTTTTTAAAGTGTACTTCTAAGCAAAAAGAAAATACATTTCCTGTCAATGTGCCATTTTTTTATATATATATTTTTTTATATGGATATTGCTGCTTTGCATAAAATGGATATATTCCTGTTACCCTTGGGAGGTTCATCCATAGGTAACTAGTAACTGAGTTATTGTATTACATAATAGTTGGAATACTTACTGGAACTGTTGTTTCTTTTCGAACATATTTGCCAACTTGTGTTTTTCCATTGATGAAAATGCCAATAGGAGGTTCCAGTGGCAAGTTTTCAGTTTCCAGGTCATCCACATAAAGAGAGATATCTTCCTCTGTTACCAGAAGACGCATCTGATGCCATTGTTCATCAAAAAGTTTCTGTGTTCAGATATACAGTAAAATATCAGGAGTTAGTATGGAGCAATACAATAACTATGCAATAACCTTGTACCAGTGGTGAATCTCGATTCTAATTCTTTACTCTACATACCTTAAAATGCAGTTACTGAATTGAAACTACTAAAACTTACTGAAAAAAAATGTATTTAAATAATTCATACCAGATTCCTTATTATTATGAAAAGAAGGTCTAGTAATAAATTTTAAAGTATGTACATTTCAGATAACCTAATTACTTAGCAAGTGTGCTTGGTGTTCATAAATTAATATTTAGCATAAATTTATTTAATGCATGTTGTCTCATTTGCCACACCACCTGTGTGTTCTTATGTTATTATGTTGGTTACTCTAAAATCCCTTGTTGTTTGCATGACTGTTGTTGGTCATTGCTCCTATTACATTGAGTTTTATTATTGTTAGTGCACTTGTGCATATGTTCGGTTTCATGTTCGTTTGTTTCATTAAATTCTTCAATTGGAGACTTGCATTTGCTTCCCCCTCTTTTGCTGCATGTTCTATACCCATTGGTTCTGATTGGTCAATCATGACATATGGAGGTTGGGTTGCTTAACTGTGTAATATACTGCTGCCGTAGGCAACCAATGCAATTTTTAGGTGTGCAGTCCTGTGCTTTTCTTAGTGGACTGTTTTTATATAATTCACTTACAAAATTAGTGTCAAAACCATTTCTTAGAGTCAGCCTATTTGTTTCTTTAGTAGGAAGCAATGTAATAGTCCATCATTTTCACTAAATAAACCTCTCCACAGTGATACAAGAGCTCTTTGCTTTATGTCAGGGTCTTGGCTGCCTGTCAGTAAGCACTGATGTTATTTTAAGACCTGGGTACATTATAAATATAAGTATTTAGGGTTAAAGCTTTTGTGGTACCATTACCCAGGCAAAAGTTTTTTCAGGAAATTATGAGAATGATGGTCTTTTATCAAGAGCAGTGTCTCTGGCATGGTAGTTGGTGTTATGGTGGTATGAATGGTGGTGAATGTATTTACCCTTGCTGGTGATTTACTGAAGACCACTGTCTGAGTACCACTCGGTGCTCTGCTTGTGGTGGTGAACATGACGGTTCTGTTCAAGCCATTTAGGGTTACTGCCATTTGAGGCACCCCATCCATAGTCTGTATACGCCACAGATCCCACTCCTCTGTCAGCACACGACCCTTGTACTTAAGTGTGGCCACAAATACATAGGATGGTGGTAGCCCAACAGGAAACAAGGTCCTATGGATATCAAAATAATGACACTATTTAAAATTAAATGTAATGTATATAAAATTAACTTAAGAACTGCGACATTTTTTTACAGACTGTACCTGGTATTCTCACTTAAGTCAACTCGGGGTGTCACTTGGTATGCTTTGGTTCCATAAAATGATCCTTGTATCTTTTTGGCTTTTTGGGCCAAGTTCAAGTGCAGCAGAATATCAAATCCCTTCTCATCCCGAGAGTCAATTGTTATTTTGGTCGGACATACAGTCTCTGTATTAGAGAGTGAAAAACAAGATCACATTTTACTATACTAGTTGAAAATTTCTTTTAAGTTTTAAATAAAGGAAGACCTCTATAAAACTTAGTAATTTATTTCTCTAAATCTACTTTCTGATTAATTATTTTTTTCTGATTCATTATGGAATTATATTTCATATACTCCCAGGAAGAATAGTTAGACATTGAAGTAATCCTGGACTTTCATTTTAGTGTTGGCACATAGTAAATAATCTAGTATATAAATATCTTACCATGGAACCCTGGATTTGCAAATGTTATTTCCAAGACACATTTTGATCTTTAATGCTAGCAGTCTCCAGAAAATCTACAGAATATATATTCTGGGTTCACACGAGTTTATTTTTGAGACATTCCAACCTTTAGATTTTCAGACGTGATATTTTTCTTCCTTTAACAACTCTATTTAGAATCACTGCTCATGTAGAATTAGCACTGTGGGAAATCCCATGTGAAATGAGATTGTCCCATTATTTTTAATAAGTGTAAAGGTCTGCCATTTGACAACCTCTTCTTTTCCATGTTTAATAAGAAAATCTGTAATACATCACTGGCAGTAAAGCTAGTACCTAGTATTTTGGCACTGTGTGTGAGCTTTAAGTGTTAAAACATGTCAAAACAGCTTATGTGTGTAACAAGAAACTTGAGCCACACATGCTTTTTCTAATATAATGCTGCTAGAATGCAAATCTCAGACTCTCCAGAAGCTTGTGGGCAGAGGTAGTATAAACACTTCTGCTTGTTTGTGCCATACATAGCCTGGTTGTGTATATAACTAGACAAAACTCATCAAACTACCATTTTCAGATAGTACATATAAACATTTTAAGGGTTTTGATGTCACAGTCTCAGAAAGAGTGCCATCTGATTTCCCATTTTTATTTATGAACCAGGTGAGAACAGCAAAATGTTGTGGTATAAATTAAGTGCTGACCTATGACATGAAGAATAAAGATTTTTGCCTATGTGTACAGAGACTGGTTGACACAGAAATAACCTCTCAGAATAAATACTAGGTTAATATATGTCTTTTTCTACCTCAAAACATAGACCAGGACTTGATTTACACTCTGGAACATTTAGGATTCTAGGTTAAACTGGCTTGTAATAAATAAAATGTAATTTAATAACATTTAATGTTGATAGAAATTGGAAACAATTCACGCAGTGTGCCCGTCTAAGCACACATCAAAAGATGGAGTGAAATGATCAGAAACGTCTTACCCTCACACAGCTTCTGTCGGATAACTTCCTGGATCCTAGAAATGGCTTTATAGTCTTCAACATAGAAAACATAGGTCGAGGACGGCTTGTTAGCAATCTCCCTCAGCTCTGCTTCCGCTGTCTCAGACCCAACACCAATAGCAAAGAGGATTATTCCTTTTTTCCTTGCAGCCTCTGCAGCTTCCAGCACTGCATCTTGTGACTTCCCATCTGTCAGAACTACAGCAATTTTTGCAATCCCATTCGGTCCACGCTTAGACAGGGTGAATAGCTTATCATTGGCAAATGTGATAGCTTTTCCTGTGTTGGTGTTGCCTCCCATATATTCTATGGCTTCCATTGCTTCAATAAGGTCTCTTGTTAAGTCATGTTTTCCCAGCGGTATATGTAGTACTGGGTAATCGCTGTACTGGACCACCCCAACCTGGGTGAACTTCTGACCAATGTTGAAGCTTGATGTGATGTTCACCAGCCACCGTTTAACTATCTCAAAATTTGTATCATCCACACTCCATGATCCATCAAGTATGAAAACTAAATCACTTGGGGCTGTTCTACAACCTGGAAAATGAGACATGTTCATCTTTATTTTTATTTATTTATTTAAATAGAAATTATAGATAGATAATACTATATTAACAGCAAACTCAGTAAATAACTTTTCTATTCATTTGCAACCAAATACAGAGTTTAGGGCAGTATTTTCCAATCCAGTCCTTAGGGACCCCTAACACAATCTAACAACTTAGACCAAGCAATAATGAGCACCAAGTACCTGAAACAGGTGTACTGGAAGCGGGGATAGAGCAAAACTGTGGACTGCTTGAGGGTCCCTAAGGACTAAGTTGCAAAATACTAGTTTAGGAGATTATATGTGAATTGAGACAGCTGCATTGAACATGATTAATTAGGTGATGTTATCTGAGATGCAGTCTCCATGCAATAGGAATGGGAATGAGAGAAGCATCTTACTTAATCTCATGTCCTCATCTTGTGCTGTGCAAAAAAAGTGAAGGAAGAAGAAGCACAGATACCAAAACACAAAATGCATGGATCTTGTTTTGCAACCCATGTTCCTGAAGTGCCAAGCTCCAGTTTTGCACCTAAAGAGAAATATAGATAAGACATGCATTTCTTAGGTGATCTCAAAAGAGTGGTATCAGTATTGTGGATGTTAAAGCAAAGTGTTTATGATAGCTTGTTACATGAATGGCATGCTCTTTGTTTTTAATATGGCTGTTTAAGACAAAGAGAGTTATTTTATTGCATTTGTGGTGCAGAAGATAGGCTACAGTGAGATTAATTGTGTTCATGCCAACAAACACGATAGCTCATTATTAAACCTATCTAAGACACCTACACCAAGCAAAGAGAGACTAATTTAAGACAGCCAAACAATTTGTGTTCAGCTAAATCTTCTAATGTTATAGCATCATTTACAATGTCTGGTTACAATACTGATCCTAATTTGGCTGATCCTTGAAGAATCTAACTAAGCAGATGTAAGAGTAATAGAGTAATATTTGAAGAACAGCTTTTTCAAAGGGGTTGAATTATTGTACTCATTTATTGTTGATATTGTGATCACAATATCCATAATTAGGCAAAGTTGAGCAGCTTTCGAAACTAAGCACCAGCTTTGACAGAGGAAAGCTAAACCTGATTTTAAGCATTTTATTTTATGTAAATGGGGATTTCTGCTCTATGACCTCAAAATCGAGGCATGAAATCATACAGAATCCTTCTGCCATGACAGAGCTTGCCTCTTGCTCTATTGCTTTCCAAAATCTCAGTGCGGGGGAGTTGGGGGTGGTCATCTGGATTGCTTGCACTATTTGCATGAACCAGTTGCCATACAGCCTCCTACTGGCTTTTCCTAAGAACTGGATATTTCTACATTTCTGCCAATAACACATGGAATTCATTTACAGTGTCAGACAGTGAAATTCCAGTTTTGGACAGCAACCAAACACATGTACTCATGACAAAGGAAAGGCAAATTTGGTTTAAAAAGTAGAAAGAGTTTCATTTGACATTGTAGTTATGCAACATTTTTCCTGAGTGGACACCACCACTTCCTTCTGGAGCAAGTAGAGATGTAGCACTACACCCCAATAAAACTCCCTGTACATATGTGTCTGTCAGCCAGTGCTTCCTGCCATATGGCATTTTTCTGCTCCATAACCCTTTCATTGACCTTTGAAGTTACTGGGGCTCTCCAGACACTTTTTGGTTCATTTCCCAGGTTGATTTGATATAGGCAGGACCATAGATGGAATGTGGCATGTTTAAATATCTTTTTTTGCAATTCAAAATTGCACCTTTAAAATTACGCAAATGTATCTTCAGCATGTATTATCCAAAACATGACATGGAGATCATAGTGGAATGTGGTGGGATAATTCCTCCTGTTCCCAGGGATACTTGTTTAAGATTTATTTCAGGCTGGTGGGTTTTGTCCAAATAGATGTGGCAGACAGAAAACCTTGCTGAACAGCTGATTCTTCCCTGTCTTCCAGATGATGTGAATTGCTTAGCCTAAATACATAATCATGTGCTTTTTAAAAGATGTCTTTTAAATATCTTGACTGGAATGTCTTATATGTAGATGTACCGTTCTTGTGGATTTAATGTGTTAATATCCATTATTATTGTGCATTATGAATCTTCTTAGGTGGAATTCCCTCTTCCTGGCAAGCACTATATTATTACAAGTTCTTTTTTTGCTTGCCCAACTGGAAATGCTCTTTTACATTGTCAACTGTTGTTCATTATTTTCAATTATTTTGCCAACATGAAGGGAAAATAAATGACAGCCAAATGCCTAAGGCACCAAGGGAAAGCCAAAGCATTATATCAGAAAGCCCATTGAATTGATCTCAAATAATCAAAACCGTAAACCCAGTGACTTACAAAGGACTAAACCATTCTAACAATCCAGGGGTTTTCCACTATCCTCCACATCATGCAGAGCGTGACTAACATTCTGTCCATGTTGGGAATCCCCCCCCCTCTTTTTTTTATATCATTCTTACCCAACCTTTTCCGAGTCTTTTTAAGAATCCAAGCAAACAACTTGTAGGACTAATATAAAACATTCCTCTCAAAATCAGCAAAAAAGGTGATCATCAAAATTTCATTCATTCTTTTTATGTGACAGTGTCACAAACAAAGGGACAGATAACTGTTTCAAATGTCTTTGGCATGTTCCCAGTGCAGAGGCTGTCGGACTGCGGAAACCTGCATGCTCAATGATTCGTAAAGACCTTGAGGCAAAATGCAAACGCATAAGGCTCTGGGCATGCTTCATTTTCTATTACGTTTCAGTGCAAAAAAGTTCTCAAAAAGAGATGGAACACTATTTTAAATATCCTGTATGCATACACATAAAATTAAAGGAGATATGCAACAAATATGCATTGCTCAAGAACCATTTGTACCAGAAGACTTTCTAAACAGGCTGTTGTTGCATCAATGACTATCAATGCATTGTATCAGCTTATCAATTATGAAATCCTCAGAATAAAAACACGAACAGAATTTCAAACAGCTAGCCTTCTCCTTTATAGATTGAGTTAACATAAAGGTCTCATTCTGCAAAATCTGAATACTAGCAAGAAAAAGCAAGCATACAGCTAAAAACCTTGCATCACAACAGTTTAACAGAGAAAAGGGTAAGATTTACCAGGATTTATTGTGTGTGGAGCTGGACTCCTACTGAATGAAGTTACACCCTCATAGGTGTTCCATGGCCAAGGTTCTGTAGAGCACTAGACTGAAGAAGGTAAGTCAGGGGAGACTGCAGATGTTCCTTCAGTGAATGGGCCTGCCCTCTCCAGCTACTTTCCAACTTTCCCCTTCTCTCTCTCCCTCTCTCTTTCTTACTCTTGCGCTTTCAAACTCAGTCTCTGTGTGTGTGGCAAGCAGCCACCCTCAATTTACTAGGGGTTGGGAACAGACACAGATAAAGAAAGCTACATAAAAGCATCAACAGAGAATAATACTTTTTGTAAAAGAAAAAAGGAAAGCAACACTACTACTAGCAACATCTTTCCAAGCTGCTAGTATTTGCCAGTATGTATAGGTATGCCTATAGAATGAACAGCTTGTGAGGGTTTCTGCAGTGAAGCATGAGATTATATAAGGGACAGAACTTCAGATACTGAGTCAATTTTGTATAAGAAGATAGCTTTAGTTACTTTTTTAATATTAAAAATACACTTTTCATACGTTATAGGAATCGGCTGATATGGTTGATTAAAGTGCATTTGTAGTGTATAATATATAAACATTTTCAGGGAAAGGCATGACAAGTCATAATAAAAAAGAAAAAAACCTATTCCTAAAATTCTATTTGGAAAATGTATCAAAGGAGAATGGTAGAGTTGCAAGAAACCTTTTTTGAATCCTTTGGATTTGCACACATTTCTTCATAGATTTCACCTACAGTGTGATCTTTTTATCATTTATGTAAAATAAGCTTATTTAATATAGATAAGTAAGTAGGTTTTAACAGATTTTAACAAAAAACACAACTGATGTATTACCATTATATATTTTTATTGTACATAATAGATTAAACAATCAAGGTCAATGAAAAAGTATTATTGATACCTCTTTGGTCATAACTTTAACAAAATGCTTTGTGTAGCTGATAAACCCTCTGCAGACATTAGGAGGTACTTTTACAGTTTCTTTTATATAAAACAGTTTATGTATAATTTTGAAATGTTTTACTTGAACAGTCTGCTTCAGATCATGCCACAGCATTTCAGCTAATTTAAGACTCAGACTTTTCCATTCTAGAATACTGATGATTTTTTTTTCAAAAAAAGAATTTGAGCCACTGTATTGTTGCTTCACTTCTTCCATTTACATTATAAGGAATGCAGCCTGTCCCAGCCCCCTTGGGTATAAGCTCAAAGACACACACCTGAACATTTTGCTTTAGAATGTTTTAATTCAACTTGGAATTCTTGGATTCTCAATGACTGCAAGCCATTCAAGCCCCCTTTTTATGTATGTTGGTATTCAGTGTTTTATATGCAATCCCCATATATAATGATATCTACAATTAACTACAATTTCAACTTTCTAATCTGTCAGTAGAATATGGGTCCTATAGTGATGCCTTGATGACAAGATCCATCTGTATACTATATGTCTACTTTCAATGTTGGAGGCATAAATAACCTTTTAATATTTAAAAGATCTTTTGGGCGAAGGCAGTGCAAATCCACACCTAATCTGGTCATAATGCCTGACTCTGATCCTTACTGTTTCAATAAAGATATGGCAGTGTTGTCAGCATTTAATTTAGAAGAAGATTAGATGCCATTCATGCAGTGACCAGTAATATTAGCTATACTGTTATGACTATTGGGTTAGTATATGTGTGGAAACAGGGTTTCAGTGCTGTAACTATTTGGAGTGTTTATAGCAAAAAAAAAAAAAAAAAGCCTTATCTAATGAATTCTGTCCATGTGGTGTCCCTGCTGGACCCTGTCTAATTGAATTGACATGTGAGAGTGAGGAATGAGCCAGAAAGTGAAGGCTTTGCTCTCCACCCACAGACCCAGTGCCCCCATCTTCTCAAATTCTACAGAGTCATCACCCACGTCCTCTGGGAAGCAATTCACTTCCCTCGCAGGCAATCTTGAGAACACCAAAACCTGACAGGAAGCATATCAAGCATGCCTCTTTAATCTGCCCTCTTAGGCCCAGCTATTCAAATGCTCAAGTGAAAACACACCATTGCTAAATCTGCCTGGACCCGATCTTGTTTCTAAATACTGATCCTGACTCTCTGACAAAGTACCCTTCTGTAGAGGCCCACCTGCTGTCTTTGGCAGAGCAGCTATTCCCCTGACAATGCTTAGTCAGAGGGTTTGGGGGCTGTTGTTGATGTATATAAAGGCCTGGAAAATGTGGAGAATCCCATCTGGATGTTCGGGGGATTGCTTGCACTGGCTTCCTGGTTTTTAAAAAGTACAGCTGGGTTGGTAAGACTGCATATTCCATTGAAAAACATCTAAATATCAACTGCAAAGTCATGACTGTGAGGTGAAGGCCTTGCTTGTTTCCTGAATGGGGAAAAATAGTGGTGGGGTATGACATAAAAATTATGAGTTTTGGAGTGGTTGTGTAGGTTGGATCTAGGTGTACTATTACTGAGTGTGGAAACTCTGGAATACATGTGGAGTGTTGAGAAAGCATGATATGTGTGAAATCTCTTATATTTATAGGAAGAAAGCAATCGTAGCCCTGGATAAGTGAAACAGCATTCATACTGTACCACTTTAGTGTTTAATGTATAAACATTAAGCACTGTTTCTTTATAAAACTGCATATTCCTATTAAATGTTTGTTGGCCTCTAAGGTCATTGTGGGCTTAATATATGGGCTTTGGTAAACCAAAGACATATTGGAATGTACCTTTATTTGTAAGATTTTTCTTTGTTCCTGCAATCTTTTAGTGCCCATTCTTTGTTTTTGCAGGACTCCATGTTTGAGCTGTAATGGTTAATGATTCCACACATTAAATGGCAACATGATCATTTCTGTGGTGAGTATTGGAGATTAGAGTAAAACGTAGCTGAAACCAACTGATTGAACTGACGGAGAGAGAAAGGGAGCGGTTAGAGCTGGAGTGTAATCATAAGAGTTTCCATGGAAGGATTCAGAGCAATGTTAAGAGAAATTATGCCAGAGTTCCTCCTGACTGTTCCTGAGACTGCTGGAGACTAACAAGAAGGGTAGGAAATCTGGAAATCTTCACCAGGGAGCTCCACTGAGATCATGTCAAAAAGATCCCAAAAACAAGTGTGAAATAATGCAATGCTATTTAAGAGAATTTCTCTGACACTAATTTTAAGCAGCATTTTGTAGAAGCTCATCCAGTGCCTTTATCCAAAATGCAGATTAATGGTACCCCTGGATCAATAATATGCTGCTACACCACAGTCCTATTTAGGAAATTCCTGGTTTCATCCATTGTGAGGGAGGGTAGCGATTCTGAGCCAATGATTTATTACCTTTTGGATTTCTTAGAAATGTGCAGTCTGGTCACTGACCACCAGTGAACACAACTAATCAACTGCTTCCTGGAATCTGCACTCAGGGAACAGATTAAAGTTTGTCACAAGGAGACATTTTCTGTATATCACATTACTGCACATAGACTGTGGAGCTTTTTCATGATATCTGTTTCAGGAGTAAGAGCTTAGTATGTGTATGCTATAGGCATTTTTAAAGAATTGATATTTGTTAATTAATTTACTTTCTTTAATATGCTTGCTGTTAGTTACCACACTGATCTAATCCTGTCAGTCATATTTTAACATTTTGCTTATTATTTGGTGCCTTTTAATAAAAATCCTATCAGCATAGTAAATTACAACCAGACAGCAAAGGCATTCAGCCTTATACCGAGAAAGCATAAACAATTTAACTATTTTTATGTGGAGGTCATGTGTCATTTCTTGGTACATTTATCAACTTACCATGTACATTATAATATATTAAACATGACCATGCATGAAACCAAATAGCAAATAATTATGTACCTTTGTCAACACCATTGGTTTTATTATCCCATTCAGGAATTCCTGAGGAAATAAAAAGCCACAGCTGCTCCTGGACTACAGAGCATGTTAAACTTGATCTTTTATTTTTATGTCCTATGTTTTAAGGCCACTCTGTTGCTTTTCACAACAGGGGTCAGATGTGAATGTTCATAAGCCTCAAAAGTTCATCAGGTTCATTTCAACAAAATACGTAAAGGAAATTTACAAAAGGAAAGTTTGTACTTTCCTTGTGTAAATGAGTATAGTTCATTTTGTAGACCCCTAAAGGCAAAAGCACTAAGTACACATGACCACACAGCACACCACTAATTAATGCAATAATACATTAAAAATATGAGGCAGCTGCCAGACAGTGTGAATAATCATAATCATTTAGAAAGACTATACACAACTATTCCAATGGACTTTTTTTCCAATGGACTTTACTGACAAATTTCACAAGAAAAAGGTGCTGTAAATTTCTTTTTAAAAATCCAATCATTACACAACAACACATAAAGAGATAGAAACCTATATGGCATCCCAAACGAATAATTGTTTTACATAGTAATTCAAATACTTATTATTGTTTGCAAATAATATTATTTTTCAGAGGTTGCACACAGGATAATTTTTTGTGTGTTACAGTCTGTTAATGGAGAGTGTATATATGTATTTATATATTTACATTAATTATTCTGTCTTCACACAAATGCAATTAAGAGTTTTTTTTTCTGAGCATTCACACAATTTTTGTATTTGTTGCCCGCCTTTATGGGCGTGTCCTGAACCTCTGGGATGCCCACTCAGGTGAGCGTTGGGGTGAACGTTGAGGTGAGTGATGGGGTGAATGTTGTGGTGAACGCTGTGATGAGTGCTGGGATGAGCGCTGGGATGAGCGCTGGGATGCTCCGTTGGTAGTGGCATTGAGTAAAGCACATCCTGAGGTCAAGCAGACTCCAGGGACCCCAGGAAGTCCAGAATGACCTCTGAGTCCTGGCTGACCAACATGGCCTCTTTCTCCCATCTGACCAGGACGCCCATCAAAAGCTCTACCAGGTCGCCCACGATGACCTGGAAATAGTACTTATTCTTCAATCTTAGCTCTTACAGCCTGCCTGATAAATGAGTTCAGATTAATTAAATATTTGTTTTTTATTAGTGTAATATAACTAATGCTTAATTAAAAACTACCGTGTTGACAGTAAATTTAACCATATAATTTTTACTATAAACATATATGGGAGCCTGACGCTGATCTGCATGTATGCAGTAACTGATGTAATGTGTGAGGTGAACTTGCCCTTTTGTCCCTGGTCTCCAATGTGACCAGGTAAGCCATAGCCTTTAGGACCCCTGTCTCCTCTTTCACCTGTATCACCTAGAAGGATAAAATAATAATAAACCTATGGTATTCCCTGAGGAAATAACTGCCATTTCAGAACATGCTGTTCATACTGACTAATTGCCCTAACAGCCTGAGGTCATTTCTAAATCAATGAATGAAACTACTTGTAAATATTGTTTAATTGAATTAGCTTGACTGAGGGTTATTCCATAGATTTTACACTAGACAAAATATCATTAACTACCAGCAGTAAAAGGTGTAATTCATTAATACATAATACTTTACAATTAACATTGTCTTCACTGCAGTATGTTGTATATACTGTAGTATGTTTAAGGGATGAGAACGGGAGTTGGGAAATGCAAATGTGGGTTGTGTGTCCCATTGTGGTACTATGTTGCACTATTCTCATGTTATCCTGTCAAAATGCTTCTAAAGTCAACCAAGCTGCTTGGCTTATGTTTCAGTTATACAGGTGCATCCAATATCTCAGGCCTTGTCTAAACACCAACATTTATGTTTCCAGTTTGATTTCCATGGACACTGACATTAACCATCTGCATGTATTCCTCCTTTTTCACTTTTAAATCTCATTCTGTGTTAAAACAAAATAAGGTAATATTGGAGATCATTCTTCTCTAAACACTCCATTTTCAAACATCCTTTGAATGCACCTGTGCATTCATCAATCTTATTAATGGTATTTGGCATAGAAGCCACACAGCTGGTTATGTTTAATGCACTTATAACTCTTACTTTGCTGACAGATCCTGATCTTGTTTTAAGGAAACAGCCCCAGCTGTATACTTATCTATATTTCTATACCTGACAAATACACTGTTATGAGAGACCACAAATCCAAGAATTTAATTAATAATTCATTTGGGCTATTCACTTGATCATCATCCTTAACCCTCAGAGAGGCATTTCTCATGGTGAAAATTGAAATACATAGGAAACACTGCTGCTAACATAGAAATCTCAAAAAGGAGCCACAGTATATGAAATATATCAATCTGTGTGGCACTGAAGGAAACATTTAAACTCATAAGCATAGGATGGCTGTGAACAGGACCACCTTGATTCAGGTGGTGATATTCAGTCATTATTTTTACCAGTTATCAGGTGATAATGGTAATGTATTACCTTGCTCTCCTTGCTTGCCTGGGTCACCAGGCTCGCCATAGAATCCTTGTTGTCCAACTTCTCCAGCAACACCATCAGTGCCAGGATCACCCTAATATCATACCATTCAAAATAAGTATAATACATATCTATTTGCCAGAAAATCAATGCTAAATATTGATCTGTGGCATGTCTGAAATGACCAATAATTACCAATGTCTGCTGACTACACAGTAAAACTAGTTTAATTCAACTTAATAATGGACACTCTTTCCTTTAAAATAGTCTGAGGTCACAAAAAATGAATACATTTAAAAAGCATTGTAACACCAATGTTGAGAGATTTCACAACTGTCAAATGTACAACTTTCTGCTTTTTATATTTCTGCATTTGAAGCACTGTGAAGTTTCCCAAGTGCAAATGTTTAAGAACCCCCAAAAAGGTTTTTTTAAAATGTGGAAAAGGCTTTTCACTCCAGATTCTCTCCAAGAACCATTCAACACAGAGTACGTGCCTCCCCTCTAACTTCCTATTTGTTTTCATGGAGACTTGGAAATATTGAATGTTCTAATTCCAAGCAATACTGCCAAGCTCTGCAGCATGCTCTCTAGAGGTCTACACACTATGAACATATCAAACTTGGCTCTGGAGATGTTAAGGCTGTTGATGTATGGAGTATGTTCTTCCTCTATTTATAATGGCAAAAGTAAATAAACAAACATCTCAACATCTGAGGCTGAAAAGCATAAATTAATGGTTTGAAATGTCTGAATTAAACCATCTAAAGTTTGCCATTTCAAGACATCAGCTGCACTAAGATTACTGTAGAGATATTTTTGCTGTTCTTGCCACTCAGATGTGAGGGCAACTCACAGGAAGTCCAGGTGGTCCCTTTTGTCCCGGATGACCAGGGACACCCATGGGCACATCACCGTAGAGTGGGCATACGGCAGCGCACGTTCGCTTTACAGAGTTGGCAAAGGTGGACATCTGCTCCAGTACCACACGCTTGCAGACCTCTATAACATGCTGGGCAGGGAGCGTGGGGCCCTGCAAGAGAAATTACCACATCATTCACTGGCTCTGTCCCAGTTCTGAAACAAATGCTTAGTCTTGAGGGGAAATGGGTAGCTGCGTAATGAGGGAGAATCAAACATAGCCAGCAATATTTCACCAGCCAGCAAAACTTTACAGCCAACATTAAATGAAAACCTTTCTCCAAGCTGCAGAGCCCAAACTTACAATAAAGTGTTTGACCCAGATTGGGTTTTATGTATGCAATGCCAAGTGGCACAATGGCTGTATCTTTGAAGTTGTCTTGGTGTTGTGTCTAATAACTGGATGGTGAAAATGTTAAGGAATGGACTTTGTAAACAAGACCTCAAGTTGGTTAATTGTTGGTTAGAAGCTATTTTCCTAATTGACCCTTCTCTTGTGCAGTTCAGAATGGATTATTACACAATAAAACTGAAAAGAAGACATACTTGCATATTTACTGACATATCATCCATATAACTGATTCTTTTTGTTTTTGAATGATATAGAATTCTAAGCACAATGATCCTGAAAAGCAAGCAATGTTACTTGTTTCAGTTAACTGACAATCATGAAGAACTTTAGGCCAAACAGGAAACTTGTTATCTGTAGTCACAATATTACTTTCAAAGTCATTGTCAGTAATGTTACTATCTGTAATCACGTATTAACGCCCAATTATGAGGGACATTATGCTGAGCAGGTAACTGAATAAACCATGTACATAATCAGGCCAGATAACCAGCCTCTTGGTCATCTACTCCTCTGCAATAGGGCAGTTATCTACCCAGTGGGGTTCAAGAGGTTAACACCACCATGTGAACATGGGTGAGTGTAAGAGGTTAATAAAAGCAGACATGTTTAAAATGAAATCTGCACAGATAGCACTTACTGGTGGACCTGGCGGTCCCTGAAATCCCACTGGCCCGCCATCTCCTCTGATGCCCTTGGTCCCTACGTTGCCTTTCCGACCGGGCTCTCCAGCTGGCCCTCGCTTCCCCTGGTTTCCCTGTGGTCCTGGCACACCTCTATCCCCTGCCTTCAATACACACAAACAGGTTTTACACAGTATATACAATATTAAGTCAAGTCTGAAAGTCACATTCATCCTGGCAACAAATGGTAGGCTTGGAACACATGTTTAAGCAATGTTGCCACCATTGGTTACACCTGTGCACATACAGGTTTCTCAGGATAATCAAATTGCAATTCTACAACTGTTACAGGATTTAGGAAGACTGGGTTAGGATGTTAGAATGCATAAAGTCTTCACAGTACCACCTAATAAAAGACTGTAAGCGAACAAATGTACTCAAACTGCTGAAACACTGCAAAATTTCAAGGAAATCTTACCCTGCCATTGGAACCTCTTTTTGCATTCTCTCCCTACATGAAAAAAATGAGACGTAAACAACTGTATGTATACAAAAATGCAACATATTTATGTGCATAATAAAATGGAACAACTTGGTGTTTTACTACCTTCTGCCCTTTAACACCTTGAATTCCTGGAATACCAGTGGTTCCCTGTAATATATACAGGCATTAGTCACAATTGATAGTTGATAGCTTTGAAGCATATCTGCAGACCGGGGGCTGTGCTGCCATCACTTTCTATTGGGTTGCTTTCTGTTTATGTACGATGTTCTAAAAGCTATGTTATATACAGCATGGCACTCATATGACCATTCACACTGTTGATGTGCCCTTATGATGGAGCATGTCAAGATGAACAGGGGTCCAATTAGGCATGAAAATGTTCAGTAGGAGTGGGGGGATGAACCTGCAAAGAGAACATAGTAGTTGATAGACCTTCTGCAGTGCGGCTGCTCTCTGAGCCAGCTGGCTGCCTGTGGCCAAACACTGGTGTGCAGCATGGGACGGACATGACACCACCATTGAAACACGCACGGCTTCCAGAGTGTTCACATACAGTGCATGCATGCATTTTACACTGCCCTTTTCTGGTTGCCTGTGGTGCCGGATTCAAGCACCTGCTTGTCACATCTACCTAAATGGATAATGTAACAATGATTAAGATCATTTAATTGCACATTTTATTAATATAGGCTACACTACTAGAATTTTGACCATTCCCTTTTATAATAAATGGCTTAAGGACAATACTATGATGAGGAATGTGTAATGTGTCACTATAATATTAGAAATACGCTGCATGTTCTGCCTGCAAGCATTTGAGACTGAAGATATCAGACATCGAGTCATACATGGTGAATTATGCTTTTATATGATTTATGGAGACTCTTGTGACAGTAGCTTAATGGGCTTAAACTACTTCCCCTACATGATATCTGCTCCTGACACAAATGTACATGGGCAGAAAGGCACAGATGATGCCAAAGATTTACAGGAGTTCAATTTACATTAAACCTTTTCCTGACCTAGGCGTACAATCTCTGTATGCAATATGTCCCTCTGCAAAACTACCAGTTTTTCCATAACTTTGTGTTATAATTACAATTTGAGGATATCAAAGGATAGCACAACTAACAAAAGGTACTAACTCTATGGTCCCAGTCCAGTGATACTGTTAGAATTTAAAGCCAACTGTCATAGATTGTTGTCTCAGAATCCATACTGAAGCCCATTCACTTACAGGGGTAAAGTAAGTGGATTGTTTACCTTTGGGCCTGGTGTTCCAGGTAACCCCACATGTCCCTGGAGATAAAATGTCATATTTTAGACTGAAATGCACTTTTTAGAGAGAATAAACTTTTATTTCACTAGGTTGTGGAATGTCTATCTGGAACACTCACTGTTCTTCCTGGGGGTCCAATAAATCCTGGTCTTCCTGGTTTTCCAGCAGAGCCCTTGTAACCTTGTAGGCCCTAGAGATTTTAGCATTTTATATATTTACCAGAAAGCACAGTTTATTTTATCTATGCTACAGAATTCCTAAAGGGATGGAAGAAAATTCAGACAATGTTTAGAGATAAAGAATTTAGCCATTGAGGGAAAGTTCCAAAAACGTACAGGGCGTCCTTGAGGGCCCATGTTCCCTGGAGGCCCCAGAGCACCTTTCTCACCCTGTATGAAATACAGTTGGTTAGATTATTTAACCTAAAACATATATATTTTGCTAGGAAGACTTTCCTACAAGGTAGGTACATGAGGTAGACTGATGTTACCCTCTCGCCAACTCTTCCGTTTTTACCCACTGGCCCCTGTGCTCCTTGATATGCCTGTGAGGAAACAAAACTGAAATCAATTTGAAGTTGCAGAGAGGTGGTGAAGAGGAAGAGATGTCACACAGTTCAGCTTCATTAATAGAATGTACCTCAATTCCTGGATCGCCATCTCTGCCAGGCAAACCTGGATCACCAAAGATGCCCTGAAAAGTACATACCATTTACACCTCCCATTTATTTGTAGGGAACACATGTCATGCCTATAGCTTGCAACATGTTTACCTTCTCTCCCATGCCTCCAACTCTTCCTTTTAGACCTTGAATGCCCTGGGTAAAGTGAAAAAGTGACCTTTATATCCTGACAAATAGAAATGAACTGTTCAACTAAAGAAGAGTATAGTAAATTGTAATTGCTTTTTTTGAATGAATGTGAAAATTCAAGAGGTGGGGAATATGTACAGGCTTTCCTTTTTCTCCAGATTTTCCCTGCTCACCAGGGTTTCCCAAAACACCCTATAGTAGAACAAAAAGAGAACTCATATTAAGCTAGATCATCTGATTTGCGCCATTACAGAGATATGAAATAACCAGCTGATATAGAATAACACATACTGCTGTTTGTTTAATATCAATGGAGTATGATGACCACATTACATATAATTAGGTCACTTGTTGTCTCAGAGTAATAGACAAGTAATATGCGCACTGGTTACCAAAAAAAAAAAAAAAGTTAAAAAAAAAACAAGACATAAAGTAAATTTCAAAGGGTGACCTTACAACCTTCCATTTTGAAAGAATGCGGTAACTCTGTTAAAATTTTCTCAAAAGGTTAATATTTCTGTCTGTTTATGCTGTGCAACCTAATGCTAGCAGAACCCCCAAGCAAGCTTACCTTAGGGTTTATCCTTACTGTGATCCATGTCATTTTTAGCCTAATTTTCTCCATTATATATAATATCTTGAATGGAGTTTGAAAACAATGTTACAGTGGATTTGCACTAGTTATATTACCTAAAATAATTGTCCAAATAAAACATGGCCAGCAGTCCCCCATATTGCCACCATAATCTCCACAGCACATTGCCCTCCACCGCTTAACCTTAAAGTGTTGTTTGTTGTTTGCAGAGCAAAAATTGCAGCTAGAAACCTGACCTTATGAGAATTTCTCTATGGACCCAACTGCATTAAAACAATAAATAATTTGACAAGTATCACATGCATGTGTGATGTCAGAGGTGGCAGATTTTGAATTTAAAAGTGGCCCAGTAGTGTTAAATGTCATTAACTCATGGAACACAACGTTCAACTTGTTTCCATACCTGCAGGCCCCGTGATCCTGAAGGTCCTTCATTGCCGGGGAAGCCCTCATCTCCCTTTAGAGGGCATGAAATAAGCACAGTGATTGTCGGACCACACAATACACATACATAGTTCTCATGATAGAAGCCAATGCACCAAATGTACCTTCACTCCCTGGTATCCGGGAATCCCCTTGTATCCCCGATCTCCCGGTGAACCCTGGATGAGGCAATAAGGAGTGAATGAGTCACTTAATATCCCCAGCAGCGTGAACTGCTGCAAAAGAATGACCTTAAATGTTGCAGTAAAAGTTTTTAATTCTGGTCTAACTTACCCTGTCTCCAAGCAACCCAGTCTCACCCCTCTCACCAGGAGGTCCTTGCACTCCCTATCATTGTTAATAGAATATCATGCAATAAAAAAATAAAATAAAACGCCAAAAGAACTACATGCAGTAAACACTCTACTGCAGATAGGTAACATATGTAAACTTTGAATACGTGACTGAAAAATGAGAAGCACATTGCTCGCATATATCCAGACTTTTCTACATGACTGTGGAAATGATTAACAGTATCCTTTCGGAGTATACAGAGTATACTCTGCTATGCTCCCAACCTTATGGCCTGCAGTACCAGGTAAGCCCTTCAAGCCTTTAGTGCCTCTGTCACCCTGCAGGAGGAAGATGTCACATCAACATCACTAATGTGCTGAAGCAGAAGAGAAAGGCTGAAGAGAGGATGACGATGATGGCTGCTCACCTCGAGGCCATGCAGTCCTCTCATTCCCTTCTCTCCTTTGATCCCGGGATCGCCCTAAGGGGGACACATTCAGTCCACTACAGATTTGACTGTACAGAACTTTTCACACTGCCTCACACATAAGCCTTACACACCAGAAGCCAGAAGGGGCAGTAGCAAAGAGAAACCTAAACTGCAGGAACAATTATGTTGATGAGTTGGGTTCTAATAAGCAAGAAGTAAGCAAGTAAATGATGGTACGTGTCACAGTTAGTCCCTCCCAGCTTCCATGTTCCATGTTTTCCCTGTCTTGTGTATTTTAGTTCAATACCATAGTTTTGTCTTCTCCTCCCCTCGTTTGATTTTCCACACCTGTCCCTTGTTTCTAGTCTTGTTAAGTTCATGTGTTTATACCCTGTCGTGTTCGCAGTGTCTGGGCTGTTCATTGTTTTTTTGAATGGTTGTGTTTCTATGTTTGGATTAATGTTTGTTTGAATGTCAGAATATCTGAAAGCCTCTATTTGCCTGTGTGTAAGTTTGTACTCCGTGCCTTTGTGTTTCTCCTAGCCTTCGTCTTTGTTAGTCCCTGAGTTCTTCCTAGCGTCTTTTGTTATAGCCTGATTCCCCTGTTTGCCTTCGTGTGTTTTTGTTTGTTGGATCATGTATCCCTGAATGCTCTGTATTGGATCAATGACCCTGGATTACTCTGACTACAACTCTGGATTTGCCCTTACTAAATCTCTCTATTCTGTGCACGTGCATCCACCTCCTTACTGCATACCATTACAGTACGTGAGAATGAGAATATAAGCTTTACCTTAGAACCAGGCTCCCCGATGTTTCCATATTCTCCAGTGTCTCCACGTGACCCCTATAGGAAGGTATATACATTGAGATATACACAGAGATACACAAGCTAGATATGTCTTGAAGTTTTAATATTTCAAGTAATATGAATAATAAATGTATAACCACAGCATTCAAGGATAGAAATATTGCTTCTATTTGGTCAGTAATGTTAACCAATGATGTAAAGAGCTCAGATCTATTACATAAAGTCAGGATGCATTGAAGACAATTATAAGCAACATTAATGAAAGAACATATATAAGCAACATTAATGAAAGAACAATTAACATCTGAAGATCATAAATGTGTCTAGCTTCAGCATTCCTGGATACTCCCTAAAGACTGCATTAAGGCATCAGGTTTAATAACTGTGACATAGTGACTGATCCTTTCAACTGAGATGTCGCAGCTGCCATCCCTTTTTTATGTTTGTAGTCTAAGCCTGATGCTAAATGACATGAATTTAACCATTACAAAATGCCACAATGGCATATTCCTGATAAAATGGACCCAAAATTGCAGCTTTGCATCAGTGAAGCCAGCTGTGTATTAGTTTAGGCTGCTTCTCTTCTATGACTTATCACTTTAGTCATAAACAAGTACTTATTCAGTTAGCACTTATTTAGTAAGCAGCCTCGTTCAAGAGCAGTTCATCAATAGTGCGAGCCGAATCTGGAGACTGAAAGTATCTGTGAGTAGATGGGCATGTGGGAACAGAGGTGTAGGGTGTAAGGTGGGAGGTGGAGGGTGAAGTGTGCCTGGTGCAGTGTGGGTGCAGACCACCCAGATATCCAGTGTGTCCTGCACAGGGCAGGAAATGCAGTCAGTGGCCCTCAGAAGGGTGGCAGAAAACAATTCACACCCACACACAGTCTGCAGAGAGTTAATCAGATGTTCACCCCAAAGCACAGCCAGTGCTGCATTCATCAGTGATGTTATGTGTACATAGTCAGAGAGACAGAAAGAGAGAGAGAGAGAGAGAGAGAGAGAGAGAGAGAGAGAGAGAGAGAGAGAGAGTGAGAGAGGGAGAGAGGGAGAAACCATATTCACAAAGGCACATGGTTCCTCATCCATGTTTTAAAGATGTCCCTCTGTTACAGCTCACCACTGAGAACTGGATGTGGATCAAAGATGTAAATTAGTCATAACTCTGGAGTGGAAAGCATCATGTCTAAAGCCTGGGGAAGTTCACATAAGCCAAATGTATACAACTGGAACCTGATGCAGTGTGTCATGTGCTTGAATTAAGGTCATCATGAAACACTGTGTCCTGTGTATCTGCTGTTTGCTGTGTGGCTTCATTCAATCAAAGGTACTCTGAGTCTCCTGCGCTGCTGCCTTTTTTTTTAACTGTTTATTTATTTATTATACCTCAGTCAAAACACTGACATGTGCACTGTAAAGTGTTCAGAAAAGTCTGATTTAGTGTAATTATTCAGCATCAACGGAAGCTACAAATCCTGTCACATATAAAAAAGTTAAAGAAAAAAGAAAAAGAAAACAAGGCAGCAGGAAACAAGGAAGAGCTGTAACTTAAACTACAAAGTGAATACCACTAGAACCAAAGCTGGGATTATTTTCCTCTGTGGTCAGTTTTTTTCTCCAAAATGTCTAGAGCCAAGCACTGTGGTGGCACATGTTACAGTTTGATTTCCTTTAGTTCAAAGAAAGGACCTCTATTCCTCTATCTCATGTATCAAAAGTCAGTAATCATCACTGAACATAAAGAAAGTTGACCAATGTCAACATTGTCTTCAATAAGGAATGCATGTTATGGTGTATTAATTTGTATTGCACTCATAATTACATGTCTGTGTGTTAATGGTGGCTTATGCAAACAGGGGTAATAAATGCTGATTAATGCCTTGACTGGTGTAATTAGTCCTGCTGGAAAAGTGTGAGAAGCCACAGTGTTTAACATCTCAAAGTGACGCCTGCTCTGTGTGCTCTTTCCATCCGGACTTTGCTTCCATTGCCATTTTCCACAACTTCACTCATCCCCCTAGCCAGGCTCTTTTCCTGCTACTCTCTACTCCCCCCCCCCCCCCCCTAAAAAAACCTTTCTCTCTCCTCCCTCTCTTTTTTGTTTTCTGTGCTGCTCTACCCACTGTTCATGACTCCGCATGTCTGCTCACTGGCACATAACAACCCCCTATTAGGAACCCAACAATTCCTGCCGAGTTTTTCCAGCTTTGCTGTGGCAGACTCCCAGGTGCAGGTGAAAGATTTTCACTATGATTCTTACCCAGTTCCCTACTCTGCCTGGTGCCCCTGGGTTTCCTGGCAGGCCTCTGTGACCCTGTGGATAGACGCAGGAGTGAGGTCAGCATGTCGTTCAGGTTACAGTAGCATGAGGAGAGCACTTTAATGCCGGGGGGGGGCTACCTTCGGGCCAGAATGCCCCTGGGGACCTGGCTGCCCATGGAGGCATCTACATGATGCCCTGCCTCTTCCAACAGTCAGTCCAATTTCAGCGTATCCACCACACTGTCGAGAGAAGTGGGAGGAGAGTAAAAGGCATGTAGTAGAGATGGCAATGCACACAAACAACACACAGCAGAAGAGTGACTGTCTTACTACATTGGAGAGCTCACAGCAACCCTCGGAATAGGCCTGGTCAGCATCACAGTAGATATGCATCTTCTGCAGGTCCACCTACATAATCACATAGAAGTGGAGTGTATATTTTAGCTGTGTTGTGTAGCAGGGCACCGATTGCATGATAAACAGTTCTTTTTACTGCAGTCATTTATTCTCCATCACAAAAGAATTGCTCAAGTTGTCAAAGGCATAGATTTGGTATCCAGATGGTTACACAGACATTCAGAGTAGGCCATTAAGATACAACTAGTACCTAATCTGAACCTTATGTTCATAGCAGTATTAAATCTTGACATTCCCTGTAACGTTAACATTTAAATAAAAAAAATGAAGGTAACAAACACCACTTTTGCATAAAGTACTCCAAAGGACTGGTGTCACAAGAAGACTTCTTAAGTGTTGCCAGGTAAACCCGCCAGCACTCACAGATAAGGAGGGGCCACCAGTATCCCTCTTGGCGATGGAAGCCTGGCCCTGACGAATGACTCGGCTGGGCATATCCAACGGCTCGCCACCGACCTCTTCGCAGTCCACAAGCAGCGTCGCCCTGTCACCCTTTATGCTGAGTGCCAGCTTGTGCCACTCGCCATCGAACAGCCTCTCCACATGGTCGAAGGTTCGCAGTCTCTGGATGCCCCCAGTGTCACGGTAGAAAAAGTCCAAGGTTTGGGTGTCTCCATGCATGCGCAGCCCAGCCTGGTCCTGGCCCTCAGGATCACTGAGCCACAAGAGGTCCCAGGAGTCTTTTGCCATGTCCTCGACCATCTTGAAAGTGGCTACGATAGAGTAGTCAGCAGGCAGGCCTTCTGGGTGAACGTCACTAAGTGGGTGAAAAGTTGGAGAGAAACAGAGAGATAGAGGGAGATCCAGAAGGGATTAACATAGGTGTTTCCGTGGGAGAGATTATGACACAGATCCAGTGTACTCTAAACACAAATGTAATAATATTTGCACTCCTGTACAATAAAAATATAATCATCAGATCGGCAGCAATGTCATGAAAACAGGCAATCACAGCTCTGCCTTTGTATTCTTTGAGTACTTTAATCTAACACACATGGTAACTAAAACCACATGCTCTTTTTTTTGCTCTGCTTTGTTTGTTTGTTTTATTTGTTTGTTTTTTTGTTTGTTTTTAGTGAGCAGATCAAGTTTGTCGAAATCAGCAGCTCAAGTTTCCAAGAACAGCTGCTGGGTGCACAGTCCGCATCCATGTGCAAATCTGAACGGAGGCCCCCCACATAACCCTCTCTTGTTTTCCTCAATACTGTTGATCATATTTTGCCTCCACATTTGGCCGCTGACATACACTAATGTGCTCTTCTCTTTTCATATGTAAACATGGCTTGGTTGTCAAGCTAGGGGAGTTCAATGAGGACAGCTTAGTTGGCCCGCACACAAAAAGGAAAGGCCCTACACATGGAGAATCTACTGCTGCGCTTGGGAGGCATGAAACTAACATGCTGTGGGCCCCAAAACATATTCAAAAGCACTTTAGATTGTAAACCTGTAGGGGCATTTAAGGACATGCAAGCTCTCAGGCAAGTCCTGACTGTACATAAAGAATGTACGTCTAGCAGTTTGATTGCTTAATGACATATAATCATAGATGCATTAATTAACTGTCTCAGCAACTCAGGTGAATTGTAAACTCAGCAACTCTGATCAGCAGTGGGAAATTAAAGCTATTGTTTGGAGGAGGGCATGAATGCACTCAGTGGAAATGCTAGATTGGTGGAAAACTATCAGATGAAAAAAGGATAGTTAGCTTCTGTCCTGAAGACCAAATGACATACTGGGCTTCTCACATGTCAGGGTATAACATTGTCTCACTTTGGCAAGGTAGGAAAATTGGGCTGATCAAGCCTTTGAAATATCTGTGCATACCACAGAGCTAAAAAAAAAAAAGTGTATTTGTTTGGACATGAGTAGGAAAATTCTTTCAGTTATACTCTGTGTCTTATTGTTACCTGAAAACTCACGTAAAATGAATGCTCTATTTATTTTGATCTTGTACCCAGTTGCTAGAATACCTCATGCTCTTTTGGAGTTGGAGGGCGGGAATAACTCGGTAAGCTACTGCATCTGGTTCAGATCCCGCTACCTGCCTCACACCTCTGGACTCAGACAGGCGGAACTCTTCCAGCAGGTCATAACCTAGAGTGAAACACATGTACACTGTACTGATTCTACCGAAATAATATGTTATACGTTATATGCAGTATATGCAGTATAGCACTATATGCTATCTTGGCAAAACATTGTAAACTGTTTAAGATCTGAAGAGTCTTTGGAAATCAGATGAGTTTGCTGTCATTGTGATTAAAAGAGTCACAACGGTATGACAAGTTTCATGGCGTTACACTTAGGAAGACTGCTGGAGATCAAAGATTCTTATTGTTTTTCTTTTAATCATCCTGTTGTTGGCAAAAAAACTATTATGGCCTTGCTGAGTTAATAGAAATATTTCAGACTGCATTTAATAGCATTCTGGCAGCTTAATTACCATTGGCCAACGGCATTAACATCCAAGAGCTTCGTGCTATTTCGTAGTATACTCAGCAAAGGAAACATGATATAATTAATATGATATAGCCCACTTTTCATAATACCAGTGATCATGGAACCATTCTGATAATGGTAATTCCTCTCACATTAAACAAGTGCTAAAGACAACACAGTTGGTCTGAAGTGGCTTTCTACTGCCCTCTAGTGACAAAATAAAACATTTAAAAAATATATTAATAAACTTGGCCTAATACATAAAACCTTCAGGTCTGATTTTAGAACATTTCAGTCTTTTTAGACTTCTGTGTGTAGCAAAAATTAAGAATTGAGAGCTTAGATAGGTTACTTACTTGGAAAATCCTGACTTTTGATGATGCCCAAGGAAGTCAAAAGAATATGGAGAACCAGCATTTTATTCCAAGCTGGCATTGTCACTTACTTACTGTCAGCCTCTAATTGTGCCTGCAGGAAAGAGGCAGTAGAGGGGAAAAGGCTGGAGTAGATATCATGGAAATCTTGAGGCGACAGCTTGTTACACAAAAATTCTGCCTCGGATGATGTCGAGAGTTTCTGTAATTAGTTTACCATGCAAAATAGTAATCAACATGTGGAAAAGGGTTCAGTTACATTCTAATTGTAGAAAATCATGCTGTCACTATGGTGACTAGTTTGCACATCCACTGGTATTTACACAGACATTTCGCATGAGGCTAAAACATTTATCCAATGGGCTAAAGCTACCTAAAAATCTTAGGCATATGCATAAAAAATATTTCACCAAATAACATTTTATAACTATCCATTAACACATGGGTTAATAACTGAACATCAAAATAACATAACAATAAAATAGGCTAGGTATTAAGCCAGTTTTTTTTTAAATACCATTTTAGCACACATAAAAAAACCCAGTGCACTCTAAATTTTATAAGTTTAGGTCGGTATTTATCATAGTGTTGGATAATAATTTGCAAAACATTAGCATACTTTTAAAAACGGAACATCATTTGCAGATAAAATTTGCAGATAAAAATTGAAATCTAAAATCACTTTTTAGAATGATAATTCCAGTAAAGACTAATCATGGTTTAGATGTAATTCATGGTTTTGACATGATAGGCTCAAAGTTGTGTTATGGCCTCTCATTTTAATTAATTGGCTATTAGGCTTACACATGAAAATAATTAATTAAAAGCATTCACTTACATATTCTTCAAGACTTAATGGTTCCTGCAGTGAAGAACATAACCAGTGTTAAAGTCCCATGCGTAGGCCGAGGACTGACTTAGGTGCAAGCCCCTTTACAGCAGTCTGTCCTGCTGGAAGTGTATTCGAAGAGGACATGACCCTTGAGCTCCACTCCACCTTCGGTCCCAAGGGATCTGCTGGCTTTCCAAGGTCCCAAAGTCTACACCATGGTAATTTGATCACTGCAATAAATTATAAGTAAACAGTGCACTACAAAACTCTTGCTGTCTTGTCTATATAGCCTTCTCTTTGTGTAGCAAGCACCCTGGTTTTAAATGTTTAGATGTTAGGAGTAGTCCTGGAAGGCGATTTTAGAATTGCTGAGTGTACTTCGATACGTGGTTCCAGAGCATTGCAGTTGTATTAATCAGACGTATCTGTAGAGGTGTGATCATAAAATTTCATAGGCCTATCTAAGTGCTTGTTATTTTGGTACAGTAAAAGGCATGCCATAATACCATAATCAATGTAGTCTATGTTTGTCATTCTTAAAGTCTGTAGTCTGTTCAGGACAGCAAGCCCTCTGAGAGGCCACTGATGGAAGGATGCAGTATGTCACAGATAGGCTCAACAGGAGCTCTGTAAACATTCCATTTAAAAAAAAATGGGTTAATGTTCACAGAAAACAACTGGGAACTAAATCCTGCAAAATAAATAATTTATTGGATGGCTGGAAGAATGAATGAATAAATGAATGAATGAATGCATGAATGAATGAATGATTGATCATTTACAATCGTGCAAAAAGAAAATAAATACAAAGCATTACCACTTAAGCTTGTGTGCTATCGGTCATATTAAAAACTACAGTTGGCTACATGTTCTACATATAAATATGAATAGTGTCTTCATAACACTACACCCTCCTTCACCCTCCACCCCCCATATTAGTGACTTGGCATTAATAATCCACCATTAACTGGATTTTTAATTCAGTAACAGCATAGGTTAGTGCACTTTATAAATTTACCAACAGTTCCATGGCATGAAATATTTTAGGGTTTCACTGGATACCCTGGAAACACTGGATAATGCTAGAAACACTGGGTGGTTTTTAGCACTGCAGAAATGTCTAGGAGGCTCACAGATTTTTTTCTCAGTGTGGTATTAGAAGTGTGTGGTATCATAGGCTATTGTATATAAATGCAATCAGGGCCATCTTTTATCTTATGCTGAATACACTGCTTCCTTTACTCAAATGCATGCATTAATCTGATGCACATCTGGCATTCTTCATTCTTCCATAGAAACCAGAGGGGTACTTGCTATAGGCACCAAAATGCTTTTTTCCCCTTCTCCCCTACTCCTATTACAGCCAGTAAAATATCTATTTACAGCCTGTATTACAGCCAATATCTGTATCTGACTTGATGCATCCTTGTTGTGAATGCTTCACAGACATTTTAAACATGCTGAACAGATGATGACAGATGAAGTCGCTTGGATTTTATATGCCATCATAGCTTTCTGCAAGCAGATTTATTACAAAAAATGTTGTGAGTAGTCCATTGTCACTCAGGCAAAAACAGAACCATACAGTACACAAACATGACTACACTTCAGAATATTTACTAGTCAGAACCTTGGAGGGTTCTTGTCAAGGATAAATGGTACACAATGCTAGTAGCTGAAGAACTTAAATGTTACTTTCAAATGCAGCAGGTGGATTATGATGGACTGTTCGAAGGTTGACCAAAGTTTGCTGTAATGTTTTAAGAGGAGCTGTTGCTGTAGTTACAATTGTAAGAATTGCATCGCCTTTTAAAATGTATTATCAGGAGCACATCACTGGACTTTAAATAGATGAATAAATAGTTTGTGGTGAACCAGCAGATTACAGCGGTATATCATTGCTCGCAAGCATGTCATCTTGAGGAGATTACAGTACATTCAGCTTCTCTATCAGCTCAGCCAATCAATATGGTAAATTGTTAGTTCAATTAATTTTTTCCCACTGGTGATAACCTCTCCAGTTCCAGCAGCGATAAAATAAAAATAATACTCTGACGCAACATTATTCACAGAAAAAAAAATTACAGGACAAGTACAAGAAACCATGACATTCCACTCACACTCAAACATTAATCCTGCATCTTTCCCCCACAATTCTCCACAGAATAATTTACATCTTGCTATACTGTTTTGTTTTTAAATAATGATGTTTTGCAGTCTTTAGTGTCTGTGAGTGCCCAGTCTAAGTCCAGTGTGTTCCAGCACAGTGCTGTGGAAGTCTACGCTGGTCCTCCCGGTTCTCAAGGCCAGGCTGCTGACTATCTTTTTGTGGTCTTGGCCAGTTTGCTGGTGGGTGTGCTCCTCCTCTGGGGCGTGGGGATTTTGGAGGGTTTGCCCCCAGGCTGTCGGGAGGTCGCACGGGGAATTGGCCTCCCTGAGTCTGTCACTGCCTCTGACATGTCTGAGCAGACGGACTGAATATCGGAGATGTCGAAGTCAGAGGCGTCACTTCCGCGGCGACTGCTCCCACGGCTACCTGCTTTGCTGCCAGGCCTACTTGGAATCTTACCAGGCCCTAAGGGAACATTCCAGAACAGTTCAGTGTACTTTAATATCTTATATCCTAGAGATGCAGTTTAAATTTTAACATTTTGTAGTCTATATTCTAGAGCTATAACTACTAATCTCAGGAATACTGTCACAATCACAATCTGTAATACCTTTTGGGTAGAAGGATAACTTGCTTAATATGAATGCACTCTAATGTGCTGAACAGAGGACTGACTAACTCACCAGTGGCCTGCCCTCTGGCCTTCAAAACAGCAGCATTTATCAGGGTCCCATCATCTCCAGACTGGAAACCTTTTCCTGACAAATAGCCAGGCAGCCGGAGCTTGCTGCCTTGGATAGGTGTACTCTGTCAAAAGCAAAATAACCCAGTCAGAATTGACTTTAAAGATCTGTCTCTCACCAAAACCACAAAGCAGCTATTTGGAAGAAAGTGGCAAAGGCTACATCATACATTTATGATGTGAGCTAATTTTGAATAGACTTTCCCAATCCTGACAAACATCCTATATGCACCACTTGATTAATCACATTATGGTTGGAGCTGCAATTCTCAGACCACATACATATCTGTATTTCAAATGAGAGAAAATGATAATTACAGTGACTCAGAACAAAATAACATAAGAAGTGACAGAAATGGCATTATATAGCAATAACTGATCTTCACATGGCCACAGGCAATAGAAACTGAAAAGTAGTGTACTGTTTCGTAGAACAAGCATATCATTAGAAGAGAATAAGGGAATAACAGAATATTTTGCACATAAAAAAGTCCTCAGTTATTATACAGGAAGCACAATAATTTAGTGGTGCAAAAATTCAAGGACAAGACGGGCGTCTTGAAGGAGTTAGGCCTACAGAACAAAATGTCCATTGTGTAGTTAGTATTTTAATGTATGACAGTACAACCCAAGCGAAACAGAAAAAGAAGTTAAGATGTTAAAATACCATAAAAATCACTTGTGAAAAGAAAAGACAGCGTTTACTGATGGAACAACTGAGTTACAGCTGCTGCTGATCGACAATCCAAATCTGCTAAATAAATCACACAGTCATGCATCATGGCAGACCGTAGGGTAAGCCAGGACAATTGAAATCCTACAGAGCATTAACCTTAGGTAGACTGCAGGAAACCAATGGTGAGTTAGTTGTTAGCTTAGGACTGATGCATCAGGTTTGGTTTCGTCAGTGCTGTTAAATCAGTGTACCTCAGTGGATGAACCTTGGCTCTCAAAGGAGTCAGTTGATTTTATAGGAGTAGCTGATTTGCTGTTTGTCAGCCAGGGTTTATCATAATTGCGGGTTAAATGTTGGGGAGTCTGCGAGAAAGAATTGTAAGCCAAATACATAAATATACAAAGGAAGGGACTTTTTTTTCCAAAAGATTACATATGTTTAAATGTTTGATGCAAAGCACATTAACGAATTTGGTTTCTACCAAGGTGTAAATTGAGCCAAGTACAAATAAACAAATTTTTGGAAAATTTTGAAAAACTCCAGAACCATCCTTGGTTGAAAAGGCAAACATGGACAAAACATGGGAATTATATAAACACTAATATAAAAACTATTGATAATAGGCTAATCAATGGCATGGAGAGGGACCCATCACATTGCACTTTCAGCTAATAGCTAAAAAAAAATCCTACTTTGGGTGTAGAAGTTGAGGCTGGGTTTGGTTGTGAAGGACAGCTGTGGCTGGAGTTCGACCTGTTCGGGGAGGCGCCCCTTGACGAGGGCCTTGACCTTCGGCCTCGGTAGCGGAAACTGGCCATCACCTGAGTAGTGCCTTCTGGAAGGATGAACTTCTCACGCAGTTCTATGTTGGTCCTACCTTTAGCTGAGGAGAGAGTGCACAGAGAGTGCACACTTAGTGAGGGTGGATCTGCCAGACACACATGGCGCTTATATGTAGAGGGTGGAAGACATGGCAAGGGTGATTTGACAAAATTGAGGCCCATTTCATAAATGGCCCAAATAATGCTTGCCTTTTGAGGCAATGGACTCTGTGAAATGAGTGACACTCATTTGATGAGTCTGGTGAGCATGAACATACAACATGCAGTTTCACACCTCTGAGGTTAGTGGCCAAATAACCAAAAAACCCCTTAAATCAACTATAACCCATAAAACAACTCAGTTATAATAAAACAATAAAGAGCACTATTCATGTATGATATACTGTAACATCTGCAATTTTTTTTCCTGATGTCCAGGATGGACATGTCTACCAGGAAACTATTAAAACAGGCTAGTAGCAGACATTCTGAAGTTAAGAAAATATAATTCTAACTTTATTTATGTTACCAACTATACTCATATAGAACATGTAACCTGATTTAGAGCAAAGTGATACAGCTGAGTAGACTTCAGCACAGGGGCCAAAACCACACTGAGCAAAGAAAGAGCAGCAGGCGAGCGCAAAAGCGGCCGGAAATGTAGGGCGATGGACATCTGCATGCAGGAGAGGTCTCGGGGAGTAATATTAATGAGAAAACCACCACTCCACCTGGATCGTACGCACCAAAACATGCACGCTCACATGGGGATGCACACATACCACTGGGATGGAGCAAGGAGAGAAAGTGGGAGAGTTGCCAACCTATAGGAGACTGAGTAATTGACGAGTTTGATTCCGAGCGCAACATTTTACTCCCATGGTGATGAACTAGAAGAAACAATAGTTTCATTTTCATTCTTAAGATGATGGAAATAGTGGGTGCATTCAGCAGGAAAACAGTAGAGAGAGCAGATTTACAAACAGAGGAGCCTCAGAAGAACATGACAGCAAGCTTTGAGAACATTATACACAGCCCACCAGGAGGCAGAGCCAGGCAATTCAGCCACAATATTATACATAACTAACATTTAAAATCTGTTATAATTAGTTATTTTTAAAAATTCAAATTAGCTTGTTTAATATCCAAGTATTCATTCTGATTTTCTACAAAATCAATGCATAATCCCAATTGCTTAACATAAATATGAGTGACAGTGTAAGAATATCAAAGTAAAATACTTTGCAATGAAAGGATAATAAAGCAATTTTATCATGCATGTACAAAAAAGGTCCTGCAACTTACACCAAACTTTTAACTGATAGTTTCTCTATGCTGTCATTTTAAGAGAAGACTGTATAAATTGAATAAATTGTGCACTTGCATTACCTCTACACGGATCATTCTTCACAAGGAACTCGTCCAGGGCCATCCAGCCACCTCCCACTCGCACCATGACTGTACTGCGCAGGATCCGCACCAGCCTCAGCTGTTGGGAGTCTCCGAACTGGGCAAGGAGCAGAGAGCAATGAGTCACTGGAGTCATACAGAGACACAACTGAGAAAGACCCACAGCAGGGTAACCGCGCAAATCGGAGACCATGCTGACGTTTTATGAATGTCTAGTGTTCTCAAAGCAGCATTCGTCCTTGCATATACTAGCTGTAACACATATGTGGCCATATGAGTCAGATAATGTGGCCATGTTTGATTCCATAAACTCTTGCTTGGACCAAGCTAAATGCCCTGTTTGCGCTTGTTGCCCAGCTGTGTGGAGAATTTTTCTGATCAAGACACGACATCAGTTTCATTCCATAGGACATACAAATGAATGGTCAATCCAACTGGTTTGCCCCTTTTTTAATGTTCCTGTGCAGCTACCATTTGTTTTGGGGGTGGTGATGAGTGCTTCATAGTAGCCCAATTTTTGGTATGCTAGAACTTCAAGAAGTCATTTTCAGGTTGGTGGTGTACAGTTATTCTAGATTAGTTAACCTATATGGTTTCACCACTAGAGTGCGCTTAAGTGTTGTTGGTCCTCATTGGCAGAACCACATTAGCAACTACATACGTCAAAAAGCTATTTTGGGAATCAAAACTGAAGGGCGTTCAATAGAATTCAGAAGCAATGCTCTGTGAGCTGAATGACAGAAACTCAACAAACCAGTTTGCCAGTAGGATATAACCATGGTGTAGCTGATTTCACAACGCACACACAAAATTATGGCCACATGCTTTCTGTTTAAAAAGAAATGAAATAGTGTAAACCAAAATAAATCTTTCCACAAACCAACAATACATACAAAAATTGCACTCTATAGCTACTAAATCACCATACCCATAGAGAATGTGTGTGTTAACACTGATGCAGTACCAATGTAGCTAGACTCCAATGACACAATAGGAACAATATGGAAAGATGGCTGTACACCATTCTCTAACACTCGACATGACCAACACACTGATGAACCTCTTGCTATCCCTCTCTCTGGTCTCTGCTCTCTCTATGTGATAACCAAAATGATTTAATGCCACTGGTGAAGTTGGTGATTGAGGGGAGAGGATGATATCTGAAGTATGATCAGGTAAGAGATAGTAAAAAGTCACAACAAACGGCTTAAAAATGACCATTTACCAGGATACAGCTTTCCAAAACAGCAACGTGCAGTTGGGGGTTTAGATTTTGATAGTCCCTGTTTGTTATACTCTCATCGGCGATTAAGGGGTCATGTAAGCAGTGAACCAGACCAAACTGTCGAAAGAATTGTTTCAGTTGATGTGGAACAGCAAAAAACTGAACAGACCAGTGTACATGACAACAACAAAAAAAGCTTGGCACAAGCAAAGGAAAAATGAGTTTTGCATGAAATCCACAATAAAAGTCCCATTAATGTTTGACCAGCTATGACTTAACGCATATCTTGTCAAAATGTGAGCTTGAGAAAGCATGTAGCCTATGATTTCATGTGATTTATGCTGCATAAAAAAATAGATAAAATAACAAAAAAGCACAACAGGCATTTCCAAACTCGAGCTGGGCTTATTTTAAAATCAGTCAATATTTCATTGAAAGGATAAAACAAAAACCTAAAGCATCAGTTATTATTTCACCATAGGTTAAAGATGAAAAGTGGAATGATTCCAAAAACATTAGGGAAGGCAAAAGAAGACAGGAAAACATTTGTTATGCTCCAAAGCTCCCAAAAACATGAACGCATATCAGAATAAAAATAAATACTCAGAAGGGGAGGGAAAGAAAGGTTGTTAGACCTGCACTGTAACTCAAAAGCAGATATGCAAGGCCATAAAAACTGTAAAATGTCAAAACGTAAAAAGGTCAGTCTTTCTAAAAAGGCCAGCATTCCCACTTCATTCTGACCTGTGTCTAAAATAGTTTTGCCTCCTAAAACTGACACAAATAATTAACCTAATAAGAGGCTAATGCTCTCCACTAATGAATATTAATGGATATTTTCTTTTCTTCTGTATTTTGTTGCCTTTCTATTCCCTAAAAACAGACCATCAAACAGACAGGTGGGGAAAGCTCTTAGTGGGAACTCCCACTTTTGATTTTTTTCTCTCTGGTTCTCTTGCTCATCACTCCACCTACAGCACTTGCTGCGTCACACAAAAGAAGACTCAAATAAAATATTATAAATATGGGTGCTTGTAGAGTTTCCCATGATCACAGAAAAACAAGCTAGTGTTGAAGGAGAGAATTCTTAATATTAAGTATGCCTATCCGCTTCTGAGTTCAAGATTGACTTCATAGATCTGGAAAAGTGAAAGGAAATGAAAACCAAAACAGGCAGTCAGCACAGCATAACATTTAAAAGCTGTATATATACCTGGTTTCCAAGGTAGAACTGAACAGCAGAAGAAAAAAAAAAAAGAGACAAACATTAGAAATCATGGTCTGCACAGTTTTCATTAAATTCTTTAGCATTTACCTTAGATTAGCATTTGCAAATATACCATACATATTTAACAGAGGAGTATACGGTCCATATTGGGACACAGCTACCAGCATTTGCACTACTAACTTTAAACTTTAAACTCCACATCTTTATTTAAATCTTTTTGTGGACTGGTCTTTTGTCAGTTCACAAACTAGCTGAAAAACAAAGAAGACAGTTCAAAAAGGGCAAAATGGATTCTGACAGTCACCTTGCCCTCTCACTGGGAGTGAAAAATCTCCACATGTCAATGATATGAAGTCATTCTTTTTGGCAACAAAAAGTGTGGGGGCAAATAAAAAAAGTCTGTCTTGGGATGTAGTCTAACAGAGGCCAATGGAATGCTGCCATTTTTCCATTCTTCTGCATTGCCATTGGCTGATGAAACATTTTTGTCATCACGAGGCTAGATATGTGCTTCAGGACTTCATATTTGCTTTGGCTTCAATATTGCTTTCTGCAACAGTATTCATACATGAAAGCATTAGGACTTACAAAGAAATGGTAATTAGGGCAGTTTCTTACCCGGTATTTGTTGGCACCAATTTGCTCCACCTGGAAACGTTTAGGACACTTGCACTTTGCCACTTGGCGAGTCACCTACAGAAATGAAGTCAGTACATTACAACACATGAAAAATAGCAACTATAATGATCAACAAAATACTAAATCACTTAATCACAGACTCACAGTTCTGGTGGCAATTAAAACAAAGTATACCTCATCTTCAATCTTGTCAGCATCAGTGAGCGGTTTGTAGGCATCTTTGTTGGGGTGCAAAGCAGCCACAAACTCATAGTAGTCAATGTAACCATCGCCATCACGATCAAAAATGTCCGCTACAGCACTCATCTCCAGTCGACTGGTGGGGAACTCTACAAAGAGCAGAAAAATAAGTGATCAGGTCTGGTTTCCCCTGGATACAAGGATAAAAAGAAAATTTTGCTACTAATAAATAAAAGCTAATAGCCAATGATTAGTGTTATTCAAATGGGATCATAGTAACTATTAGCTTTTGCTCCTTGATAGCCTTACAGCAATTTGTAGTCATTTTAAGGGTAAAGTACACTGTTCTTTGTGGATGGACTAGTTTAATTCAGCTTCTATAAGTTGCCTATAAACAAGTGAAGGAAACATTTCTCACTTGAAGAAAGAATGCCTTCAATGAACTCTTGTCTGGTGACCTTGCCATCCTGATCTTTATCAATACGGCGGAAAAAGTCCATAACTCGTGACTTCTTGTGGTTCATCCATCGCATATAGCGCTTTCTCCATACATCAAAGTCAAAGTTGGCAAACTCTTTCAGCTGAGAAAGACATTGGATAGATGGGGCTCTCTAGTGGCTGTTGTCATTTTCACAAACAACAAACTTAGTCTTTTGGTGCTGATCATGAAGTTGGTAGGTCTAACATACCTCCTCCAGTCGGTCCAGAGCATCATTAAGTTTTCTTCTCCTGTCCAGGGCCAGAAGCCAGACCTGCTGCCACTTACTGACCAACAGATTGACTCTTGGGTTCTTAGTCTCGATTTGAGGCTGGGCAGCTGGTGGATACATGGCCTGGGTCGGTGACCTCTTTCCTGATTATTAAAACACATATATACCATACAACCCATCTGAAAATCAATTTGAAATCAATTACACTGATTCAGCATTTGATATTCATGGAAGAACAACTCTTTGTGTCCAGTAACATTTATCAAAACAAACATACATATGATTTTTACTCTTTCTGAATATTATATATGTTTATCTGACTTATGCTAAGGTTTTGTTGTCAAAAGCATACGGCCTGCTCTTCCTTTGTCCAGCACAGGAATCTGAGACTGAACTGGTGGTTCAGCTGTTGCCTTTCTTTTATGGGTCTTAGTAACTTTGTCCACATCTGGTTGTTTCCTGGTCATCTCCTCCATGAAGGTCTAAGGAACATAATCAAAAGTTAAAGCTTCCATTGAAAAGCAGTAACCACCTTACCAAAGAAGAGGGAATGGATAATCAATGGTTAGTATGAAGTACCATTCTAGATATTAGTATTACCTGATGCTCAGTGATGAGCACTTTGACTTTCTCTATCTCCTGTGGAAGAAGATCCTTGTCTTTCTCTGTCAGTGTAGTCTCGGCCCACTGCAGCCAGCTCAGCAGACTCTCCAGCAGCTCCTGATTGGCTAGAAGCTCGCTCAGGGCAGTGGATAACCTTTGTTGATGCTGCCGCACCCAAGCTGTGACCTGATTCACAGCAAATATACAAGCAATGGGCACATGACACACATAATTGAGTACTTACAGTGAGATAGCTCAGCATTACACAAGTCATCAGACACCATTAGAGGGAGCACTCCTAATCTATATTGGAAGACCTGATTGAAGACAAACATTGAAGACGATTGAAGATGAACATATCTATACACATTCTATTTAAAAGAATGGATCATTTGATACAGGCATCGCTTCAAAGTCCACACACCAAAGTCAAAGATATAGATGTAGGTTATTAAATTAAATCTATCAGAGAAGAAAATCCTGCATGTATGTGCGCAAGTAATACTACTGAGATCAACAGTTGGTGGCCTGACCTCCTCGAAGCGTGCTTTAATGATCGTATTCCAGTGTTTGATGGTGGTGATAGAGTCCGGGTGACAGATGGCTAAGATGGCTTCACCCATGCTGATGGCTTTACCCAGAGCCACTCTCTTCTCCTCCAGCTTCTTCATGAACTCCTGCTCATACCAGAGGGCCTCTCATTAGTCAAATGCCAATGCAAGGCACAACAATGAGAATTTACACTGATGTCCCAATGAGGCTTTTCCCAAGACCTCATACTGTGTGCAATGTGGACAATGTCTGATGAGAAGTATATGGACTTTGAACAAGCCATTACTGGTTCAAATATGAGATCATGCTCATTGGATATGCAATATTAGAGCCTGAGTCCTGTTTTGGCCAGTGATAGTACCATAAAGCTGGAGAGGCCGCATATGGTTTGTGTTACTCTATTGGCAGACCTCAGAATGAGCTGGCCTGAAGGTCTCAAAGCCTTATTAGAAGAGGAGTTAATGTGAAAAGAATGACAGTGTGGCTGATTATAGCTACACACATTTGGCCTCGAATGCTGATCACACTGGCATGGGTCTGCATTCAATGTTTAGAGCTAGAATTGTATTTATAAATCAAACTAAATTATTTCATTTTCTTACAAGAGCGTATAAAACATGTTAACTCTGTCAGGAATAGCTGTGTATGTGAGACTTGTATGCTGGTGTGGCTGCATGGGAAAACTTGCTTTGTGCTGTTCGATGAGGTTTCGGAGGGCTTCCTCATCATCGGGCAGGGAACCATGGAAACGGAGGCTCTGCTCTGCTTCAGCCAGCCACTCTAGCAGAATGTGAACAGTGGAGTGGAACTCTTCAGCCTGAGAAACACAGAGGACACAAGCCACCTGCAATAACACTGGAATAACACAAATTTGACAGCTTGGAAATGTAAAATTCCAACCAACAGAAATGTAGCTTTGAGATCCAAATAATTTCATTTCGTTCTCAAGAATATTGCTGTAAATTCTCTTAAATTGTTTAAATTACAGATCCTCTACATAAGATATTGGACCCTGGTCTGTTTGTGTAAATAAGTAAACTCTTGACATAATTGTCAGAAGACCTTGATTGTAGGATGTCTGACTATCAAGAGTGTTCAACACATAACAAGCTTTGAGCCTTGGCTGTTTTTAATAGACTGTGATGTACCTGGCAGAGGGCTTGCTCCAGCCGTGTCTGCTTGGACACTGAGAGAGCACACACAGTCTCCCAGCGTGTGCTTAGCTCCTGCATTTGAACTTTAACCCAGGAGGAGTCGTCATGGCTGTTCTCAATAAGCTCCCGGGCTGAACGCTTCAGGGCCTGCACTGAGCTTGTCCTCTTTCCTAGCTCCTTTTGAAACACCTATGATACATACACACAGGCATGCATGCACACGTGCGCGCACACACATACACGCACGCATACACACACACACACACCCCAACATAATTAAGTCCTGCCTTCAATGCAGTCATTTTAATGACCATAGTAAAATATGAAAATGGTAGTAGATCGTAAAGCTATTTGTTTTATCGCTATTTCACTGATAACCCAAATATGGCATGTCAGTCTCCTGAACCCTCACATTGGCTATAATTAGAGTTTATGAGAGCAGAAGACAGGTTTAATAATGTGTGACATACCATAGCACTGACCACTGACCAGTTCATCAGATCAGGTCATCAGAGCTTAAATCCCTTCCAAGAAAAAGGATGCTGATCAGGAGGAAACCACACTAATAGGACTGGACAAGTCTGAAAACACTGGAGAATGTGTCCTGAGGCTAAAGGTTACGCTTTGAGCAGATAAACCCTACGTTTCCCATCAGAGAGGCTGAACAGAGCTCATGTAGAGAGTGAGATGTAGACACTGAGATGAGCTTTTGTTTGTGATTTAGTTCCGCTGCTTCCTTAATTGGAAAGGGCTTGGAAAGTGCAGAATATTTCCACATTGTACACATGGACAAGGAAAACGGGGGAGAAAAGTGCCATTATTCCACCATCATTATATTTCACTGAAGCCAATGGCTCTAAGAACAGAACCTTAGAAGGTCTCGATAAAACCACTGGACATGCAGGGCAGGGATGAGGAGAGAACCCTAGGGGACACTATGCTGGGAAACACCAGCTGTAAACAGTAATCCCTGTTTAAACAGTTAATCAATTTTATCCAGTATCTGGCATGCTAAAAAAAGCTTTCAGGTTTATACTCATAAGAACAGCCCCCAGTGCTGCCTATTAACAAATTGTCTAGGATCAACAAATGTTACCAAAATAAGGACAGGCAAGCAGTACCTTATGGTTGTCAATGAGGTTGAGCACCAGGTCTATATCTCCATGCACTGGTTGATCCTCTGCCAGCTGAGGTTCTACCTTGTAAAGCCAGTCAATCAGAGCCTGCAGAGCATCTGTGAACTGGCCTGAGAACAACAGAGCCTCCTCCAGTTTGTTCTGCCTGTGAGTGAAGCCCATATGTCCATGTTAACAGGAAACAGGGAATGATTTGTCTGATCATTGATTTGTCTGAGAGAGAGAGAGAGAGAGAGAGAGAGAGAAAGAGAAAGAGAGAGAGAGAGAGAGAGAGAGAGAGAGAAAGAGAAAGAGAGAGAGAGAGAGAGAGAGAGAGAGAGAGTAAAGGAATGTACAGCTCCACTCTAAAACATATAGACATACCTCTCTACAGATTTGCCACACACGGTGTCCCATTTGTCTCTGAGCTCACAGAGCATGTCGTCCAGTTTCTGGTTGTCATCCTGAAGGGAGGTCTTGTCCTTTAGGGCTCTGCCCGTGCGGCTGGTAGTATCGTACACAGAATGTTTACCACCCAGAGCCTTCTGGAATTCCTACAGGATCCCAAAAAGCAGAAAACCAAGGTTAATGTTTAGGTTCAAGGACATGCATTAAAATTTGTGGAGTTGGATGGCTTCTTTCTGTGACTGAGTCAACAGAAGGTGTCCTGAGTCATCACGGCTGAGCTGTTAATTACATGGCAGTGTGCTCTTGCTCCTCTGCTGTGAGAAAAAATAGTGAGTCATGCTCCTGTTGGCAAGGCTAGGATAGAATTCTAATATTCCTATTATCTTCCTGGATTATCAGTATCAGAGACTAGGGCTTGGCCTAATTTATTATTTAATCAGCAGAGAGAGGGATTATTTTGGATTTAGGGCAGACCCAAAATAAGATACACACTGGATGGTGTACCAGGTCACAATTACAAGCACATAGGATTAACACAGAATTGCTATCACTGCGGCAGAGTGATTCTTCCTGTGTGAGTCACAGCCAATTAATAAATAACTGGGTGATAGAGAGCAGCTGGTTTTGTGATTCTCACCATGCCCAGACATGGTTTAATGTGTTTCTACAGATGTGCAACTCACTAATTTGGTAGGATGTGGGAAATGTTTTTTTTTTTTTTTTTTTCTCCAGGTTCTAAGGGAAGGCGTGTGTTGAGATCTGGTTACCTTGTGCTGCCCTAGCTGCATTTTGATCTTGTCAGGATCATTAGCAATCTCCTGCTCTAAATCCAGAGCCCTCTCCGACTCCTCCAGCCACTCCATCAGCTTGGTCCAGCTTTCATGGAACTGGGGGAAAAGAAAGACGAGAAGGTCCCTTTGACTTAATGATCCCTGGGTACGACTCTATAGGGTCAAGGCTAGATAAAAACAGATGTTTAGATCCATGCACTGAATATTTAATCTTGGTAAAACAATGCAGTTTATTAATGTCAATCAGATTTTGACCAAACTATTGAAGGATGATCTAAGTTTTTAAGAGTATACTGTGTCTGATTATTAGAAATACTAGGGTAAAGACTGTACTGAGCTCAAAAACATGGAAATAATACTTTAAATCACTTCAAGCATAGTCTTGGTTCTGCACCTGTTTGGCACGTTTTCTAGCGTCATCCAGCAGGCGTCCTCGCTCCACCGAGCGCTGCACCACTTTTTCCCAGCGGCTTTGCACACTTATGAGCAGGTTCTTAATCAGCACTACATCCTGCTTCTGGCTGAAGTACTTCAGATGGGTGCCCGTCTTATCCAGCTCGATGATTTGGTCCCGGTGTGCATTCACCTCAGTCACAAAGACCTGCAGGGCAACAAAAGAAAGGAAAGATGAGGCAGTACTTGGACTTGGGAGGGTCACAATCTCTTTGGAGTAAAAGGGCAAATAATTTCATTCTAAACAAACAATTATAAAGTAGGCTGCTGTATTTAGAACACAGCCAGCCTAAAACTTCATGTGATTATGCTCAAAAGACCAGAGGTTTTCTGACTGTGAGTCTTCAAAAACCACAATAATGTGGTTTAAAAACATCAGTGAATGTTAAATCACATGATTAACTGTAAATGAAAAACAGATTCCTCCAATAAAGGATTAGTTAGTAGATGTAATGTATAGATTAGGGTGTATAGATACTTTGTAAGGATATAATGTATACTTTACAGTGATATAACACACACAAACACACACACACACACACACACTCACACAGAGATACCTTATGTTCATCAATCTGGAACAAGATGGTCTCCAGGATGAGGGAGGCTGGAGAGACCATGGTGAGGGTTTGCTCGGCTTGTGTAAGCCAGTTAATGAAATCCTGCAGCGAGTTATGGAAATCTGTGGCCATTGCTAATGCTTCCTCCAGTTTCACCTACAGACACACACACACACACACACACACACACACACACACACACACACACACACACACACATACACACCCACAGACACACAGACACACACACACCCCCATAACCACACACAAATACACATACGGCTTCAGTTACTCAAGACATAATTACATCAGTACAATGGAAACCAGTGTCGACATTTGATTAATCTTCTGGTGATTGAGCAGAGAGAGGAAGTCTTGATCTCCAAGTGCTATAATGAAAGAGGATGTGAAGGAGAAACATTTCCCCAGTAACCACAAATACTGGATCATTATGCTTTGACTCCATAATACAGCCTGGCTCATAGTGCTGTCTGGTAAACAGCCCAATCACTTTCTCTAGTGAAAGCTGTGGTGCTTTAAAAACATTTGATTTTTGAAATCAAACTAATCCTGTAAACTGATGTCAAACCAGGTTAAAACAATTAGAACATAAAATGTATTGACACAAAGAGCACTGACCTTACTCAGTGGTAAAGCCTATATCCTGAATTCAAAAGTCAAGCTTAAATCCTGGGATGATGCATCACTAAACAGAAGATTTGAGTTAACAAAATTTAGGACCAAACCAACCTATACTTTTCTTCACTCCATAGCTTGATGCAAGTCCTAATAAAAAACAGTCATATGTCTGAACAGACAGGGCCACTTTTGTTCTATACTGATTTCATACCTGCCCCAGGCAGGCGAGAACAAGCACCCCTTCTGACCATATCCTCACTGAGTTCACCATAATTCACAGCCCTGGGATAAGACGTGGATCATGACAGACCATTTCCTATGTGGGATCTGCTGCTCAGCGCACCCACCTTCCTCTCGGCCACTTTGGCCTGCACGCACTCCCACTTGTCCTGCAGGTTGCGGAGGTCCAGCTCAGTGGTGCTGTCCTGGCTCTCCGGCATCAAGGATACCAGCTGCTGTCCTCGGTGAAGAAGCTGCTGGTAGACCTCCTCCTTCACCTCCATTGCAGTACATAGCTCCTGTGCACACATACAAAACAGCATACATTTCCTTTATGAAGGGAACAATGGGAAAGGCATTTAGCCTGCACATATTGATCCTGTTATACATATAACCACTATGTGGCTCTTATTGTTTTGCTCTTATTCTTTTCTGCTCTTGTTCTACTCAGCGACTAATTAACTACTCAAATATACATGGATTTACAAAGAAGCATGCAAAGGTACTACACAGCTAGTTTTTTGTTTGTTTGTTTTCTTTAATAAGCGCTTTCTAGGGCTATTCAAAATCTATAGGATTGCTAATTAATTATGTAATCTTGTTTATTGTTGTTCACACAAACAAACAAACAAAAACAAACATACTGTCAGCAATCAGTCCTGAACTGGCACAAACTTGCCATCTATACCAGACCTTGCAGTCTTAAATACATACCAGATGGGTGTTAAGCTGCTCGCGGGCCGTGTCTGGTAGGCCCCCAACTGCCTTTGATGCTAACAGCTGACGTTCTGTGTCTTTTAGCCAGTGCTGCATATCTTCAATCTCACCATGGAAACCTTGGGCCTAAACACAATGTATGCAGTGTCACGACAATACACTCATTAGAGGAGGCTTCAGGGAGTGAAAAGAAGGTAAAAAAAAAAAAACCCTCCCGTTTCTGTTATTAATCTGGACTGAGTAAAAATGACAAATTCCCATCTTGAACAATGCTGTCGTAGACCATACATTGTGAGCAGATGCATTGTAGTATGTAGTAGACTGCATTGCAACTGTCTCCAGAGTTTTATTTATAGTATTGTAAGATGCTTAAATATGGATCTTAAAATGTCTTAGCAAGAATGGCTACATCAAACTTCATCTGAACTTTGCTGTTTATACTAAAAAGAAAATTGGGAATGTTTTCTTCCAAAAATATGATTAAAGAAAAATCACAGGATATTAAAAGAAATATTCAACATCTATTTCAGATCTCATATCAAGGGCTTCCTCCAGTACATGTGCATGTGTCTGTGCATGCATGGGAATTTGTGTGTGAGCATAGGTCTGATAAAATCCTGCCATGTTCCTTCTTTGTCTGCACATTCCTTCATTAAAGTCCTTCACTCCTGTTGAGAGCATCATCAATCACAGTTTCCTTCTAGTAAACCTGCACATTCCAAGCTCAGTCAGACCTGGAGCAAGGCACTGTCCAGAAGCTGCCTCCTCTGCTCAGTCTTTTCCAGAATCCTCTTCCAGCGCTGGCTGAGATTTTCCAGCTTGCTCTGCAGGCCGGAGGCCTCCTCACCTGCGCTGGACTCGATCAGATCACCGCCTGCCTTGTTCACTGCCTCCACCGTGCTCTTATGTGCAAGGACATCATTCTGCAACACCTGGCAATAGTAGTGATAAAAACTAATGAGAACATGACATGTTAATATTCAGGGAGAGATGTGTTTTACCAAAGACACGTGGCCTCTGTAACTAACAAATAAAACATTTTTGGACAGATCGTGAGATCTCAAAAACATATTAACAATATATAAATCCCTGCATTTACATGGTGTTTGGCAAGCTCTATCTCTATGGCTTTGGGGTCCCCGCTGGTTTTTTTCTGTTCACTTAGCAGGTCTTCAGTATGGGTCAGCCAGGCCAAAAGCTCATCTAGAGCATGCTGGAACTGCCCTAAAGCCAACAAGGCACTCTCCAGCTTGTGCTGCAAGACATCAGGAAAAATAGTGGAGTCACTCACGGTCATTGAAGAACACGACACAAAGGCTTTCATAGTCATTGCCATACCTGTCGGTTGATGACCTTCTCATCCAAGTTGTCCCAGAGCATTTTGAGCTCATTCATGGGTTCTTGGATGGCAATGCGGTCTGCTTCATCTAACACTTTCTTCAGCAGCAGTCCTGCCTGATGGTTCAGCCTCTCCATTTCAATCTGAAGTTGGTAAGCCTCGCCTTTGAACTCCTGCATGGGCACGTCAATGTGAAAAGTTATATGCTGAACCAGACATAACATTCAATATCCCCTGTCTACATTTGTACTTGATTCTAAGTACTAAAAAATATAGATGTGCCCCTTGGTCAACAATAAAGGAAAAATTTAGGATTGTTTGTCTTTATCTCTCTTTCAAATTATACTGACATATACTGAATACAATGTTTACCACAATGTAGCTTTGAACTAACTGTGGAACAGAAAATGAATTGATCCTTCTCTGGATAAACACAACTGTAATTTCATCTGAAAGGTCACTTTGTTTATGAAACAAACAGTCAAGGCACAACTATGTGGAATCACTGAAACATCTTTATACTTTTATTAGCATAAACCAAACAAGGTAATTCCAGGTCTGTTGAAGGGAAAAAAAGCTCACACATGCAGAAACAGTAAAGTAATACCTTGAGCTCCTCAATCTGCTGTTTCACAGTCTCCAGATCTGTGCCCACAGGTGACATTGAATCCAGTTTACTCTCCAAAATATCCACCCAGTCAAACATGCCCTGTAGAGATGGAATGGAGCACTATTGTCACTGACAATGCTGCCTTTACCTAGACTCAGGTTGCATTTTCACCCTTGAGACAACAATGGAAAAGCTGCAGAACTGAATTACGCCTAAGACCTTTCAAGCAGTCAGTCTGCACTATTTGCTTTAGCCATTTGAGATTTTCATCATGTTTATACATTTTACATTTGATGAGTTTAAATGGTTTTGATTAAATGGTACTTGTTATTTCATCAAACTAAACAAATTATTTTTAAAACTACAATTATTAATGTCTTCAAATGTGCTCATCAGCGATGAATACTTCTATGTCCATTGTATGTGTAAAAACATTAATCATCATGGGTGATGGTGCCACTCATTGTAAAATGTAAATTTAATACAATTACAGCACCACATCCTGATCAACTCCTATGTGGAACAGCACTGTTAGGTCTCACATTTTAGAGGAGCATGCTATACCTGAAGTCCATCCTGGAACTGAACAGCAGTCTGCATGGCTTCCTCCAGTCTCTCAACTCGCTCTTTCCATGTCTTATTTAAAGTCTCCCATGCCAAGTTCACCTAGTATGCAGAGTAGATATTGAGTTTAATACTGAGTTTTTAAAAAATTGGTGCTAAGTATATGAACTTTTTTGATATAATGAACATTTAATTCAAGAATAACAAAATATTTAAATAAGGATGCCCGAGCCATATTGATTAGACAGATGTTTGTGGCAATTTCCTCATAAGACAGCAAAAATCTATAAAGTATGAGGACATATAAACCACACTAGCCTATAAATGAAACATTCTAAATAATGTAAGACCAATGATGAAAGCTTTCATGCATTTTCATTTCCATATCTCTGGCACTATCACCTCATCAATGCTCTTCTTGATCACTGGTTTGTCTGGTTCTCCGCAAGCTGTCATAAGCTCTGCTCCTAGATTCTGGACCACATTCACCTCTTCCTGAAGACCATCAATCTCCTCTCTGTACCCCTGTGGGAAGCAAAACATATCCTCCTTTACAGCAGTGCATTAAACAAGCTACAAACAAACTATGTGTACTGTTCAGTGCTAAATATATGCTTTAAAAGATATATTTTATTATTTTACGTTGAGTCAATGGCTAACTGACCTCTACAGACTCTTGTTGCTGTTTGACCACCGAAGGATCAACTCCAGGCTCTTCCAACTCTTTCAGGAGGTCCTGTGTTTCCTTGATGGTGACAATGAGTGCACAGTGGTCACACCAGAACTTCTCAGCCAGGTCCATCACGTCTAGGAGTTTTGCCTCCCTCTCCTCCAGAAGGGCATGTATGTCATTCCAGACAAATACCATCTGGTCCAGTTTGTCTTGCACAGCTATAAAGTATATAAAGTATATCAAAGTATATTGTACCTTTCATTTTGTTGTGACAGACATATGGTAAACCAACCATTTTGGCTGAGATGACAGTAGACTGTACCAGTTGAGATTAATTGAGATTATTACCTTTGGATTGAAATCATTACCTTTGGCAGACAGGTCTTTGTCTGCTCCCTCTGAGCGAGTGATCATCTCTTCCCCTCGCTGCTTCAGAGTTTCATATGAGGGCTGCAGTTTCTCCAAGTCCATGTTCACAGCTTTGTTCTCAGAAATCTGATCACGGATCTTCTCCACTTCAACAGAGATGGAGGGGGGCTGGCGCAAACGCTCTGCTATTCGCACCAGGGACTCCAGCATGGGGTCAATTTTATCATGGAACTTTAAGAGGGACAGGCCACCATTCAGATAGAAATTTTACAAACATTAAGTTAAAGTCATACAGTTGCATTACCCATGCAGGTATAAGCATCAGGGCAAGCATTATGTAGTTTAGTCTAAAAACTAAAAAGTTTTTTTCAAGCGATCTAGCCAGTAACTTTTCTTGATCTTCCAATAAAATCACTTTCAGATCTGTTAAACATGAGTTTGTCAGGAAGCGTTTTAGTGGAAAAATGAAGAACTCACACCTCCTCATGCTCATATCAGAGAGGTCATGACTAATATATCCTTTTTATACAAAAACAGGCTGTACAACATTTAAAGGTTTACTTCCATCAAAGGGTTCTGACATCACACCTCACTAATGACCTGTTACTATATTGGACAACTATAAAAGAAGTGATTTTGTTTTTAAAGATAAGATTAACAATAGATTTTTTAGCAAGACTTTCTGCCAGGAACATACAGAATTTAAGGCTATTAAGACAGCAGTAATTCAAGTCTAATAAGCAAAAAGGCTGAAATTAACTCCAAGTAAACTTTGGCAAAGAAAAAACACCCAACATAGTAGACAAACCTGGGTAGATTTGGAAATGGCCTCATCGAGGGCTGTAGCTCTCTGCTTAACATCTGCTTTTAGCTGTGCATATAATTTGTCTGTGGCCTGGTAGGTTTCCCTTATCTTCTCCCCCTCCACTGGACTTAACCCCACCAGCTGAGGGCCAGTTTTGTTCATCTTGTCAATGTGTGGCTTGTGCTCCGCAATCAGCTCCCTCAGTTGCTAACAGCAAAACCATGTGTATTATTAGGAAGGTATGTGGAGGAATGATGTTAAAAAGTAGCTGCTATTTTGGGACCTCCATTATGTTCTTACCCGCAGTTCCTCTTGTTGCTGTCTGAGAGTCTCATACTCAATGGCTGGCTGAGGGAGCTGGGTGAAGTTAGCCTGGGTCTCATGCAGCCATGGCCACAGCTCTTCATAGGTCTCCCAGAACTGGCAGACCAGAGAGTGGGCCCTCTCCAGCTGCAGACAGCGCTCTGAATTCAAGTGACTCACAACGTTGTACTTCTCCAGGAGGGCCTGAACCTTAGCCTGTTCCCATGACAACAGCAGTCACGTACACATAATGGTTACATCCAAAAACCGCTACCATACACAAAAGATGTGTCATGTCTTGTAGGTGTACATTACATATGGGGTTCAGTCATGATTCTGGATGGTATCTCTTTACACTAAGGGTTTTTTGTTTTCACCTTTAGAGCCTGTTTCTCTGCTTCATCTTTACTGCTCATGATTGCATCTCCAGTCTTCGTGATATCATCCACAGCGTCTTTGTGTCTCATAATATCCATGGAGAAACCCTGGGAAAAAGAGGGTGCTTCTGTTAATGGTATGGGTTATATTCACACAGACACATTTGCTGTTGTTGTTAATGGTGGGGTCAGCCACTAATAACCATGGCTTGTCAGTCTGACCTTCTGAGCCTGTAGCTGATCTACAGTCTGCTCTGGCTCCAGCTTGATGTCCCCTAGGGATGTAAGCTTCCTCTCTGCCTCAGTCAGCCAGGCCAGCTCAGTGTCTGCTGCCTGCTTAAACTGAACACCAGACTCATGCATCAGCAACAAGTACAGGTAATGGCATTTGATTATAGTAGAAAAAGCTCACAAAAAATATACATTGCATTTTGATATTAATGCACCATTTATGTTTTAAACAACATATTATTCAAAGAAATTCTATGGAAGGGCCAATCAACCTCAGCTGTCATGACACTATATTGTGTTAGTGACGCCAACCGAATTGGAGTGAATCTATGATCGATGTGGTGAGTTTGCTTTTTTGTTACTATTCATGTACCTGCAGCACCTGAGGTTACCTGCTGTGATTTCAAGATGGCAGCTCCAGTCTGGTTGACATGCCTGGCAATGGCCTCACTAGCAGACCTATAGCGCTCATTGTCATCAGTGACCAATTTGTCCAGACCTTCTCGGGCACGCCATGGCACCAGCTCCAGCAAGGCACTGCTCACTTCATTTAGCATGTCCACCACTGGCCTGCACTCCTGAACCTCCTTCAGTAGCGCCTGAACGCAAAGCACAGTTTATGCACACTCATGCAAACAGGCTAAGACAGCTAGTACTTCCTAAGCTTTGTCCGAAACTGTTTAGTGTTCTTTTTAGAGTTTCAGCCATTTTGTTGTAGTGTTGTCCAAATTCTCAGTGGAAAATTCAAGTTCCATATATAGTTCACTATATTGTTACCCATCATGCACTGTAAATGTAGTAAACAACTGATGTTCACAGTTTATGTGAAAAGGTACTACAATGCATAACAGTTTCCTATGGCAGATGTTAATACTGTTGGACTGCCTGTATAAAAGAAATGCTGACTGGTTTGGCATCGCCATTTCATGTGAGTGCAAAAGTAACATTCACAGAATATATTAATAGAATGTGAACGCTCATGCTCAAGAAATACGCATTACAGTATTTCAGTAGTTTTTATTCATAAAATGGGATGTAACCACAGAGATAAGTATTAATACAGTCACAACATAACACATTTGAAGCTGTAAAACATTGCTAAACTACACTAATTCAATGTGTTGTGATAGTACCACCATTATATATTTCCCGCACAAGCTAGTATTGTCCAAATTTTGTCTCCTTTGCATACCCTATGTACCATTACATGTAGAACTGTCTCACTAAACTGGTGATTAGTGAATGTGTAAACGAGTAGACCATTTCAGACAGACTGCAATGTACACATAAACTCATTAAAAACTAACATGAAGCTTAGCAATAGCAAATGTAAACTAGAATGTAATAACACCTTAAAAAACCCTTCACCCAAAAGTGCTACTAAAGCTAATAATGAATGAAGACTAGTGGGTAATTTGACGATCTCATATAATGCAAATTGGATCCTCCAAGCTTTTCTTTAAAGGTGAAGAATCCCTTGCAGGCTAAAAGTGCGTACTCACATTTTGCTTCACTTGCACTTGAGTGAGCTGTTCTCCCACTTGTTCCTGAGTTCTGAACACAGCCAGCTCAGACTCCACCTTCTCCAGCCAGGAATTCAGCTCCTCGTGTGTATGTTGTAGACTCGTAGCCAGAGACAGGACCTTGTCCAGGGTCTTCAGCACATTGTTGCTCATTGTAGTAATCTCAGCATATCTTGTCTTTATTCCATCCAGTTTGCCCTGAATGGTGACAACTTCATCACCTGCATAAAAGTGGCAGACAAATTACTCAGCCTGGCACTTTGCCATTTCTAAAGCTTTCATGGTGTGGTACTAAGTGAAAAAGCTTTTAAACTAGCCAGCTGAATTACAGATGTAGATTGCTTCTCAGTAGGCAATTCTAAAATTTGCTAAAAGGCTCAGTGTAAAGTGGAAGTGGAAGATAACATCCCCCCCACCCCCGCAAACACTCCACGCCCTGCTACTCAGCCTTTCAGACGTTGATACAGATATGACTGGGTAAGCACTACCACTGTATCAATATTATCAGCTACCAATATTATTAACTTTAGATACAGTAGTTTTCTTGAAAATGTGCTTGAATGCAAATATTGGAGTTGAACACATTCTATACTCATTGTATTTACAAACTTTTAATATTTTGTTATAAAAATGACAATAATATGAATTAAAATAAAATGAAAAATCTCACCTGTGGTCTGTTTCAACAGCTCTATTCCATTCTGCAATGCCTGGTCAACACTCTGTTTTCTTAACACAATATCTTCATGAAGAACCTAACCATAGAGCAAATCTCAGTTAACCACAAATAATCCTTAAACAACGACAACAAGATAATTGAGTAAACACAGATAACTTAAATTGTGATGATGGTTGGTTGATAGATAGATAGATAGATAGATAGATAGATAGATAGATAGATAGATAGATAGATAGATAGATAGATAGATAGATAGATAGATAGATAGATAGATAGATAGATAGATAGATAGATAGATAGATAGATAGATAGATAGATAGATAGCAGCAACAAGAAAAGTTGGAGAGGAGAGCCTGCAGAGGAGCAGATCTGGTCTACCAGTTGCTTGGCGTGCTGTTTTGCCAACATGGCTGGTGCATAGTCTTGGACCATGACTTCACTCAGCCTGCCGTGGATCTCATCAAGCCAGTTCATGAGAGCCACTTCGTCCTCCCCAAAGAGTTGAGCATTGGACAGAGCCTGCTGCAGCAACTCAGCCTTCCTACAGCAGCACTCCTGCAGCTTGATGTAGCTGCTCTGAGTGCTGTCCAATTTGGCCTGGACCAGTTCTTTATCATCCATGCAGCTGACCGTCCGCAGCTCCTGGCCCAGACTCATCACTTGGTACAAGCTCTTACTATGGCTGATAATTTCCTCCTCTAAGGTCTGATTACCATGGCACACAGAGTACAGTGGTGGGTGGGTGGGGAGATCATAGCGAACACAAAGAGAATGGAATAATAACAAAAAAAAAAAATAATAGATATCAAAAACAAATGTGACAATAATATAAAGATGCAATAAAAGTGATAACATAAAGGTGTGAAAAAAGATCAAAATGGATGGGGTTTAACGCAGGATGAACCAATAAGTACAGGTGTGCCTGAAAGCACTGCAGCTTTGTACCTTATTTTGAGAAATCTGCTCTTCCAGTTTAGATGTCTGGGTGCCTATGGGTTCTGAGTTGGCTAGACATTTCTCTGTAGCAGTGAGCCACTCGACTAGTGGCTCCAGTGTCTCATGGAACTGCTGGGCCACCACCAAAATATTCTCCAGCTGCTTTCGTCTGCCAGGATAGAAGTATAATGACCCAATGTTTAATCACTGATTAACGTTACACATGAAAAACTGAACTACACCCACTAATATTTTTACTTTGCTATTTAACTGTAAGAGAGGTTTTAAGAGATTTTCTAAAATAGTTGGACACTTTATCTCACTTCCTGATGATAACATATATATCCTTATGAACTTAAAGTGCAGCACTTTTACCTGCTCTCCGCTTTTTTCAGCAGAGCATCCCACCTCTCCCCCAGGCACTCAATCTCCTTTCCAATCTTTTCCTTATCCACAGAGTCAGCCAGCTCTGTCACCTTCCCCCCCTCCTTCTTAATAAGCTCCACCGTTGGCCTGCGGTCATCCAGCAGTCTCTGCAAGAGCTGGCCATGGCACACAAGAGCAAAATATACAATTGCAAAGCAAGGTAATAAAACAATATGTGCATCATGATAAACTGACCATAAATCCTCCAAAGCCTTCATATATTTCTGATCTCTTATTAAAGCCTATATCCTGCATTGCTGTATTGATAAAACAGTGGTGTGGCCCCAGGAGTAAGCCTGACTTTATTAAATGGGAGCATGGTAAACATATGTGATGTATATTTTCATGGTAGCAGTCTTCGTGTGCTGCTGTTATCCTAAAGGGTCTACTGGGAGTGGTGAAACCTTACCTGCTTGGGGAAGCATTTCCCAACTGGGCCTTCAATACAGGCAAGTTTTATAATCAATATCACAGAATTGCTGAGTTGTATACTTACTCTCTGTTCTTGTATCTGTGCTTTGACAACTTTGAACTCTGCTGATGGAGGTTTCTGGCTGGCCACCAGCTCTTCTGTGTCTGTAAGCCAGCTGAGCAGGGACTCGAGAGCATCTTGGAACCTACCACAGTGCAGCAGAGCTTCATGCAGCTGTGCTGAGCGTTCTGCTACCTGACATGATCAAATAGGCAGAAACATATAGAACTCTTAATAGAGTACAAAAAGTTGATCTTTTAGCTAACGGACAATAGATATAAAAGTGTCACCTTTTTGTTGATGGTGTTCCATTTGTTGTTGACCTCATCCAAGTCATGTTCAAGGCCCTTAATAACAGTCCCTTTGGGAGCATTCTGAATAAGGCCCTGGCCTAGCGAGTTTAGCTCTTGTAGTTGAGTTTGTAGTGACTCAATGGTATCTTTCTGGAAAACCTAAAGTGAGTGGAAAACATAGAGATATGTCAAAGGCTGAATGGAAACACTGATGTGAATCTCATTAGAAGTCGTACAGATTAAGCTGTCACAGTCATTTATTATGGTTTGCTGATTCGTGAATGATTCCATTTGGAAGGTTTGTTTAAAGTGTCATTTTAAGGAATCATCATCAGCCCTCTAGTTCTAGGAAAATGTATTACTGTTAATATAATGAAAAATTGCAGATTTTGTATCACTAAATTCCAATAGTTGACAACAGTACAGTCCATTCCCTAACAAAGGCTCACTGCTCCATACCAACAAAAGCACAAAGATACAAAATCCTCTTTATAAAAGCATCAATTAGAGTACCTGCCTCTTTCAGTATATTTGACTCTGAATACCTGAACCTGTTTGCTTTTATTTGCTCCTTTTATGGCAAGACTTTCCACTGAATTGGGCACAGCATACATTGTAGGACCAGTCAGCAGTTCAGAAAGGGGCTACTGTTAATACACAGCTGTATAACATCATAGAAGGTGAGTCACTGACAGAAAATGATACCAAACTCATTGCAGCCACCTGATAATCAGGTAGCAAGAGCAGTACAATACAACTTCGCAGGAAATGCTAATCATATATTTGCCATGCTGACCTAATGAGGTAAGGCTTAAGGCTAAAGAGGGATATTTTGGGATAGCCTACCTGTGAAGATGGCAAGACCATATCATCCATCTCAGGGCATGCAGCTAAGGATGTTAACAAGCTCTGTATTTCCTCATCTCCCTTGCAGTTAATAGCCCACTTTATTCCATTGGCAAGACCTGTCTCTCTTTCCACAGACAAGAGAAACTCTTCCAAATCAGCCATTTTAGACTCTGTGATTCTTTGCTCATTTTCATAAAACTCTGCATCTTTAGTAACATTTTGCTCCAGGGAGGGACTGTGATGTGACACAGTCTCTGGCTGTGTCACAACTATGCTTAAAAGCTCAACTTCCTCCTGAGATGAAGTATCCTCAAGAAGTTCAGCTGTGGGTAACTCATCATATCCTGAGATCGTCCTAGACTGGCTGTCATAGGTAGAGTTCTGTGTTTGTTTTATCGACCCAACTGCTATTTTGCTACGTATATCTGAGCAACTACCATTAGAAATGTTTGGTTCAGTGTCGCTGAGGCCTATTGCACACATGTCTTTATGCTTTTGGTCTTCTTGTACTGCTTGGTGCATCATGCTAGGTGCAGAGAACAGAAACTCCTTTTGCCTAAAACTGAGGGAGCACGCTGCATTTAGCTCCTCAGATATGTGCACAGCCTCAGTGGAGGAGAGGCTCCTGGTGCCTGGCATGGGTCTCCACTGGATTCGCTGGCTCCGCCGCTCTCGCTCCACCATGGGGCTGCACAGGCCAGAATCATCCTCCGACGTCAGAGAGTTCGTGACGCTCCGCCCTTGGCTGACTCGCACCAAGGCTTGCCGGCCGGCTCCGTCAGCACACAGGGTACCGCTGCAGCTTCCATATTCACTGAGGCTGGCTTGTGCGTAACTCTTCCAGGAGCGCCGGTGCTGCTGAGGCTCCCGTCTCTCACCCTGCACCCGCACCTTCCTTGCCACAGTGCCTGCCCCACGGATTATTGCGCCATTAAGCTTCAGCCCATCGAACACCACCTGCTCATCCAACCGTGACACTTCCCTGCTGTGTAGCTCGAAGGCACTGGAAGAAACCAGGACGCCATTTCCACAAAGCGTACTCATGTCCAGGGTGCGGTGGGCGTAAGGCAGAGTGCCAATAAAATGCCGGGAGGCCAGGCTGCCCTTAGAACCAGAGTCGATCTGCTCGTTGAGCCGCACAGTGTCATAAATGGATCTCTGGGGAACATAGCAGTCATCAATGTTCAGGTCCTCTTCTTCTCCTTTACCCACACAGGAGGGGTTCTGGCGCAGGCAGTCAGGTCTGCTAAGAGGTTTGCCCATTCTACCAATAACTAACACTTAATGTTGTGAAATTTAAATTTAGAAATGAGGTATGAGTTTTCAGTGCAAAGATCCATTCATGTTGAAGAAAAAGGCATAAAAAGGCTATAAAGCACATATCAGCTTACATGGTGAACTCTTAAAAAGTGCATCCTATCATACACTGTGCCAAAACATGAAGTCTAAGAATAAATAGAAAAATCTATTTTAGAAGCAGTCTTCAATATACATAAATAGAAGTTTCAATGAATGAAGATTTCCAATAGGAAAAAATAAGACAAATGTTATCTGTAATATAAAACAATTTCATGCTGAGAGCTAAGTCAATAATATATCTTGCAATGTAGAGCGCTTTTAGTAATATTTCATCTTCCTCCAGAACATTCAGTTCCATATATTCAACGCATTAGTTTTCATATCTTCTCATTGTAAGAACTTGCTTATTGTAGCTTGTTTCGTCAGTCTTAAGTTTCGTCACAAACATCCTATGAACAAAAGTGCTGGCATTTTTCTATTCTCCTGAGCAGTCAGCAGTGGCTCTCCCCAGAACTATCTCCATTGTGAAGTGGAAAATCCTGATACAAATACTCCAATTTGTAAAAAAAAAAAAAAAAAAGCGGTAGGGCACCAGCACAAACAACAATAAAAAAACGCTCTTGCCTCTCTTGTGGTCCACCCGGCAATGACAGACACCCTCCTGGCAATGTGCTCAAGACCCCGCCCCCTTCTCATTATTCCGACAACATCTGCCGCAGCTCCATTTATGCTGAGAGCACATGTTGATTGGTGGATGCTTGACCCTGTTTTAATTTTCCCTTTCTGTCTCTGTGGCCTATTTGACTTAACTTCTTATTCATCTCCTGCTCTGACAGTAGCCCTCCTCCTTCAGTACAGAGAGGGGAAAGTGGGAAAAAAGGTTTTAGAAGCAAACAGCCTCCTCTCAGATGACATCACACGGGGCAGAAACAGATACTCTCCAACCCCCTTTTCTCTGGTGTTATCATGTGGGGAGTTGTCGAGGAGCCTGTATATTCACTTAATTACTCTGGAATGTTTAGGGAGGTTACTAGTCCTAGAAAATGACAGCATGAGCACATTCAAGTGCATGGATGGGACATGTTTTTTTTTTTATAGCCAATGACCAGGCTGGAAGGAAGAATCGAGCACAGTCCATATAAAAGGAAGAATCCCCTTTCATTTGTGTTCTTGTCAACTCCAAAAGAACAAGACAGCCTATAGGAATACAGGCATGGTCTGCTGCTCAACTCCATGTTTGCAAGGAGAGAAAAGTGGGAAACTGGCAGAGATGAGTACGCAGTTAAATAGATCTGTGGGATTTACAGAAAGGATATTCGGCAGCTGAATCCCACATACTTTTGACATAATCCAGGCATTGGATTAAAGGAGGCAGAACATTTGTCAAGGGGGCAGACTTTCATGTCTCTTATCTTGAATTCACTTGTTTACCAGTAGAATCTAATTTCAGTTAATAGGATCCTTTTGAAATAAAAAAGTAATATCTCTTTACAAAGCAAACACAAATTACTGTGTTTGTTATTAATGTTGTAAATTAAGTGTGGCTTTTAATGTTATACTTTTAGGAGAAAAAATGTTCTATTGTGATTTAATATTGTATGCTTGACAGGATTTGCTTTAACTACTTACTGAGAGAGTGCATGCCTGAACAGGCAAACAGGACAGGGACATCTACCCATCAGAAAATTACCCTCTGACAACATTATCTCACACAAGATAATGCTCACACAAATAATAGCTCTAGCCAATGAAACACAAAGCTATTATTCAGGAGAGAACAAAGACTGCCCTGAACACAATTTCAGAGACCTTTTTATAGAGTCCTCAGAGTTAAGATAAACTGTGCATGAATATTGGGTGTTTCATATACTCCCAAGGTCATTATAATACAACGTGTAAAAGGCTGTTCCTGAGTGATCTCATGTTTCCTCTTGGGGGTTTTCACGAAGAGTCAGGGCAATGACTAAGCTCAAAGCTGTGGGCTTCATAAAGCTCTCTTTCTGATCATCACCTTTAGAGCTGGTAATGCACATTATTCAGTGGAAAGTAATGCCTTTAGGTTCATAGGGGGTTGCTGAGGTCATGGTCAAGTAGTGGAAAAAAAAACATGCCCTCATCCATTACAGTCACCCACAAAAAATGTTTCTGCGATGTAACATTTAATATTTCCTTCTACACGTATAAGGATTCTTGGAAAAATGCAAGAAAAAACAAAAGAAGAAAAAAAAACTACAAAGATGGCAAAACCTGCACAGAAGCAGACAGTTGACCCAGTATTGTCTTCTTAGTGAATAGCCAGATTATACCACAAAGGCATGAGATGTGATTAGCAATGCTCTTCTTGTGTACTTCACTGATAACAGCCACAGATTTTAAGGGAACACTCCAGCAACTCATACTTACGTTCTTAATCCCAAACACATAGCAGCTGCCAAATTAAAATTCTGAATCTCGCAATCTTGTTTAATGTTGTGCTTCATTTCCTTGAGGTAAATGACTGCATCTTTGAGAACAATGATGATTTTGACCCAGCAGCTGAAGTAGCAGCGAGAAGCCCCCAGATGTAGGGACAAGACAAAAGAGGCAGCATTCATGCAGCATGGGGTCTAAATGATCAGCAGCAGCTGATGCTCCTTAACCCTACAATGACTCAACTGCACTGGTCCTCTTTTCTCATAAACTCTCATTTGTTGTGGCTTATGTTACAAGTTTTACGTGTGATGTTTTACAGCATTACTAAATTGTAATTCTGAAAACTATCAGCATTTTTATAGTCTAAACCTAGACTTATTAGGAAATAAGGCTTGTAGAACATTTTAATATACCACAATTCATCTTGATCATGTAGATCTGTTTTATCCAGAGATGTGGCAAACATTTAGGCATTTCTAAGCATTATGAAGGAAACAATATAATATGGCACAATAGTTTTCATTACATAATATAATTACAAAAAGGGAATAATAACTATTACTTTGGGAAAAAAAAAAATCTTTATCACAATTTTTTGCCAGTTCCTTTTTGCTAGTTTGTTAGTAAGTCATAATGAAATGAAGAACCTTTCAGGTGGCTGCAAGGCATGTGTCTGCCTTCTCAGATGACTGAAAGAGCAGGAGTCAGACCCTGTCATTTTTCACTATGTTGTTGGTACACAGAGCCTCAGTGGCTCCCAGCTGGCTGACTGCTCACCCATGACAAATGGCACATTGGCAGGGGCTCCTTTGTTACTGCAGGTTGCTCAGCAACACAGTGAACATGGCTGTCCCAACACAACAGCCAAGCACGTGGCTAACAGGCCAAGTAAATGCTGCTTAACTCATATCAGCATGGCAGTAAAGATCACACCAACACAGTGTAATTACTGTGAGGTTTTTTTTAACAACAAGAACATAGATGTAATGTCTACATAATGTCTACAGAGCACATTAAAACAGTTCAGTTACACTGTATTCAAGTTTATAGAGTGCAGGTAAATGTACCACTGAAAAGTTAATTATAGATGAAAATCTATGTAGAAGTCCACATGCATCACAAAGGACCACTATATGGGTGGAGACTAACCAACCAACGTTTCCCTTATTACAATCAAAGTGTATTACTGTGTTTTTAACTATGACCTTTACAGAATTTTGTTTGGATATATTATCTTACATATTATTCACGTTCTACGCATTCTACTGTATGTCAGCACAATTAAGTGAGAAGGTGTTCTTCAATGTAACTTAAATGAAGCATTAGGCTACATTACCGTATTATGACTATTACTGCACTATATTACTTTGCTTTTTAAGGCACACAGAAAACAAAAGAACTCATAGTCATGATTTGATTTCATAGGCTAAAAATCATTAAATGATGAGATGGAAATTTTGTGAATGTTCCTTCTCACAATGTAAGCTACAATGACAACATAGCTGACAGAATCAGAGGGCAGCAATTAATACATTTGAAGAATTTTATAGACACCAGTGGACAACAAGACAAGAGCAAAAAGTCAAATATTATTATCTTACCTTGAAAGTTTCTAGCTGTTGGTTAATGACCTCTGTCTCCATGCCAACAGGTCCTAGGGATTCCTCGTGTTCTTCTGCAACAACCATGCTTTGTTTGAATGTATGTAGCTTGTTGTAGAACTCCTCCAGATGTTTAAGCATGTCCTCAACCTGCTCCTTCCTCCTATTGGCCCGATCCATCAGCTTGCCACTCTGCTTGCTCAGTGCTTCCAAGTCTCTCTTTAGGCCGAGTAGATCTGGTGAGGTCTCTGACTCTAGCATTTTCTTGCAGGTGTCTCTGGCACTCAATGTATTGGTCATTAGATCTTGGAGTTTAGTCACAAAACTTTGCATGTTGCCTTGTTGATCTCGCAGGGTGTCTATGTCTCGGCCCATTGAGGCCATACTATCTAGCTCATCATCCAGGTCTGTAAAGCTTGTGAACATCTCCCGAATGGTGTTCTGGAATTGGCCAATGCCCTTAAGTTTGTTCTCCAGCATGGAACAGGTGTCTTCAGTTGCTTTGCTGATGGTTCTATGCTCCTTCTCTAAGCTGTCTGCCTGAAGGAGGACATCTGTCACTCCCTCAGCTTCTGGTACATCTACTACCAAAACATGAGCTAGACTTTTAAGGTGCTCAATTTGTGTCTGGACATTCTCTAAGCTTTTCTGCTGGGCTTTCATGTTGGTTAAGTTTTTATTACTATAAGCCTGGACACCAAGGTCAGTGTGGCATTCCAGCTGCCTCTTTGCATCCTCAAGTTGGCTTTTGAGCTCTTTGTGTGTATCAGTAAACTCCTTCAGCCTCTGTGAAAGCTTCTCCAGTGATTCTTTCTTGAGCTGCAAATCTTCAGTCAAGTTCTCAATGTTCTGCCCAATAACCATCTTTTCTTCTTTTACAGCATCCACATCTGCTGTGGCCACTTCCATAAGGCTGTCAGCAGCTGTGTTCAACAGCTCCATCTGAGCTCTGCGTTTGTCCAAATCCTTCTGTATGGCCTTGACCTGTGAGATGCAGTTCTCAACTTCTGCAGGGTTCACACTGAACTTTACCATGTTCTCCCTGCCTACATAGTCCTGCAGCCATTTGCTCAAACTTTCTGCATGCTCCTTGTATTTCTGGGCCCTATCTATAGCTGTGTTGAGCTTCTCTGCTCTATCCACAGCACCCCTTTTTACCTCTTCCCAGTTGGACTTGAGGGCTGAGAGTTGTCCTTGGAGGGCCAGCTTTTCTGCTCCCTCTGTGCTCTGAAGGAGTGTCTCTCCCTCTTTTATAATGGTGCTGTAAGGTTCCTCATGTTCACTCAAGGCCCTCTGAACAGCACTGTGCTCCTTCAAGCTTTGACTCAGAATATCCACCTTTGCTGAGATGGTCTGAAGCCCAGCCTGATCCTGCAACTTCTGTTCTATCCAAGCCTGAAAGTCTTTAGATGTTTGATGGAATTGCAGAGAGCTAGCAAAGGTAGAGTTGAGCTGATGAATTCGCTTTCCTAGTGAATACAAAATTAGACTTTAAGTTCAAATAAATTAATATAATACTATTGTAATAATACCACCTGTTATATGTGAACTATTATCTTAGCTGAACATATTGAACATGTGGTAGTTGTTAAAAGGAAAATATCTGATTATGGCCTCAGTTGAAACTGTAATACTTATATAATAAAAATTGAATAATGTAATGTCCCTCCCTTAGACATCTTAATTTTGTCAAACAAATTTTTTTTTATCCAAATAAATGTAACAAATCAGTGAGTAGATGAATTAATGCTATTTTGGCAAGCCTCAAGTACTGTAAATTTAAGCAACTACACATTTTCAGAAATTTTTCAGAATACAACTGATTAGGAAGGGTACTTGATGTTATCCAACAAACCTGCTTTGTCTTCAAGCAGTTTGAATGGTTTGGAGACATTTTCCAGCTGCTTTTTAAGGTTGGCTCTGAGATACTCTTCAGTCACCAGTGCCGAAAGCTCAGAGCAGAGACCTTCTGCCTCTTTCAGCCTCTTTTTCTCCTCACACAGCTGAGCCTCGATGGCATAAGTTGCTTCCAGCTGTTTCTTCACTACATCAGGATGTGTGCTCAAGGCTTGCTGTCCATTGAGCTGAGATTCCAGGTTTACCACACTGTCACCCAGGCTGTGGAGGAGTTCTAAGAACTGTGTGATCTTATCCACAGCTTGCTCTATGAGGACACTGCGCTGAGACAGCTGAGCTGTCAGACTCTGCCACTTCTGGGTGATAGCAGCCAGCTGGTCTTTCACCCCCTCTACTGCAGGGTCCTGCTGTCCTGATGAACTAGTGATGGCCGGAGCTGCCTCATTCAGCTGTTCATATTGAGGTTTGCGGCTTTCAAACTCTTTCAGTAAAATCTAAAAAGGAGATAAAGTTAGATACTTTGGGGAGATGCACTACATTTAGATGCCTAAGTAGTTATATGTTATTTAATATCTTGTCTTTGTTAGTGGGATGAAGGAATTTCAAAGACATAACATTGTCAGTTTAATGTAAGTATCATCTAAATATACAGTTTATTAAGAGATATTTAGGCAGAATTTTTGAGTGGCTCCCAGTACCTCAACCTGCTGCTTCTGAGTGTTGAGCATGTTGGGCTCCATAGACAGGGGCCCCAGGACACTCATCATCAGTTCTTTCTCTTGCAGCCACTGGAACAGCTGCAGCTGGGTTGTTTGGAAGAGCTCCAGCATGCGGGATGACTCCTCCAGGTGCTGCTTTCGGTTCTCCACAGATCCCCTGACCTCCTTCCATCCCGCATCTGTATATGAAGCACAGCACACATACCATCACTCACTGGTTTATACTGGGGGAGCACCATCAGAGTACATGCAGGAGGCAAGATTCCCCAACTATGGTACTGAGTGCTCATATGCTTTCACTTGAGCATGGGGTTGATGCAGAAGATGTGGAGTCTGAGACATTCACCTCACCAACACCAGTGGGCAGAAAAAGATTCATGGTTTTAGATGAATGGTTTTGAACATGATATACCTATCTGATCCAGCATGTGCTTCCACTTAGCTGCCTCAGGTGAATCTGGGTTTTCCTCTATCAGGTGGAGTAACTTCTCCCTCAGCTGCTGGTGTTGCTGCTCTTTTTGTTTCATATTTTCTTCATAAGACTGTGCAGAAAGAGATAACTTAGTAATTTCCTTCTCTAAATAAACCACGAAGTTGGATATATGCAGTAGAAGGCCTGTGTGGGTAAGTTATGGGGAGTGAAAACATACATTATCTATGGAAGGGCAGTGTGTCTACCTTCTGCTGTTCCATTTGTGTTTTAACTGATTCTTTTCCCATGGGCTCAGAGCTCCAGGAAGTTGCCGTCTTCTTCATGTTCTCTAGCCACTGCAGCATGGACTCTGCTTCATCATGGGCCCCTTGTACCTTCAGCAGCTGGGCATTTAGCTCAGAGGACCTGGTCTTCAGCAGTTCCCCCAGGTTCCTGTAGCTCTCGCCCACACATAACATGTTCTGCTGCACCTGCATCAGCTCTGCAGGCAGCCAAGAACCAGACAGAATCCTATCACCATCTTCAGTTCAACAACCAATAGCACATTGTAAACAGCTGGGTCAAGTAAGGCACACAAACCATAAGGTGATTTAATGTTTGTGCCTTAAGAAAGAAATATGAACAATTTTTACAAGTGAACAACACCACAGTGTATTAATCTTTGAGCTTATAGTTGCTGGATAAATTGTATTGCATGGAATCTATGAACCTCTGGTGGGATGCCATAGGATATACAATAAAGTCCAACAACGTGTGAGCTTTTACCTTTGTTTATCAGATAGGCGTGGTCTCCTGGACCTGAGCCATTAGTGACTACTGATCCTAGTCCTGAAAAAAAAAACCATCTTATATTCCATCTGTTTGAGATCATGTTGGTTAAATTTCCTAATGTGATCAGGTTGGACAAAGACATGCAATAAGAGCGCTCGTAAACTCCTAAAAATACTCCCTGGCAATACCTGATTTGTGATGCATTTTGGCTTTGCCTGGGGATGTCAAAACACTGATTAGGCTACACAGTGCAGACCCTTTGCTATTTATGTCTTGGACAGCAGAAGCTTTAGCAGCCCATTCTTCCAGCAATCCCTGTTGGGATAGAATTCCAGTTTGTAAAGCATGGTACTCACCAAATATCCAAAATATGCTGCCATTTCTTTGCCAAAACTATTACGAGATTATGAGGCAAATGAAATTTTTGAGAACTGGTCAAAAACAAATTATCTTTTCCATATGTAATTGAGATCTAGTCTTGCTGGGGTTTTTTTTTACCTCTTACACTAGGCCTATGCATTTGTCTAATTGTGTTGACTGTGTAAAACAAAGCAGAAGGTAAATATTTTCACTAACATTGACTTTCTGCAAGTCCTTTCCCAGGCTCTGTTCACTGCAGTTGGGCTGAACCACAGGCACTTGTTCTTTTGTCTCCTCCAGCCATTTCATTAGCACCCCTGCAGCTGCTTTGAACTCGCCCAGCTGGTCCTGGCAAGAGGAAACCTCTTCCTCTCTGCATCACGCAGGATTCAGATGCACATATTGTTAGATTCTCATGACACAGCAGTATGACAGCTAATGAGAAGGTGGCCTTTATCCTGTTATTTGTTTATGATATTACATAAATTACAGGCTGTGATATTACATGATATTGGTAGACTGCTGTATAATACTGTTGGTATCATGTGTAAAGATTACAATAGAAATGTCTAAAGTTGAAAAACACTTACTTTTCTTGAACTGTGTCTTTAAAAGCATTGAACATGTTAGACAGGTTGGCCATCTTGCCCTGAATCACAGTTTTGTTTCCTTCTGGACCTAAGCTAAAAAGCTCATCTGACAGTGTCTGCAGTGTTTCCATGTCTTTTGCATGTTCAGCCAACTCTGCATTTGTGTCCTACAAATGTAGATTTGGAATGTTAATGTACATAGTGGCTACATGAACATTGGAGAAAAAATGTTTCTTGAGGGATAGGTTTGGAGAATACCTGCACAAGCTGGGAGAGCTCGTTTACATTTTTGCCAGGTCCGTTGGTCTCAGAGAGGGCTTGAGTGCGCTTCATCACAAACTGCTGCACCTTCTCAGATGTCTTCTCGAACTGCTCCACCTTCTCCTTCAGCTGCTCCATCTGCAAGATCTTCAGCCCATGCTTCTCATAGGCATCTGAAAATCGCTGGGACAGACCCTTCATCTTGGCCTGGAGCAGAGCAGCAGCAGCCGGCTCAGCTGTCTCCACAAACTTCTCCACCTTGGCCTTCATCGCCAGTATGCTGCTCTGCCTGCTGCACATGTCCTGCTCCAGAGCCTGGGGACAAACAATACAGGGATTCTTCCTGGTTCACGTTAATCTATGGCTACCAGCTGTCTTTCTTAGCCACCTTAGCCATTTTGGTCATGCTGTACCGGCTAATCAAGAACAGTCCCTCAAAACTACCATCAATGAATTTAATTTAAATCATTGGTCATTGGTTAAATCATAAGAATTCATAAACACATTAGACACTTTAGCATTTTTGTTGAAGAGCCTGGTGGTGAAAGGTCACATACTGTCACTTTGCTGAGTGCATCTGCGATCATGGCTGAGTCTAGGGGCACTTGTGCTTCCTCTCCAAGTCTTTCCTCCACCTTCCCCATCCAGTTCATCATCTCATCCAGACCATCCTGCACGCTCAGCGAGCGTGTCAGTGTCACCTGTAGCTTCTCATTACGGTCACTCACTGATTTGGACAAGTTATCATACCTTTCCACAATGTCATCTGGAAACAGATCATTATATACTATGAGAAATACCACACAGGCTGACTATTATATTATAAACATTATAACCATAAACAACCCTAAGGTTATTCAACCTTATTTCAGTTTTAACAAACCTCCAGTACAATTTCATTCAATGCAATTGCATTTAAATTTAGATTTGATAAAGTTCAAGGTGAATATGACTCACCCACTGCTTCCTGAATGTCATCCTTGTTGGACAGCAGGTCTCCTTCTGTGGCAATGAGAGCATCCGCGGTTTTGCGTAGTGTCTCCACAGCAGCTTGCCGGCCAGCAGTCTGTCCTTGAAGAGCCTGCATCAGACAACTCTCTGTTAGATAGATTTTTTTTTTTTTTTTTGGGGGGGGGGGGGGGGGTAGAGTAATAGGGTCACTAAATTAATAAACCTGACTACTATTATATAGTATAAACTGGCAACCATATAGTATAAACTGGTGACTTGATACATTTCAAACAATACTCCTTTATTGCCTGAAAAAAACAAACACAACTATAGAATACTGAACGCCTCCCAACATCATTCTATCCATAAACTATAGGTCCACACAATTATAGGTACACACAAATAGAACAGGGCATGAATGCAATTTATCTATGTATCAGATTGGGCTGCTGGCCATTTGTATGTGAACAAGATGAAGAAGGAGAGCAAGTAATTTATTTAATGATACTCAGCATTAACCTACACTGGCAACCAACGCCAGTGACCAATGCAGGCAAAACTATGCTAAGCTATTTGTATCTGTCATACCACTCTGCATTCTAAGAGACCTATAAAAAGCTCTGTTGTTTTAAACTGAGTGGAAACACTGTATATGGAGCGGCTGGTTGACAAAATAATAACTTCCCAGCGCTGTTGGAACTTAGCAACATGAAAAAATTCTGAAGAGGGAGTGTGAGAACAGCTTTTCCACTCGCTGCCACCTGTGTTAGATGAAAATGTTTTGACTGTAATAATGTAGCTGTGAATGATGATGGAAGTGTGTTTGTCTCATGCCTTGGTCTCTTCAAGTTGTCTCTGGAGTGTCTGGGGTTCTGCCATGATAGGCTCAGATTGTTGTCTTATGGCTTCCTCTTCAGAATTATTGAGCCATGTCAAGAGGCCCCGAGTAGTATCGTCATACTTCTTGTACTTCTCAACTACAGTTTTGAGATTGTTTCCAAGCAGGTTGCACTGAAAGAAATAATAAGGACAGTTTTTAAAATGACCTCTTCTATACCTCTTCTAGGGCAGCAGAGGACAGGTTAAATGGTAACATTCGTCTGTGCTATTTATATCTCTCAGACCCAGCCCCCTCCTTGCACATCACCAGAGGTCTGAACTCCAGATCCCTGTGCTACCCTCACCAATTCCTACTCCTGCCCAAAAGACATCAAATGCCTTAACACCATGTAGAAGGGTGAGTAAATATTAAAAGTAAAGGTAAAATAATTTAAGATAAATGCACTAACTTAAAAGTAATAAAGTGGTTATCATCACCAACATTTGACATTACACAAAGGAGAAAAAAAGATATTTAAAAAGTTCATCAAAAGTTCAGTCTGGGACTTAAGTGTTTGGTCATGCTGTCATATGTAATGCGTCATTTATTTCAACATAAATGTCGCCATCTATTGGTTACAACTGTGATGTACCAGCCAAAAATGTACTGGTCATTTATGTAAGACAGTGTTTCCCAGAACCCTCAATGCACTAGACTAACACACCTGATCCTATTATCATGTTCTTTATGTTTGAAGTCAGCGATATGATGAAATAAGCTAAACTGTGACACTGTGAACTACTGTAAGGACAAAAACACACATATCAAGAGATGGAGTTCAAAGAAAGGAAAATGTGTTTGAACCGATCCAAAGAAAGATAATTTAAACATGAACTGCACATGTACTTTTTGCCAGCAGTTACCTGCATGTGCAGGTCTTTGTAACGAGCAGCAGTCGAGTCCAACTTCTCCTTCACTGCAGCACACATTCCCAAGGTGTCTACCTCAGGTAGTGCCTCTTTCTCTCTAGCCTCCCTATGGCTGCAGGCCTCAGCCACATCCAACACCTTCTGGCCTGAGATGGTAATGAAGCGCAAGTCGCCCTTGTGGGAGATCACATCCTCATAAAAGCTCTTCTGTTTCTGGAGCTTATCTTGCAGTACATCCAAGTGCCCTGCTGGAGACCCCAGCTCCTCCAACTTCTCCAGAGCTTGCTGGAGCCAGACATCGAACTCATTGTAGTCACCCTGGAATTTGTGCAGCTCCTCCTGTATGCTCTGAACCTGCTTCACCTGCTGCTCAGCCTGGGCAAGTGAGGCCTCGTAGCGCCCCCTCAGCTCCTGGATGTCTCTCTGGAGCTTCTCTTTCTCTGAAGGAGATAGTACCTCTGCCTGCTTATCCAGAAGAGCTTGGGCTGACTGGGTGGCAATAATCAGGTCCTGCTGCTGGGAAAGGATTTCCTGGTGGTGAGCCTGCAGAGTAAACAGTTCATCAGGTTTTACATATTTTACCAAGTTTACCAGATTACCAAATCTTACTGAAACATAATAATGTTGCCTTCAAGATAAAATTAATTTAACAGACTTTTGTAAAAAGGAACATTTCTAGTTACATTCTGATGTAGTTCTTCCATACTGTAAACCATGTTTCTGTTGAACTGTAGATCATCTACTTGCCTTAACCCTGTCATACTGCTGGTCAAGATCCAGTCCTTTGCTGTCTTTACTTTCACCAGTAAACTCTGGGCTATTGTCTGTGGTGTCCATTGCATTCCCATTAGGATCTTCTTCCTGTCCAATTATTATTTTTTCTGGGGTGTCTGCTTGTATGTTTCTATTCTGTTTGGTCAACTGGTCCTTTTGCATTTCTCCCATCTCTCTCTCTTTCCCAATGTTGGATATCCAGTCTAAGAGAACCTCAATCTTGTTTTTGCTCTCTTCAAGCTGCTCCACTGCTGCAACCTATGACAATAAGAGGAATTCCACTCAAACAAGGACATACCCAACATTTTCATAATACAAAAAACATATTGTCAGAGAATGAGAAACATTTCTTTTGATTGTCAATTTACTTATTATACTTGTATCTCTATGTGAAAGGTTAGCAAAATGAAAATGTTTAAAATAAAGCATTCAGACCTTTTCAGTCTCCTGTCTGATAGCAGTAGTGACAACTTTTTCCAGATCCTTCCTTGTTTCTTCAGCTCTCTCGTTAAGCATATTAGCCTTGCTTTTAGCCTCTTCCAACTTGAGCTCAATAGCAACAATCTGTTCTGGTGTAAGTTTGCACAGATTCTCCTCCAGGAACTTCTTAGTGCCACTGATGACTTCATTCAAGGCACTTACATTAGCCTGGATATCCTTCTGCAAAGCCTGGTGGGTTAGTGGAGATAGATCATGTTTTACTTTACAGAAGTGCTTCTAAGTAAACCATAATAATGATGGCCAAAACTATGTACCTGGTGCTCTTGTTGGTACTGTTGGAGGTCTCCTAGACTCTTCCCCGCACTGCTGGCTTGCTGCTGGTGACCAATGAGATGATTCTCAGTCTGCGTTAGGTCATCACAGAGCTCCTGCAGCTTGGCTACAAACTCCTTCTGCTTGTCCATAGCCGACTAGCACAAAAGAGACACAATTTTAAAAGAAAATACTTTCCACTTAAAATACTTTCTGAATATACTTTAACATTGCAGATCACACATGGACATTACAACTGAGTATGCTGTAAACATGCTAGCCAGTCAGAGGACGAGGGTTTTTCAGTGACAGACAAAAGAAAAGGTTTTCTTGGCTGTGTTAGTGCTGACTTGTTGGAAAGCATTCCAAAGTAGATGCACAGTGCAAAGTTTGGTCTTCTGGAGTAAGAGCTCAATGGTTTCTTGGAGCCTGGAAAATGCGAACATGATCAAAAAGTAGGTTTTTAGGCTGTGATTAAGCAACGGGTTTTTGTGGTGTTAAGGAAAACATGCAGGAATGTGACAGCTGGTCATTTCTAACCAACAATATACCGTGGAAAACTGATTCTATAAACTTCAGTTGATATATATTACAAAATATTACATATTACAAAATGTTTTCTATTAAATACCAAACAAATAAAATGAAAATAAAAAGTTAAATACACCTATAAAACAGGTCAGAAATCAATACATGTCCACAACCCTGCAAAATAACAGTGTATTTTCATTCAATCTCACTGAGATGCATCATCCAGACCTGCTGCCGACTCTCATCTTCACGGATGTCCAAGTGGAGGTCCAATATGTGCCTCTGAGTAAACACTCGCTCCATCAGTTCCTTAAACTTCCTCTGAGTGGCACTGAGAGACTTCAGTAGTTGCCTGTTCTGGGCTGGACTCAGAAACTGTGTGTTCTCAGATATGAAGTACTGGATGTCAAAAGCTATACCCTCCAGATGCTGTCTAGTTCCAGATAAGTTCTTCTCTAGGTCCTGATAAATTTGAAGAAACAGTCACACCTACATTTTTATGGGTTAAATTTCAGTATGCTTTGGATTGAATTTTAAGATTAGATATCAAACTGTATTGTGTAATAAACCACAATTATATAATCAATTTTTCAAGTCATTTCATAGCTAGTTATATTGATATTGCCAAAATAAACAATAATTACACACTTTGTTTATGATAAAATTAAATTGATGGTTTAAAATGTGGTACCTTATTTTGCTGAATCCTGTATTTAACTGTCTCCAGGTCATCAGTGTTCATGATGTCAAGTTTACATACCATCCCATAATTATCTTCAATGTAAGATGACATCTTATCAAGGGAGCTGAGGAAATCTTGATATGTGTACTCCAAATTGCTCTGAAACACATGTAAATATGCATAAATTATAACCTCAATAAAAATCTCAGTCATATTAACAATTTCTTCTAATCCCAAATTTAAAAAGTAACACAATCTAGTTTCTAAGGCACTAACCTTTACAGTGTCAATGGCCAGAAGAATTGCATTACTTCTCTCAGATGATAACTGGCAAACATTTGCGAAAGTGTTTTGCAAATCTACAAAGACTGCATCCAAATCTTGTTGGATTTGCATGGGGATTAGTTCATTATCAGATTTGAGAAGCTGCTCAGCTAGCTCCATATCTGAGGCTAACTTGCCAGGAAAAGCAGCAAGCTGTGCCTCCAATAACTAGAAAAAATGTGTATAATAAGTTAACACAAACAAAAAAATAAGAACCAATGCAGACAGAGAAACACTGATAAGAATATCCTACACATGATAAGAAATCCTAAGTTGAAGTGATGTACAAACCTGAGAATCTTCTAGCTGACATTGTAAACTCTCAGTGCCATTAGTCAAAGTATGTTGGGTCAGCAGGGTGTTCCTGATATCCTCAAGAGTATCATAATGGTCCTGGAGTTTGCCAACACATTCCAAGTAAAGATGGGTGGAATATATCTAGAACATATGTTAATAAGGAAACATGCTTATCCTATCTTAATTTCTCAAAACATATATTAATGTACAATTACTACAACTATTACAGTCAAATTTAATTTCTCTTGCAGGGACAGTAAAGCTATTCTATTCTACTCTGTTTTATTCTATTCTAGTCATTCATCAAAATCTACTTTAAGTAAAAAATATGACTCACTTTAGGTCTGACTTCAATCTCCTTCACATCCTCTGTGATTAAGACATTTGTCTCAGGTGGCTGTTGATCAGACAAAGCTACTTGAAAGACATCTTCACCTTCTTTACCAGCAACAATTTGTCCCTGATTTTCGATGATTTCCATACGTAGGTCTTCATCTCCCTCAGCAGTACGTTTCACCAGCGTACTTATGCTCCCACACATTTCTTTTAGAATTTCTGGATCTTTACCCACAGATTTCCCCTTTATCACCTCCAGAATCTGTGAATGCATGAATGCTGGAGGTTTAAGACCATAGCCTCTTCCATTGAATAGGCACTGTTCTTGTTTTTCACTCAGCTCTCTCACCCTTGGGTTAATTTCCTCAGGTGTGTTGCCTCCCTGGCTTAGATCTGGATCTCTGCTTTCTACAAGATCTTGTGGTACATTACTGGTATTTAAGGCACCTTGAGTGGCAACAGATAGTGACATGTGCTGCATGGTCTTTGCAATTTTGTCAATGGTTGGACTTTGTTTTTTCCTAATCTCACTGATATCAGTCCCATCTGTCTCAGTCTTGACCAGCTCATTTAAAGAAGTCCTTAAATGACTGTTTAAGGCTGAAAATGTTATTTCCTTTTGTGTTCTTGAAGGCATAATACATAAATCATCTCCACTGTGTGGGTGTTCAGCATTTTCTGTGTCTTGGGATACAATAAAATCCAGGAGGGCTTTATCTGATGAATTTGGAAACACAGACTGTAAATTAGCAGATTTTGATGCTTGCTCTTCCACTTGGTAAAAAGGGGTAATGATTGATGCTTCTATGATTTTATCTGAGTGTCTCTGTGAGGTTGTCATATTATATATGTTATTGCCATTGGAAGAATAAGATTTTTTAATTCTGGAGTCAGTACCTCTCTCAGATATCTCTGTGGTTTGGGTGTCAAAGTGGTTAGGTAACCCAGCTTGCTTCCCATTATGGGAATCTCCACTTAATTTAGAATCACTAAGTGTCACATCTGGCAGAAACTTCAAAGATGATATTGTTTTTGTAGCATCTTGGGAGCAAGTCTGTGACATACCCACAGATACAGAGGTATTGACATCGGCAGCAATACCACAATCATGCCATGTGTTACTGTCAACACTTGCACCAATGTAACAGGATTTGGACTCTGCGTTAGAGGTTTCTGGGTTCTCAACTATTTCTAGCTTGCAGTCATATGCAGGATCTTCTATATTCATACTGCTTTCTTCAACTTTACACTGATCAGATTCTTCTTTGTTCGAATTTGTTTGACCATACTTGAAAAGGTTTGATGACTGGGACAATACATTCACTTCCTGATGTTTATTTCCACTTGAAAAAGCACCCAGAATAATTTTCTCTTCAGTTCTTTGCTCTGATGATTCAGAAAATAAAGCACGTGAAGATAATGATGGCTGAAGATCCATTAGTGTTTTGATATCTTCATGGCCTGTTGTATTTAATGTATTTAAGCCATCAAAACATCCTTCTTTTACAGATGTACTTCTTGTTTGCTGTGACTCATACAATACATAGTGCTGCTGACCCATGTTTGTTGAAATCTCTGACTTCCTTTCATAAGAATAAATGTCACTTTGTGAAGAACAAGATATGCCAGAATCACTCTGAACAGGGGTTTCCATCCTGTTTGATGCCTCCCCACCATATACAACATCTCTAACACTAACTAAAGGAACTCTACATGATGCACCTGTGGCAACATTCAAAGAAAATGCATTATTCTCATTTTCTTTATGCATCACTTTCCCAAATGTTGTGGAATTTCTATGTGTTTCATATTTGGTATCCAAAGAATTTTCAAGATCCAGATTCTGGAAATCCTGTGAACCATGAGTATGGACAATTTGGTCAATGCTATTCTCTGTCACTGAGTCAATACTAATAGATGCGATTGTCTTTGAAGGGATATCACTAACTGTCTTTAAAGAGAATGAAGAGTGTAGACTACTGGCTGGTTGTTTTGTGTTTTCTGATAAAGAAGTGGCTTCCGCTATTGTTTTTAGTGCAGTTTCAGTATTTTGCCATTTTTTCCCAAGCTTCTCATCAGCGATGTCAACCATGAGAATGTCTATATCTTTATCATGCTCTTTTTGTAACAGATTCTCAACTTCCATCTCTTTCTCATCTTTCAGCATGTGCAAAAGCTGGGTATCAGAGACACTGCAGACATGCTTTCCTTCTGGATCAATGATTGCCTTCTGGACTAGCTCAGAATCAAGGACACTGCAGCCAATGACATCAGTAATTAGACCCAGCTCCCAAGCCTTACTAATGCTGATATTTTTTTCTGAATCATAGAAATCACCCACCATGTTCTGCTGCACCCTTATCTGTAAGGCTTCCTCAGATGATATGGAGTTTTGCGACATGGCTTGTACTGACATACTGACTGACTTGTTTCCTTCTACCCCTTGCTGTTGACGCTTAAGTGTGAGCACGTCTAATGCAATCTCTTCATCAATAAGGCCCTTTTTAACATCATCTTTAAGATCATATCGTTTTGCAGATGTGACATCTAAAATTCTTCCCTCTCCTAATTGGGTTTTCAGAAGATGGATGGTATCGGTTCTTTCCTTGGGGTTTTTCCACAAAACTTTAGAATGTGGATATTCAGATGGCATCTCAATGCTTTCAGGTTTTTCACTGAACATTACACACCAGTTGGTGTGGTATTTGTCTTCAGTCTGGTCTGCTTTCCCTGTGTGATCCACATGATCCTGGTGCAGGCTTGTTTCAGTAGCAGATTCAGAACAAAATGGTTCTAAAATCTGCTTTGCTAAAGAAGGCTGAGCCAGTGCATTAACAACATAATTTGCGTGGTACTTAGAGGATTTAAACATACTTTCCTCTAGAGTATTTTTATTTGATCCAGTCTCGATGACTGAAGCCTTATCATCTATGGAAGTGTAAAATATTTCACTTGACTCTATTTCATTTGAGGTAACATTGCCAGATTCAGTTGTTGAAGATATTATACAATGTTTATGCACATCAGCACACTCTGTAGAGACCTGTGGATCACTCTCTTCTTGTTTTTCCATATCACCAGTGTGTGAAATAAGACACTCATGTACATCTTCAAGAATATTCTTGTCCAGAAAATAATCATGAATTTTAACATTTGAAGGGCCATTAAGATCTTGTACTCCTGGCATTTCCAGCAGAACTTTAGCCATTTTATTTAATTTCCTGTCAAAAATTAAAAGCCTCTGGCCTGACTTTGGGTCCATATAACTATTCTTCATTAGATAGGAGATGAATAATTGCTTTGCTTCAAAGGTATTTATGCTGTTTTCATCAACTTCCATTTTTTCACTGAATCTATGAGAGCCTTCAGTTTGAAGCTTACATATAACTAACCAGTTAGAAAATCTATCATTGACTTCATCAGGGAACATGTCTGGTATCTCTATCGTTTTCAGCAACTCCTTTGTGCAAGTATCTATCAAACCATCTTGTGCAGCAGAGTCAATATCAACTACCTTTGAGTTTTCTGGTATGTAAAAGCCTGCTATGTTATGCCGGTTGCATAGCAGTTCAGAAGCTATTTTATCAGTAATAATTTCATGCTGCAGAGATGTTGAGATGGTGAGGATTTCTCCTGAATGAGGCCAAAGGAGGCCCATAAAAACCTTCTGTCTCTCTAGAACTAACAGAGCACTTTGGGAGCTCATCAAATTACACTGGACAGCTTCATCAACTGTTAGCCTATCGCCTTTGTGAGGGTTTACAATGCCTCCATTTTTGACTTGGTGGCTTAGAATTCCAATAGCTGTGTCCTGATCAATAAGGCCTTCAGATAGTGCTTCTTCAACTGTGAGTTTATGGTTTGTTTTAGGGTCAGCTATGCCTCCTGCAAACAGCTGTGCGCTTAGCAGCCGAAGCGCAGTTTCTCGATCAATTAGACCTTCATGCATGGCCCTCAGGATACTAACATCTCTCCCAGATGTTAAAGATATGGTTCCATCTTTACCAGACTTCACTGCTAACAGGCAGAGCCCTGTCTCTTCATGTACAATGCTTCTCTGCACAAGCTGGATAAGAGAGACCTTTTCAGCTGTGTTCGGGTCAATCAAATCCTTCCAGGTATTCTGCCTTTCCAGTACTTGTATATAGAGAGAGTGGGGGATCAGGCCAAATTGGAAGGCTTTTTCTAGGCTTAAGCTGTCTCCAGTGTACGTGAGTCTTAAACCACCAGTTGCTAGCTGGATCTCAATAACCTTTATGGCCACATGTTCAGAAATAACCCCATCTTTCAGTGCTGCTACCACTGGTAAGGGTTCAGATGTGTAACGTGGATCCTGAATGAGCTTGTTGGCTTTATTCAAGTTGTGCAGTTGTTTATACATGGGTTCTTCCACAAGGTTGTGCTTAAATGCATCATCCAGGTCCAGACACATGCGAAGTTCAGGTAAGATGAGATCAGATGTTATGAGCTGGGCCTCTAGGAGACTGAGCCCCGTGCTTTGGTCAATGAGACCATTCTGCACTGAGCGACACACAGACAGGACTGCTCCATTTCTCACATCTAGAATCCCCTCAATGACTTGGAACTCCTGCAATGCAAAAAAAAAAATCTGAATTAAATGTGCTTAATAAAAATGCACACTGAAAATGTCAGTACTAGAATTTGTTAATCTGACAGGTGCAGTTCCTTTTCACATGATATTAAACATGTACTCACCCATTAGACAAGTCTATGTACTGTTATAGTTCATTTGCAATAGTGCAAGTCAGAATTTGAACAGCAAGTAGAGTGGAAATAAAAGTTGTCATGCATCTGTGGGCAGAAAACTCACTATCTTGCAAAACAGCAAAGTTGGTTAGAGACAACACATTGAGCATTACTGTAACATGGTGAAAATGTGTGAAGAGTGAACCAGAGCTCCTAAGGTTTGCTGTGAAGTCAGAACAAGGCTGTGTGACATTATACACTCATGCTCTGCAATGTTTACAGCATACTTAGTTTACCATGTATCTCCAGTACAAGTTTTCCAGATCATGTGGAGAAGCCACCTTAAAGCTGCTTAAACATTTTTTTTTTTACTATCAGGGTGCATATAGGGATGAGATTAAAACGTTAGGGTTAATTCGACTTTGGAAACTTTCATACAACACCAGGCCAGATACGCTGAGTATTAAATAGGTTAGCCATGCAGTTGAGAAGAGAATATATGCATCTGTCACACAAGAACAGTGGCTGAGAGATGCCATATACAAGAAACTGTATATATGGCTTTTACTGTACAGGTCAAGCCATCTCACCTGTTCAGCAGGTGTCATCTGATCGCCACTCAGCTTAGAGAGTTCACTGTAAGCCTGATGGAGAGATTTTAGCTGTTCTTTTGTTTCATGCTTTTCCTCTTCAGTCATCCTGATAAGAACAAAAAGTTGCTTTATTTGGGATTTTACAGACCAAGAGCCATATCATGGACATTGCAGTTATAATTACAGCTACTGAAAAAAATAAATGATATAAAAAGTGTTTCTTTGCTCAAAAAAACCCATACTTGTCACTGTGCTTTGTTAGCATCAACTGAGTACTTCTTATTGCTTCTGCAATTTGTTCCTTCTTTGTCAGAACATCTTCCACTGGAATCTAAAGATATAAGTAACATCACCAAAAATTAGTTTGTATCACCTGTTAAATTTAATTAAAGTTCCCTCTGACATGTGACATTGTTACATAATAAGTAAAAGGAAACATCTTAATTCTCCAGAGATACATATATTTCCATTTTATACTGCTAAAACATGAATTGTTCTTTGATCTAAGTGCTAACATATTAGGGTCTGGGCTATTTTTCATGTTTAAACCAAGTAGTGTTTAATTTGAAAATATATTTTTAATTTCTTGTGATAGACTGCATTTTTACCATATATTTAATGACAGCAGGGCCAATGAGCATTCTGTGCCCTTGTTAGATTTAATATTCATCTCTTTTCAGTCCACATTCAGGCAAAATATTTCCTTTATTGTAATTCAACCATTTGGAAAGACGATACGCTACCTTATCTGACAAATCTACATTATCTGTTTAGAATATCTGTGGCCTCATTTGTCACCTATTCAAAACACCTCAAATTAGGACTGTATAAAGAGTCAGGCCATCCCATAGTTTGTAGAGAACATTCCATTCTCTCTGTTGGCTAGTCATACCTGCAAATAAACTATTTTTCTCCACTAATTCATGTATTATCAGTGATTACTACAAAGTTACCAAGGTAACTAACACAGAGAGAGTCTGTGGTCTAACAGCTTTTTTCTATGACGTTTGGAGGAAGGGGGCCCTATGACAGTAATAAGGAGGTAAGTATTCTATTCAGGAAGGCAACTGCAGTGGTTAGATCAAGGACATTAGAAGGACCCTAGAGATTTTCAATATTAGATCAGCTTTACTGGTGTCCACATTAGATTATGTACCCTAATTCCTTCAGCAACTGTTACACATTTGCATGAAACTCTCCTAGGACTTGGGTTCTGAACTCTAGTTCTGGTAACCCACTGTTCCACCGCAGTTTCAAGTTTTCCTTATTCTCAATACACCTGAGCTGGTTCATTAGCTGACTATCAAGCCCTTAATTTGTTGGATAACATCTACTTGTCCAGGGAAAACACTTTAAAGTGTGCAACCAGTGTAGAGAATCTCTTTGGCACAAAAAACAGCATTTGGTGAAATACATCTTAACAAGTTAACTGTTTTGCATTAGTATTTAATAGTATATAAGTTATGTGTTAAAATAAATGAAAATTAGCTGCCCCTTCTACAAGGGGCATAGTGCATTCCTGCCCTGTGTATCTTTGTGGCTCCCAGTGTCCTTGAATTTGATTAAATGGTTTAGAAGATGGATAAATGTTCCTTTTTCATATTTCCTTTGGGTCAAGTGCAGAGGTAGACAATTCTGGTTTTAAAAGTAGTAAAAGTCCTGCAGCAATTTAGCATCAAATATGTAATTAGACTAATTAATTGTATCTGCTGGCTTGATTTGAAATTGTATCTGCTGGCTTGATCCCAGACATTAGAACAAAGTTCAGAGGAGGACTTTTCCACTTTTGCACATGCTGAACTTATCTCTGGACAAGTGTGGAGGTGGTTACTCAAGGTGGAAGACAGAATGATGTAATAAAATGAAAATTCTTTGCACAGACTTTCTAGATAGAAGCTGTAAGCTCATTTGTTCTTTTAGCTATGTCCACCAGATGTTATTTCTTTATATCTAAATATCACCTATTTCCAGTAACTATAGTTAAGTTAGTTTACATGTAAGGGGCCCTCAAATCACCTCTGCACAGTAAACATTAAGGAGACCAAAATATTGTATCTACAGTTTAATGTCATGTATGCTTGATTTGTGTGATTGTGAAACTTTTGATGGAATTGTACATTTTGGGATAGTAATGGGCAATATGTAAAACTGCATTAGAAAAGTAGAACATACAAAATAGAAAATACTTTGAGAACATGAAAATTAAAAGCAATGCATAAAATATACACAAAATTCAACTCTTTATTTAAAATATTGTATGTACATCTTTTTAAGGTATTGCAAACAATTTGAACCATATTCCAAGACCATTTGTTTGAAGCTAATTCCAAAAGACTGTCTCTCAAGTACCTGAAAATTGTTGAAAATGTAATTAGTAGAATAAAAAATCATGGGCAAAATAGAATCATTTACCTGAGGCTTATTAGAGCTCTCTGTGGTGGATTTATCATCACTTAGAGCTTTTCCATCTTTGTTCAGATTTGTTTTCACACTGGCCATCCAATTCAATAACTTGTTAACTTTATCACAATGTTCTTTCTTCTCTTCTTCAACAGACTTCTATATTTCATGAAAGAACAGCATGAATTACACAAACATAAAAAAGTAAATCAACTGACATTACATCTAGATTTCTAACAGTATCACTGAGTATATATACTTCCATGCCATTTTGTTTCAGAAATGTAACATTAGTTTTGTGAATTTTAAGTGAGTTTGTGTACTGTAGTTGATTACTGTAAAACTGCCTTCAACCAATCTGAGAAAACATGTAGATAATTATAGATTAACATATTCATACACATGTATACACAAATTAATATAAAGTTTAACCAATGAGTCATAGATATATATATATTCATATATTCATGATGCATATTTTACCAACAAATGCTCCTGTTGCATTATTTGTACCTAAAGGAATAGATCCAAATATGCTAAAAATAAATGGAAGCTAGTAGCCACCAATCTGCATAATATCACTTGCATTACACTAATTTATGGATGTGCTTTTTCCTTTACAATTAGCAACATTAATATCCGTATGAATCTATTTATTTAACTTTGTGTACATCAGAAATGCCGATAGGTCCAAATGTATTGAAAAGATGATGTAGCCCCAGCACTACGAGGCTTTGCCTCTAGCAGAAGGAGCCCAGTATGACTATCAAATACACCTTTCTCCAGAGCTTCTTTGAAGGAAATTTTTCGTTTTGTCTTCGGGCAGGTAATACTTTTAGCATGCAAATGGTCATCTTTCAACTGTGCAGCTGTTATTTTGTCAATAAGGCAGTTCTGGATTGCCTCCTCAACTGACACCCTATCATGGGTCTCTGGGTCTATCAGACCTCCAGTTGCAAGCTGATACTCAAGACACCGGTGTCCAACATCTTTTGACAATAGGTTCTCATGCATTGCCTGAGTCACTGTCAAGGTCTTTCCAGTCTTGGGGTGAATTATTCCATAGTAAGCTTGCTCATATTGCTGCATTTGTCGAGCAAAATTTTCATCCAGGAGTCCTTGGCGCAGTGCTTCTGCAATTTGAACTCTGACTCCAGTTGCTGGGTCACAGATACCTCCGGTGCAAGCTTGGGCTTCCAAGAGCTTAAATGCAGTGAGTCTGTCCACAAGGTTTTGCTGTAGTCCTTTGAGAATAGAAAGCCTTTTTTTCAAGGCTACATCCCAGAGCCCTGAAATGGGGCTCCTTGTATCTTTGATCACAACTTTCCGTGAAATTAGAAGGTCAGCAAGTTCAAAGATGCTCAGCTGACCACTGCGATAACTGTCTAGCTCACTTGTTTGAAGTATCTTTAGACTCAGAGCAGTTTCAATGCAAAACTCCCGACCACTCTTTTGGTCTGTCAAAATATGCAAAGGATTTCCATCAGAGTCCATGGAAGTTATCTCTTGCCATTCACTCTCCTGTTGTGAGAGGAACAGGTAGGTTCTCCTGTCTATGAGGTTAGCTTTGTATGCCTCATATGTTGACATTTCTGCTCCAGTAGCACTGTTAATGACCGACACTCTGTGGGTGCTGGCTGGAGAGAAACTGGAAATATGGTGCTCCCCAAAGGGGAGCAAATACACTCCACCAGTTATGTCATAAACACATTTTTTCAGAAGTTCAATATAATATGCTCTCTGTCCTGTTTCTGGGTTGTGGAAGCTCTTTGGGTTACTGACAGGATCAAAGAGAGTATGGAGCATGGCTTGATTTATGAGTCCCTGTTCGATGGCACACTCCAACGGAACCCGCATACCAATTAATGGGTGAATCAATCCTCCAGTAGCAATTTGTGCTTCAATTATCCCCTTCCCTCTATGTCTGTCTACAATTCTTTCTTCCATAGCTTGAAATACAGAAAGTATTTTTCCACCATGAGGGTAACCACTGACTGCTTTGTCAGCATCTGTTATTTTGTCCCTCAAACTTCCACTGATGATGCCTTTATCAAGAGCATCTAAAGAAGTGTAGCTTTCACCAGTTGTTGGATCAATGATGGCTCCTGTGGCAGCCTGTGCCTCCAAGAACTCCACGGCATAGGTCTTTGCCATAAGACCTGCCTCTGCAGCTTCCATAAAAGATAACTTTTTCTTCCTGGATTCCAAGTAAATTCCAGCAATTGATGCAGGTTTTCCAGTGAACTGGCCCAGCAATGCCTCTAGCTCCTCCATGGTTATCAAGCCTTTTTCCAACTTAAGGGCAAGTTCGTGAGTTATTATTTTGGTTTTGATCAATTTTTTAATACTGATCCGTCCCCTTAAACCTTGAAATTTTGGGGTACTCGATTCAGTCTGATCTATCTTGGACAAATCAGTAGAATCATCACAGGAAGACTCAGAGGTGATGATATCAAATGTTACAGAGTGAATTTTCCCAGACTTGCCTTTATCTGATCGTGAGCTTTTCCTGACTATGGATGTGTGTTCAGAACTATGGTTGCTACTGGATATCAGTGGCTTTGATTGGTTTTCTGGTGTGGTTAAATTTAGGACTGTGTTTTCTGTTATCCTCCGTTCCTCAACTCTACTATTTACTCTTTCCATTTTGTACTGTTTCACTTTTTTCAGCTCCTCCAGTGCTTTATCCTTCTCCAGAGTGGCTATCTGTAAGCAGGAAAGTGATTGATATGATAAACATGGAAAAATGTGATAGTCAAGTGTCAATGTTTAATTAAAATGTTTAACACATTATTTTATAGTATATGAAATACTTATAAAATATCCATAAATAAAATATCTTTAAAATATAGTAAGTAAAATCATTGTGATAAGTAATTTTAATCAGTTTATATTATTCTTGCAAGAAATTGCTAAAATCTATAAGAATTACAAATGTCTAAAGTACTTGAGGGTTTGTACCTCAGAAGTGAGTTTTATTTTGTTAAGTTCCTCCTCCAGTTTTTGCTTTGCCTCTTCATATGAAGACACTATTTTTTGTGTCAATATCAACTCAGTCTTTAGCTTTGCAAGCTCACTGTCTTTTGCACACTGGTGACTGGTTTGGCTTAGAGACTCTGCTTCTTTCAGACATTTGTTTCCAGAATTGATAGTTACCTCAAGCTTTAAATTCTTCTCCTGTAAAGACTTCACTTCTTTGATATATGAAGCAACCTGCTCTTTAACAGATTTTGCTTCATTTTCAGCTATTTCCAATTTCTGTTCTCTCTGTTTCAACATCTGTTTCAATCTGGTTGTTTCTTTTGAGTTCTCTTTACTGACATTGTCTATCTGAGAAATGCTGGATTTCATCTTGATTTTCTCTGATTCCAGTTCTGTAATTTTAGACTTTGCTTTGAGCAATTCAAGTTCCACAGCTCCTTTCTGTTTTTCAGTTCGTTCCAGTTGAGCATGTAAGCTATCAAGCTGTTGTTGAATCTCCTGTTTTGTTTTTGTCACAATGATATGCATTGCTTTCAGCTGCTCAATCTCTTGCAAGAGATGTTTGTTGTCTCGCTCAATTGTTTCAGTACTATGTGAGCACTCCTTTGATTTTCTCTCATAATCCAGTTTCATACGGGAGTCCTGCAATGCTAGTTTTTGCTCCATCTCAGAATGCACTAAATGTAACTGGGTCTCATAGCCTTTCTTCTGTAGTTCAAGTTTCCCTTTTAGGTCCTCAAGCATCCTTTTGCAATTTTCTAAATGTTCTTCTAACATCTGTGATTTCAGTTTAGCAGCTGCTGTTTCATTCTGCTTCTGCATTAGATCTCCTTGGGTTTGCTCCAACTTTTTTTTCAGCTGTGAAATTTCAGTTGCCAATGTTGTATTTTTTTCTTCTGCAGCACTCTTTCCTTTAAGAAGGTTAGAACATTCTTGCTTTAGGTTTGCTGTATATTTATCAGAATTTGAGCTAAGTTCTTTCATGGTCAACCTATTTTTCTGTAGTTCTGCTTCCATCTCTTTGATTTTTGACTGATTAATTTTTCCTTCTTGACTCAGTCTCAATAGCTCATCTTTTGTCTTTTTAAGAGTGAAATTAAGTTCATCATATTCAGTCTTTAAAGTTTGCAGCTTTTGGTCCGCAGCTTGCTTTTCTTTCTGAAGACTAGCGATATCTTGTTTAAGGCTCACTGCAGCCTTTTCAGAGCTTCCAGTCATTCTATTTATGGTCTGTTGGTATCTTAAAATCTCATTTTCAAGCTCTCTCAACTTTGCCATATTCTTTTTACCTTCTGATGATTCTTTTTGTGCTTCACCTGTGGCCTTTTGTAATGCCATGTTCAAGTTGTTCATTTCCACTTTATGCTCCTGAACTTTTTGGTTAGCAAGATTCTTTTCCATTGATATCGAAGTCAACTCTGCTCTCAGATTTTTTATTTCTTTTTCATAGTTGGTAACATTTGTTACAAGGGTTTTGATTTTCTGCTGTAGCTCTGATGCTTTTTTCACTTCTTCATTGTAGTTTCGTAGTTTAATTTGAAGCTCATGGGAAATTTGGGTTTTCTTAAGGAGTTCCTCTTCAATTATTTTCTGCTGAGATTTCGTGCTCTCAACCTGTGATTTGAATATGTTGATTTGCTGATCCTTGCTGTCAGTTTCCACATTACGTTTATCAAGCTCAGTTTTCAAATTCTTTATGGAGTGTTCATTATCCATGTTGAGCCTCCTGAGATCATCTACTTTCTTTGTAAGTTGTGTCAATTGTAAGTCACTTTTCTGGAGCTCTGATTCAAGGTTTTTGATCTTTAACTGCAGATCCTTTTCACTTCTTGTTTTGGCACCAAGTTCTTCTTTGGCTTTTTGCAGTTGTTCTTTTAAGCTTTCTATTTCATTTTTCAGTGTTTTAATCTTTTGCTCAGAATGTAGTTTTTCTTGCTGGAATGACTCAATACTTACTGTAAGATGTCTGATATCACCATCCAGCAACTGATTTATTCTATTAAGATCACTTATCTTATACTTCATTTGTTCTCCTTCAGCCTGTTTAGAGGAAAGCTCTTCTTCTAGAAGCCTCAATTTTTGACAACTCTCCTGCTCACTGGTGCTCCGCTGGAGAAGCTTCCCTTGATTGATCTTAAGTTGTTCCTTTAATCCATCAACCTCAGTTTTATGAAAAAGCACTCTTTGCTCAAGTGAAGATTTATCTCGTTGGAGGGATTTGACTTGTTCTTGAAATATATAGACAGATTTCCTAAGTTCAGAAGCCTCCTGCCTTAGTTCTTCAGATTTTTGTCTGGTGCTGTTCCTATCTGACTCCATTTCAACCTGAAGCTTCATTAGCCTGCTATTTGCATCATCCAGCAGCTCTTTGAAACGTTGCGCTTTTTCCTCTGCCATATTCTTGTGCATAAGCACTGTGTTCAACTCAGACTTTAAAGTCTTGATCTCAGTTTCAGCTCTCTTTTTGCCCATCATGAGTTCATCCACTTTATACTGCAGGGTTTCAGCATTTGATTCTGTATGGATAAGCTGAACATTACTTGAGAACGTGGACTTTTTCAAAACATCCTTTGTCGGTCCCATCCGTGAATCCCCGTGAAGCACTCTAGTTTCAGACTGTTCTGCAAGATCCATTTCCATGGTCCTAACCTGGTTCAGGAGTTCTGTCTCAGCATCTTCCTTGGCTTTCAGCTCCCGCTCCAACGTGCGACTGTGCTCCTCTAGATCTTGTACATCACTATTCTTGCGCCGCAAGTGATCTTCTAGCTTCCTTCGAGCCAGTGTGCTCTCCTCTATGTTCTTCTTTAGCATCCTAAGGTTCTCCTCTAAGGAAACCTGCTTGGCCTCTGACTGCTGAATGAGCTGCCGAGCATGACTTAGCTCTTGTTCAATGACAGCCTTGGATTTTAAAGCACCCTCCAGCTCAAATCGGTACTGTTGTGTTTCATACTCTGCCTTTGATTTCTGCATATTCAGCTCCTCAATGGACTTTTTCTGCATTCCCATTTCTCCTCCAAGGATCTCCAGCTGCAGTTGCCTGTCAGCCAGGGAGGCCTCCAATACCAGTACCTGCCGCTGGAGCCTTGAGATCTCTTCTTCACTTGCTGTTTTCTGCACCTCCATACTTTCTATGCAACTTCTATATTCAGCTCTTTCAATTGATGTTGTCCTCTGAAATTACAGCCAAAATTACCCTCCAATTCTTGAACAGATGACTACAGAAAGAGAATGTGATTTGAACATCTTGTACTCTTACCAAACCAAGCATGAAAATGCTCCTCCACCCTTCTGGTGAAAGGATTTTGAGCATTCTATTTCAAGAAACACCATCACCTTCATCAATACAAAATAGTGCATACTTTGTATCAAAATTGATGTCTGATTTATAGTAGTATAAAGGACAAGTAGAATCAAAATATTTTGTTTACTTTATGGCACATTATTATGCATAAAGTGCATTACTTCCTGTGAAGAAATAATGCGCTTAGGAGTGTCAAGCATGGAAAGTGTAGAGCATGTAAGTGTAGTGAATTATTTGGTTTCAAACTGAAAAGAACAGTGAATTATGGCTGGAAGTATACTATACCCTTATAACATGCACAGCCGAAGTATTAAAAACTGATAGCAACTGTTTGATAGCAACTGTTCTGGTACAGAGAAGCTATGAGATAACAATGTTTCGTACTGGAAAGCACCCGCGACAAACCAACAATCATATTCAAGCTTATACTTGAATATGAGCTGCAAGGTAGCAAGGACATTCCATGGACAGGGCAATGAAAGCATTACAGTTTTAACAGTAAAAGTCTTTAATAACAAGAGAATAATTTAATCAAGGCCAAAGTCAGGGATTGTAGAATTGCCACATTTATGCACAGCATTTCAGGCATAGAAATTTCTAAAATACTGCAGGAAGGATCTTTATGCATGTTTCCCTCATATCTATTGTCAGATCAAAAGAAGCAAAAGGCAATTGTATAAAGACTCAATGCAAGAGAACCAAAATCTATGACAAATGGACAAATCACAGAGACATTTCCAACTATAAATAACATAAATGTCACTAGACCAAAAATTATTTCCAGATCCCCGAATGTGGCTTTAAATAAAGCAATAATCTATTCTAGAACAGGAAAAAGGCTATTGTATGAATTTCCTACCTCATCTTCTTCTGCTCTCTTTAGAGTTTCACTTGCAAACTTCACATACTGTGTCATAAGTGTAACCAGTGCTGTGTATCGAGTACGGAGGTCCATAAACTGAAGAGGAAAAAAAAGATTTTATAAACTGAAGGCAAAGCTACAGGCCTATTAGTTGTTTTGCTTGAAATGAACTCATGGTTATTGGTTGATTAGCTAGTTATTTCACATCGTTTCTCTGCCCACCTCCTGTTGGATAGCATCTGATGAGCTCTGCATCCTCCTCCTTTTAACAGGGGACTTGTGCTGAGAGTCTACCATGGCCCTGTAGGTCATCAATTGCAGCTCATAGTCCTGGAAACAGAGGGGAACATTTTACACTGAGGCCATCTTAACTCTGACAGCATCTTTTAACAGATTCATTTTGAAAGGTGGAGTCAGAAGCCCGTCTCACTTTTACTCCAGCTGCATACTGCTCTGCATACTTCTGGCATTCATCAATCTTACTGTGCTTACGTTCTATTTCTCCAACAAGTACCTGAAATATAAACAACTCAGTTGATAAAATTACATGTATTTGTTCATATATATTTATATATGTAGACTCAAACAAAGAAGATTATTTCTTAAGAAGAGTTGTATGATTTTCTTAACAATAACATTTCTTTAGAGGACACCTGAGATGGACAAAGTTCTTACTTTCTGTTGGTTGAGTAACTCAGCCAAAGCCTTGCTGTCCTCTGGCTGGTTCTCCTGTGTTTTCAGCTGGTTGGCCTCCATCTCTTTGCTCCACTCGTCAAGGCTACTGTATGTATCCTTGTAGTACTTCAGAGATTTGCTAATGCCTTCCAGGTCCCGAAGTCTGAAAGAATAAATGTTGAAAAAAGTATGTGATTCATAATGAAAGGCAAATATTTCTGTCACACATATTACTGCAAAGGAATGATTGTGCTGATTTAATTGACTGTCTCACTTACCTGTTTTCAATTTGAGAGTGGATGTTACGCCATCTCTCTCCAAGCTGCTCTGCCTTCTCCTTGTGCCAGTCAAGATCGAAATCCCTCTCATTGTGTGTTTTGAACATACGGTCACTAATGACTCTGGCTTTCTGCAGCTCATCCTCCAGATCGTGGAATACTTCTCGCTTTTCATCTATTTCAGATCTCCATCGCTGAAAATATTAATTGTTGATTGTTAGGGAAAAGGTGCAGGAAAGCAAAAAAATAATTCATGGACACATTTTCACATTTTCTTACCTTGAGAGTGCTCATAACTGCATCAATGGACTTGATGTCAGCATGGACTGCATCTTCCTCACAGAGCTTAGCCTCATAGAGCTTAACCAGAGCCTCAGCACTCTGACTGTGTTTCACCACCAAACTCACCGTCTTCAACCTGAAAGTCACATCAGCAAAGTCTGGAATCAAGCCAGCCAGTCTAAACATGATCACAAAAGCTGGGCTTTAGTGGAATGCTACTTTCATGCATCTTCTTTATCAGAAACATATCAGTGAATGACACACTCACTTCTCCAGGTAGATGGAGCACATCGAGTAGACCTGATTCATGCTCTGAGTGAGAATGTTGAGTTCAGAGGAGAGGGTAGGCATGGCAGGAGAGTTGGCAGCCTGCCTGAGGAAAACTTCACACTTCTCCTTTAGCACCTCCAGATCCTCCTTCAACCGGTCTAATTCTGCCTTTTTCCTCTGTGGGTGTGGAAGAGAGCAGACAAAAAACAGTGCTTTTAAGAGACTAGGTCGGTGACCAGAGGATAACTACTGTGGTGTTCAGAGAGAAATGTTGCCGGGTGAAGGATAAACTTTCCCAGTCGAGCTGCTGTACCTCCTGCTCGGCAATGCGCTGAATGCTGGCCTGCAGGTCATCCCGGGCCAGAGGGGTGCGGACCTGCCGTATCAGCTGCTCCTCATGGGCCTCCACACACATGCGAAAGTTACGCACCTCTGATATAAAGAGGTTGTAGACTGATTCCTCATGTTCCTCTGCGAACCACAAGAGGGCATCACAGTCAAACACAAGCCAATTTTGCAAGTCATGTGCAAACCTCCAGATTTTCTAGCAATAAATAAACAAAATCTCAATAACAAACTGACAATAAATAAATCTTATATATCTCTAATATAATTGCTTCTTATTTGATATTTTGGGTTTAGTAAACATAGGAAACTGATTTGTGCACTTTATATATTGATCATAGCATTGAAGACAAGGCTGGATGAGGAAGAATTCCAGTAGGTATTAACTTTCTAACTTCAGAGGCTTAAACGGGCATGTGTTTCCCTCTAGTCAGCAGTACTCTCCTAACAAGGAGAATGAAACCCTAGGGAGTACATGGGTCATCTTGCCTCTCTCCGCAGACTTCAGCAGCTCCTCATAGTACTCCTTTGAGGCCAGCACCTCTCTCTCCAGCTGAGTACAGTCTGCCATGGTGAACACCTCCGACTCCTCACTGTCCTCCAGGAATTCCTCTAAGTGAGTATGCAGGCTGCTCAGGACCTGCTGGTGTTCACCTGGCAGCATGGTCTTAATCTGAGAGGAACAGGTAATGCAGTTTCCAACACAGAGTTATTTTGGCTATTACAGTGAGCACAAAAAAGAGTGAGTGTTGGTAAATGTGTCGCATCAAGTTCCAATTAGTTGTCATAAATGGGATGAATGCGACTTCTGTTGAGTAAATGCAGCCTTAGTGTAGTTAGGTTAGATGAGAGCTGGGGAGTGCTTGGGATGCTGTTAACCTTCCCAGCCCTAGATGCCTTTTGTCTAGTGACTGTGACTTTCCCGGTCATTTCCCACTTATTTTCTTGGCTTAATTCTCATGCAGGTGCATAAGCAAATATGCGTACAGAGGCGACGGTGCTTTTTCGGATAGTCCGGATGTCCATCATCAGGTAGTGCCAGGACACCACACTCTTCATGTTAATGTGGGAACGATGCCACAGTGCTAGAACATTCTGATACAGCTGCTCAATCCTGACAATGGGAAAAAAACACAGACTATGAGGCAAAGGTACAATACCTATTCATATGAGAAAAATGGATAGGAGGGTTCAGGGAGGGCCGACTTCCCATAAGTTGTCTGTGTACTATATTATACAGCAGCATTGTTTTACCTTACAAAATGTAATGTAAAGTTAAACTATAGTTTAGAAGGGAACGTTCCAAGTAAGCTGAATCATTTTACTGATGTTTCTTTGTCTTTGTGGGGATAAGTTCTACCCACCTGCTGGCCATGTCTATTGCCTCCTTATTGGGTGGGGGCACGCTAAAACAGACCGAAGGCACCATGGCCTCATTCCCCGAGGGACTGATCACCTTCCACTTGGCTCTGTGAGCATTACTGGCCAGCACACACTCATCATCCTTGTAGATGGTGATCTGAAGATAATTTAAAGGAAAAGACAGAAATCATCTTAATTGTAAAACATATATATACATGTAACAATAATAGTAGGACTTATGGCACCTCAACTAATCATGTGTTCTACCACCATATTAATAGTGTATCATTTCTGAGAATTGTTTCGCAAGGGTATACCTCTATTTGACAGTAGTCACAGATGGCTTTGACAGGGACGGACATTCGAACAGGGCTCTCTGGGTTACGAGGCTTGAGCTGACACACAGACTTGGCCCGGCCCACTACCCCAGCCACAGTGCTGCGGTACTGCAGTAGCTGCTCCTTTTCATCCTGCAGTGACAATATACAACTAGATACACATCAGCTGTATAATAATGGCAAAGTCATTGACTATACATTGTTCAGCAAGATTACTAACCATAGACTCCTGAATGAGGTCCTCCAACTTATGCAGACTACTTGTACGGTCACACCCATATTTTCTACTAATGGAATCTTGAAGGCTCTTAAGGTAGTCCAAGCTCTCTTTGGCATCGTTGAAAAACTGTTTGGATAACAAGTTCAAGGGCTGAATCAGCCAAAACAGGAAAGCTGTTAATGCAAGACAAGAGCACAGCGACTGTGGCCTACCTCAAAGTAAGCAGCATTGTCTTTCAAGTGCTGCTCCACACAGTAGCAGAGCTGCAGGATCCAGCTCCACTGTGTCTGCATGGCAGCCTTATATGCCTGAGGATTGATGGGACAAAAGAGAGGTTCAGCCATCCTCATCCTTAGAATACTATCCTGTTTCAGACATTGGTATCTGTTCTGTGCTGTAAAGAGAGATATCAGTGTGCTCAGGCTCACACATGCTTTACCTCTATGGTAAGCCTGGCTGGGTGGTTCTGTTGTAGAAGGCTGTCAGCTTGGTCTTGTACTGACTTGATCACCCCCTCCTTCTGATCCAGCTCTCTCATCAGGTCCTGTAAGAAGGGATAGGGTGACTTTTATTATGGTAGTTTTTGCTTTGGGGCATAGTATGTTTAGGCTTGTAATGGCAGATGTCTTTAACCATACTAACACTTATAATGTAATTACAAGAAACAGCATGCTCATGACACAGTCATGTGCTAAAGTTAACTCTTCCCCTAAAGCACTTAAATGTGTCTAGAGACCTAACCTGTTTACATGGAAAAAACCTCTCACCCTCTGAGAAGACATAAACAGTGGGTGTAGTTTAACACTTAAGCTCAGGGCAATGAGAGCCATTCTCTGGTAAAGTTAGTCTGAACTTATTCCTAATTATCCTACTTATGGAACTGTGTATATACTTAATCTGCAAGCAACTCAAAATGTATTGAAGGCATGTATGTTTCAATCTTTTCACTAAAGCAGAGTTGCTCAACCTAGTCCACAGGACATGTGAGTTGGACCTCATTTTTGCACTAACCTAGGTCCCAGGACTGGATTAGGCCATAAAAGAAGAAGAATTTCAAAGCATATGCTTTGGCAGGTGGGTAGACTCACCGCATGGTAGTTTTTTTTCCTGGAGATGTTAGCATTACGCTCACTCCAGTCAAAGGCCACCTCCTCTTCCTCTTTTTCATTAAGCCAAATTAACTCCTGGGTGGCACGTGACACAAAATCATGTAGGCTTTCCAGGTGTTTTTGTCTCTCTCTTGAAAAGTTCTAAAGACAGGGAATCGTAGTCAATTAGTGAGAAAACAATTCAAACTACTCATAATTACCAAATTAATTCAGTGTAAATGTCACTGATTTTTATTAGACTGAGTAATAAAAGGCAGTCAATATAGTCTTTGTAAGATACACATACCAGTAGTTTACCATACTGGTTCTCTAAATTGCCCAGTTTCTCTGAGTAACTCTGTTTCAGTGGCTGGGTCATCTGAATCTGAAAAGTCAGATAGCAATTGTGATTCAAGGCCTATTGCAATGACTTTGCCCCCAAAAAATGTCACTAAAGTAAAATGTAACATGAAGTCTTACCTCACTAATTTTTGCTTCCTTAAGGCTCATCTGGAAATCCTCAATGGCTTTGTGAATATTTCTGTGATTTTCTAAATGAGATTCAACACTTGGCAGATCTGATCCCCATTCTTCTCGATCAAGCTGTACCTTCAAGGCATGAAACTGCATTATTTTCCATTTTCGTTTGACTTACCTCAGATTAAAAAATGGAATTCACCAACAGAATTCTCACCTGCATCTCTTCCACCCAGTTAACCAGGTCTTGCACAAACTTCATATTGACCTCTTCCTCAGATAAGTTGGGGTCTACTAATGATGACTTGAGCATAGGTTTGCGGATTTGCACCTGTTTTAGGTGTTGGAGGACCCCTGGCTCCATGCCCCCTCCACCACCTAAGATGGGCTGCAAGCCAGGGGTCAGGGCTGGGGTCATGTCTGGGGTTAGGGCTGGGGCAAGTGTGCTGCCTGGAGTGACCATGGTTCCAGGCGTTAGGGCTGGCGTGAGAGACGGACTCAGGCCTGCATTCAGGTGCTGAGAGAAGCCTGAGTTCAAACTCTGAGTGATGCCAGAGATCATCATCTTGGTCTGATCCTGGGTCAGTATGCGCCCCTTGCTGTACACTGATGAGCATTCTGCTCTGAGGGTCAGCAGGTCATCACGAAGCTTAGATACTCTGTGGCATGAAAAATCAGCTAATTCAGAACCAAAATCTATGAAAGACAGTTGCTAGGCAATAAATCAGAACAAAAGCAAATAATCTAGAATTATAAGATGTAGTAGTAAACTCCCAAAGGCTTCTAACCTTTGAACAAGCTGATCAGCCAAGTAGAACTTCCCATCCAGTAGAATCTGGATGTCCACAACTTGCTGTCTCAGCAGGTTCTCACTTTCTAGGAGGTATCCCGCAATCTCTGCCTCATGCTGAAACTGGATCCCAGATTCTAGCCTCTTTGCATCCTTAAGGAATATTTAAGAAGCATTAAGTCAGTCAGTTACTTATGTATAGAAAAGGAGCTTCTGACATTGTTCTCTTATTCCTGTACTTACAGACTGCAGAGATGCCCGTACTAAAGCCAGTTTATCTTCTCCAGTCATGCAGTCTCGTTGCACTCTGTTTGCTATTTGCTGCAGCATTTCAAGTCTATAATAAAGAGATAATAAAGAGAACAGAAAATAATAAGAACAATCCAGTTGTATTCAAGTCTTTCTAGAGTGCTAGATGCTAGTGTACATACCAAGTCTTGATATAACATGGCATTTGGTAAAGAAGACAAGACCCTCAGTAATCCTCTGCATTGCCCTAATGTCCAAGTGGTAACCTCACCTGGGCCCATACACAGAGTTGTTGTTGAGATAGAGCGGGGTGCTAGAGAAAGGCTCGTGTGCTCCGGAAAGCAAGTTCTCCGCCGAGCCAAGGCTGGTTAGGGTGCTGTCGCTCACGGATGACACGCTGCTGTGGTAAATCAGGCCACTCTGCATAATGGCACAGTCCCCCAGCCAAGGCACCGAGAACAGCACCTAGCACACCTCTATCTGAGACTGGGATCTCATAGCTGAAGCACTCACAGGAGCATGCAAACATGCAAACCCTCTGATGGCACACGACTCCAGTCACTGCCATTTATAAGCTCATGCGTGGCAGCAAAAAAAGCCAGCCCCTGATAATAGTTCCCTCTGGTGAAAAACACCTGACATACTTCTTAGACAGATGATCTGCTACAGGTTCAGACAGCTACGGTTTGTACAGGAGGGCGTGGAATGTAATACATGTGGCACACCCACCATTTTCACTCATATCCCTCAATAGGCTTATTTAGCTGTATAATGGACAGCAGACCTTTTATTAAGAGAATTATAGTGCAACTGAATATCAACAGGCAATCCTAAAACAAGACAACACAGCATTTCCTTTAAATAATAAATTATAAAACTGCAGTATTGTGTTGCTTTAAGAGTGCGTGCTTTATAAATAGCTAAACAAACCCAACCCAACATACCCGTAACTTCAACACAAAACAAAGCTTTACTTACAATAGTTTTATCAACAATCAAAAATATTCTACCTGAGGATATCCACTTCAGGTTAGTAGATACAAAGCAATGAAAGCCATTTAATGAGTAAAGCCTTAGCCATAATCATAAGCAAGATGATTCAAGAGATATATCATTTAACTTGACAAGGCAAGACAGATCTGTTTGAGGTGCTTTATATATAAAAGTATAAAATGCAAGTGTTTTTAATTGAAAAGATTTGTTTAACAAATTATATAATTAAATAATTTATAAATGACTTAAAAAGATGGAAAAATATCTTTATCTATACTAAATATCTTAATATAGACTTAAAGACAAAATGTGTGCTATACTATAATAAAGTCCTACTGAAATAAATTAACAGGAATACAGCAAAGAATTTTTCTATAAAGACAATTCCACATTTGCCTCTTTCCTCCTTTACAATCCGTGTGCGTTTACATTCAAACAAGCATAGGTATAGTGGAGGAAATCCTCAGTAAATACTTCAGCCCTGCTGTATGAACACACACCATCACCACCATGGGGTCTGAATGATCCACTCTGATTCTGTGCTGTCAATGACTTTTACAGATTGAGATTTAAAACAGAATGGATGGCGCCTTAGGCATCTCATACCTGTCGACCTCTGGCCTCAGGCTCTTCTCCCGCTCCAGCATGGCCACAATCAGCTTGCCCCACTCCTTCTCCACGTCATTTGGATGGTAGCCCTGCGGCAGTTGGATGCGACCAAACTCGATCCATACCTGCCACCCCATATCATTAAAACACATCTCAGACCCCAAATATCAGACCTAAAATCTCAGACATTTTCTTCACATTATTTCATTGCACTATAGGCAAAAGAAGTGTGAAGATGTGTGTCCAGTTTTTTGGAGAGTACCAACCTCTAGCATTTTGTAAAGATGCTTAATTTTGGTCTTCTCTGTCTCTTTTGGTGGGATTTCTCTCTCCTTGAAATGCAGGTACTGTGAATAAAGTGCCTGTGAAAATAGAACACCACCAATCAGCAGCTTTGTCTACAGCCGGTTTTTAAATGCATGTTCTCTCTTGGTAAAGATATTACAGGAAAAGCCTTACACCAGCATTTTCCAAAAATACAGCGCAGTTCTTGTCAACTTCAAACTCATCTGATAGCCAGAGGATGAGGTCTACAATTTTGGTAAGGCTTTAATACTTGTTAACAAAGGGGAAGCTACACATTCTTAAGCATGAGCAACCTCTCTGCCCCTAGTTTTCCAAGCTTCCAATACCCAGCACTGGTGATACACATCATCAAAACATCGAAATTTCCCATTCCAGGCTTTTGAATGCAATTATTATTCTAATACTGTCATGGGTTTTTTGTAGTTTCTTGCTATTTTTTTTTGTTTTTCAAAGAACTCTCTTATTGCAGTTCCTTTAGTCATTAAATCAATTCTCTTACACCAAATAGCTAGCTAGCTCTCCCCTGTCTACAACAACTACCAACTGTGGAGGGTGCAGCAAGCACATGCTTCCTTGGAGACACGTGAAGCCAAGCACATCATCTTTTTTAGCTGCTGCCCATGCTACAACACAATGACCTCAAAGGAAAGTGCTAACTGTCCTTGTCAGCAAGCATGACTGCACAGACATACACAATTGGCTGATGTCACTTGATAGGAGACAAGGTAATTCCATATCTTCCACCCAGAGCACAGAGCCAATTTTGCTCCCTTGGACTCCTGGCCTCAGATGGCTGTGGCACTATCGGGGCTTGAACCAGTGAACCCACAATGACAGGGTGAACTCTTTTCTGTTACATACATTGTCACTGAGTGGCCCATTGCATATTTTTATCTTGGATTTCTTATTGCAAAGGCAGCCATGTAGATACATTTTGTGTTCTCAGGTACCCAACTCCAATCTTGGGGATCTAATTCCCTGGAAAGTTTAGTTGAAACCCTAAATCTAACACTTGAAACAATTAATCAAGGCCTTTCTTTGCATGTGAACATAAGAGACAAGTGTGTTGCATGATGGATCTATAGAATTGGTACAGATCTACAAAATAGTTCAATAACATTTAAGGACATTGTGTCTTACCTTAAGTTCCACAGGATTACTGGGGAAGTTTCTGTCGGACATGACAGTCACGTTGTGTTTGATCCACTGGCTGAGGTAATTAACCATGTTCTGATACTCTACCCATTTAACATCGACGTCCTGTTCCATGAAAGAAGGAAAATAATTAACTCTTATAATGACTCCTTGATTAAATAAATAAACTCCTTGATGATTACATTCTAAATCTGATGGTATGACATTATACAACATTATATGACATTACACTTTCATTGTGCCGTGTGGCTTACCCACCTTGTAAGCCACACAGCACAGTGGCAAGCCATTTGAGCAAATGTTTTGACACAATATGCTCAACAATATTGTGTAGTCAGGTGTGTGAAGACATAGATACAATGCTGCTATCAGACAAACAGCAACTCATACACTGAAAACTGGCATCTAACAATTATCTAATCAAATTCTCCATCACTTATCCAGTATTTTAAGAGTGATATGAATAAGACATTAAACAAGCTGCCAAGTAACTAGTGTTGGTTTTGAGCAGTTAAAATAACTATGTGAAAAACAACAGCTAAATGTCATAACCAAAATGAAGCTTAAACTTTAAGGGTTATTGTTTACTAGCCAAACCTACAGTTTCTAAATGAACTGGCAACTAATACTAAGGTGTTTTAGCTCAGAGAGCACAGAGAACATCATCATAAGACCAGGCACATACTTGATTTATAAGTGTAGTCATGGTGTTAGCTCTAACATTATACCCGATACCACAAAAACAGCTTTGCCTCAAATCATATCTCCTTAGTAACAGGCCACTACATAATAGAAATAAACATGACGTAGGCTGATGATATGATTTCCAAATGGTAAACATGGTATATATTTTCAGTCTCAACTTACATTTGCATTTATGCCCTCAACACCCTCCGGTACTTTAGGGAAGACATCGTATAATGTTGAAACGTATGTAATGACTGACTTCTCATCCGGAGATGTTACATCCACATCTGTTAAGAAAGATATTATGACCCATGCCAGCCCATAAAGAACTGCAATTAAAATGGCATCAAGTGTCCACATTACAGCCTCCCAAACTCCTGACTCTCCCAAATGTTTATTAGGTATTTCTTTATTTAGATTTGCCTTCAAAAAATCATGGACACTGTTGAGAGAACGATTGGCAAACATGAAACTAAAGATGACTGCATACTCATTATTTCAGTCTCTCATCAATAAAACCAAGATTACATTTTCTAAAAGCTTTTGTTCAGGAACCTCTAGACAACAATATTTCTTCTCAGTGTAGCAGATTTGGGTGCCTACAGAATCTATATACCATAAAAAGACAGTGATGATCAAACGTGAGTGATGAACTCACCCTCTGGGTCCAGCAGCCGAGCAACCCCCAGCTGCTCAGCCACACTGAAAGCATGCTCCAGGTTTGATCTGCTATTCTGTGTTGATACTTTGCTCATATCCACCAGGTCAGGCCTACAGCAAGAAAGACCAGAAAGACAAGACAAAAAAAATAAAATCTAATGTCATACCATCAGATTTAGAATGTAATGTTTGGACAGAGCACTCACAAAACCATTTCACTGCCAGTTATACTGTGTATGACTATGTATGTGACAAATAAACCAAACTTGAAACTTGAAACTAATCATCAATTTATTTATTCATTTTGATAGGGATATTTCCAAATTTCGGGGGGGGGGGGCAAATAAACAAGGTAATTTGTTTACTTAACACCTCATCAACTCACTGATGTACTAAAACTAGGACAAGGCAAAGATGCAGCACTAAGAATTTGTTAAAGCACAGATGGAATGCCAGAGGTGACCAAGACTTTCCACTGCTGTCAACTTGTGTTTCTCTAAGAGAGAGGACATCAGCCACAGACGAGCCATTAGAGGTCAGAAGGAAAATACCAGCGCTTACTGACTTACACAAGATACGCAAACCACAAGGACAAACCACTGTGAGTACCATGACTATCTACAGTAACATAAAGTAAGACATGACAGGAGATAAAGTTAACAACTAGGAAAGGTGTGATTAGTCAGTTGAATTCTGAAACCATGCTATAATTACTCTTGATAAAAAGCCAGATCTTAATGTCCTAGGACATACTAATTACTGAGAATCCAGTGACTATCTGTAGTAACAGAAGTAGGGCATTATTGAGAGAAAGTTATAATTGGACTGGGTACTGCTTGATTAGGTCTGCTGAATGCTGAATGCATGTTCAATCAAGTCAGGGAGATCATTTCAATACTTAAGGAAAGGTAAAACCAAAATTAGTCACTGATAGTTGCCAGGTAGCTTCAGAATAAGCTTAGTTTGAAGCATTAGCAATGATTGCTAATGACAAAAAAAAAAAAAGAAACAGTATCTGTGATTATTACCTATATTTGTGAATAATGGCGTTGAATAGCCTTCCATCTCTCCAGGAGGTAGTGAAATTGTCACAGTGGACACCAACATAACCCTCAGTCATCTGCTGGGACCACAGGAGCAGTCTCTCCTTGGCCGTCATGTCCTCTGACTCCCCAGGAATGTGGATGTCTGATATCTATATAGAGGAATCAAAAAAGACCTCTATTACCTTAATCACATTTGTAACTGAATATAAAATCAGTCATTTCCAGCACTAAGAAAGCATGTGGTGAAACCCACAGAACTTACTTTCAAATCTCAATATTCTGAAGAACTATGTGCCAGAACATGTTTTTCAAAATGATACTGCCAAATACTTTGAAAGACTAATCATTTACCAAATATTCCACTCATCTTTTCATTTATTTATCCATCCATCATTTCATTGCCTGACACAGTCGCTCACTTCATCAAATAACATTTAGCCTGCAATAATATATTCAGTTGAATATTTCACTCAAACATATCAGGAGCAGCAATGAATAAATGTTAATTTTCAGGACAGAAAGAGCAGACATAAAAAGACAAAAAGGTTACATAGTGTGCTTGCTTTGCTGACTCATACCGAAATATGACCCAAAGTAAATTTAAAAAAACAGCAAAAACGATCTCATTTGACCTTGTTTAGGAACACAGTAAAGGTAAACTTAAAATATTGACATGTCTTTGTAACGTCATGCACACATCTTGAACACATTAAATAAATATGTTATCAGTTCACAGTATTTCTGTCATGCCCTCAGCCACACATCCTGACCCATCCCAGCACTTTGCCTCATCGGCCTACTGACCATCAGCTCAATGCCAGCTCCCACCATTCATCACTTTCACCTATCTCCAATCCTGTACCCATTAACTACCACTTCTTTTCCCCTGAATCAGTTTGTTTGTGAAGTCTCTCTTTCATATAGAGTTCATGATTTTCTTTCACACCCAAGTCTATAGTTGTGATGTGGAGCAATTATGAGACAGATGCAGAAAGAGACAGGTGATACAAATGATACAGCAAAAACCAAAACAAGGAGGGGAACAGGAATGGAGAAAATGAAACAATGGCACGAGACAGGGAAACCATGGAGAGAGGACGCTAGAAGGGGCCAATCATGACAATAGTAGCCTGATTGATTATGTTTTGACAGTGCCTGAATGTTTCTGAATTTTGGATTACTAACTGTCTGCTTTGTGCTTTTTTTCATTAAATACCATTCTGCTTAGGCCTTTGCATCTAGTCTCATAATGAGCTTCTCACACATTTTATGACAGCTTCTCACAATCTTTATGCTATGTCCATACTGTGCAGACAGCAATGCTTATACAATTCACTATTTGAATGAACATGAACGAAATGAACATGCCAGAAAAAACATTTATTCAAAAGTTAAAAAATTCCAGACTGCCAAAACTACACAAGTATGTATGTATTTATAAATAGCAAACTAATTCTGCCATAAGTCAGGACTCTGCCAGTTGTTATTAACCTGCTGTTATTATTATTGTTGTTAACTTGCTATTAACCTGCTACCTGCTGTTATTATTGTTGTTAACCTGACAGATGGTTGAGGAAATGTCTGAATGTCTAAGAAATGCCCTTTATTGCTGACAATTAACCTCTAAAACACCAAACAAATAAAAACAAACAAACAAACAAAGCTACACTTCCCCACATCAATAACACCGAATGAAAGTAAACAGTAACTCCCTAACAGTTATCTCAACAGCTGATGTCCACCATCTTTGTTATTAAAATAAAGAATCACAAGGTGTGGTGCTGTTTTATAAGTTTCACACTAAATTTTCTTTTAACGGTTGCTGAGCTTATAAACAAAGTGTTAACAAAAATGTATTTATTCAACGCAATATGAGAACAGTAGTTTAGTCAATTGTGCACTGAGCTGTTGTCCACTCCCATAGACTTAGAAGCACTGTTTTGATTTGTGCTTTTTTACTCATGGTATTTATTTACACAGACCAATCCAAAAGTCCAAAGTCTCTGATTAGAAAAGTCTGAATATAAAGACCCCTTAAACAGGAAAATGAATCAATGTGGACTTTTTCAAAACTTTTGGCACAACAGAAGATTCAAATATTAATAGAGACTGCATTATATAAACTGATTAGGCATTAATTACAATAATTGGGATACTTTACTAAAATATAACTGCATGCTGGGCAAAACGTATTTTAGGACACAGATCAGAATGTTCATAGTATACTACATCTTAAATTCACCAGTTATTTTATCAATTTATGCTGGAACAAAGATCTTTTTTAAAAGCGCTTAAGTACATCAAGTTAAGTAATGGAGATTAGCAGTTGATTTAGATCTTCATGGTTCAACAGCTCATTAGTGATCTTCTTACATGACTAAGCACCAGTGACCAAACCTATCTGTAGCACTCAGAATAGGCTCTGAGGTGGATGCCTCACACAGTACCACAACACATTGAAGTTAGAGGTTTAGTGGTAATGAACAGTTTGAAACTGTCTGTAATAATTACACATACTGACATTTAGGTAAACTCAGTATGCATCTACGAGCCATTAATTATAGCTTGCCAGTCAGAAACTGAAAGTTCATAGTTTTTAGACTACTGTTAAGGGAGAACAGAAGATTCAAACACACCAAAATAGCTCTGGAGCAAGCGGCTGCCAAACCAAGTACAAGAGATATTTTGAAAACATTACATATCTTCTCTTGTCAAAATGTTTCCCATTGCTATCACAATAAAAAACTGAAAATAAGCTTAAAATGGATTGACTCAATGCTTAATTTACCTCACATTGTTTAGGGTAAGCAGACTTTTTTTGGACAATGGCCAGGGAATCCTGGGAAATTGATCCTCCAGAGCATGAATTGACCCTCCTCCTCTTCCTGTGCACATGGCCATCACATATAATCCTGGTGGGCCCCTTCACATTCTCCAGCTCGTGATCCGTACAGCCTCTATGGGAGTCATACCCCCCCAATGTCCGGAGCGTATGCTCCAGCGCACCAAAACTCACTGCCCTCTGCAGCTTCCTCCGAAGTAGCCTCTTTTGTAACAGCCGCTCTTTTGCATCAATACATTTTGAGCGCTTTGCCACTCTGTGGAGGTTTTGCTCTATGGATGGGCAGCTTCTGTTCAACCATTGGGCACCCAATTTCCTGCCAATTCTGAACACGGGAACCACTCCAATATAAACGCTGTGGCTGTTGCTGCCTCTTCTAGGTCTTGAAACTTCAGCCTGCTCTGGGTGTGGAGTATCTGTGTGACTGTGGGAATTCTGCCCCGTGGCATCACAAACTCTCTCAGTCTGGGAGCTGTCTTGCGCTCTGTGGCTGCTCACAGAGTTGTTGGGATGAAGCTCTCCATGTTTCCTCCTCTTCCTTCTCTGGAAGAAACGGCGGCCCCGGAGATCTTTGGGTGCGGGGTTAAGTGGCGCTTTTGTAGGATCAGCGTAGCACTCCTCCTTAGGGCCCCTCACACATCCGCATGCGTTTCCCATTTTTCTCACTCACACATGCTGATTCTCGTAAAACTCCAACAGAGCCCAACAATGTTGATTTCTTCACACACACACACCAGAAAATCCACGAAGCTCAAGAGTTCCCTTGTTCTGGGAAAAAGCAGCCATGTAATTTTGTTGTTATTTGAAAGGCATCTGGTGACAAGCAGCTTACTGCTAAAACTCACTGGCCATCCAAGCAGCCGGTCTGAGCAGTGAAGCTTCTTAGTCTATGTCTTGTGTGCTCCGGTGACACGTTACAGAGCTCACGTTCCCTTTCCCAGTCTCTCACGTCATGGCGCTCTCGGCTTGTTGCCGACACGCTGGAGTCCCTGTTGACCTTTGAAACCGCTCCCTTTGCCCTGCTAATCCAAAACAAACATCATGAAGGCAACGTGCCAGGGAGAGCACTGTGGCTCAATGAGTGCCAGCGCCCCCTGCTGGGAGGCCATCCCAGTCTGCTCTCTTTCTCTGCCCTGCCAGTGTTGAGCTTCCCTCAGCTGCTCCATGTGTTGGTGGTCACAGGTTTGGAGAGGGCCAGGAGGCTGGGGGTGGGAGGGTGTAAGGCGAGAAGAGTGCTTCATATTCCGTTCATGGCCTAATGGCTTCTGATTGCAGTATTCCGCCTCCGAAAGCACTGCTCAGCAAATTGAGCCGATCACATAGCACGTACCGGCCGCGGAGGATGGTGGCCTGTCATGTGGGCTTTAAATATAACAGGACAGCACAGCTGTCTTGACAAGTACACCATTGGCCAAGGTGTCCCCGCATGACAACGGTCTCTCTATTTGTTCTTAAATCTAGTGCAAAGACTAAAAAGGGTGCTTTACGTATTACATGTTATTCCATGTATTTATGAACAAATAGGGCAAATTAAAATAAATTAATAGATTGTTTGAGCTGTTATTTGTATAGAAAGATGCAGGGAATCTTTTTAAATGCACCAATAAAGAGAAACTGCTATAGAGGTCACTGGTGACTAGTTTTTGAAATAGTGAAAATAATTCCATGACACAACAAAACTAAAAATAAAGTGTCACATGGCTTTAATACTAGTCAGTGACGTTTTCTTTGGACTGACTTCGCACCAGAGTCAAAGTCAATAGCTTTATGTACTTTAGTGCTCCACAGTCCCACAGGGGCTACAGCAGTATGAAAATTAAAGATTAAACAACAAGAAAGATCACTGACATGGAACCTTTTTAAAAACCTTTTCTAGCACATGGTCTTTCTCCCAGTTTATCATTTTAACCCATATACAAAATAATGGGATTGAACACAGCCCTTCAACTGCCCTGTCTAGATCTTATGCAACATAATCTGTGATCTGAAATCCCTGGAAGATAAGCAGTAAAACACTAACATATAGAAATTATTTAGTTCTACAACAGTACAGCAATAACATAAAATTATGTCATGATATCAAAGGGAAAGGGTGTAATTGAAGTCCTATGATTAACTAAATTAACTTTTATAGATTTTACAGTTATTTAATTAACTGAGCAGCAGTTGCTGTTTTATGGTTTAGCAGCAGTGTAGAGAAGAAATAGAATCTTTTGTAATATTGTTATCTGTGGAAACATGAAATTATACCTTACGTACACCCTTTATTCATTGAAATCAGAAGAAAAGAGTAACATCATTCCACCACCCACCCACAAGCTAAAAACATCTTAAAGAATCTTTGTGGTCTAAAGAGACAGATTTCACGCATGTTGGAACACTCAGGGCATGGGTAATGATTCAAAAAGAAAGAGCAGCAGATCTACACACCTCAGACAAAGTTCACAAAGTGCGCAAAGCACCCCTACCCCTACCCCCAATTGTTGAGCTATACGTAGGACTTGGAGAGTGCTGAACTGGCTAAGAATCAAAATGCTTAGACTGTCAATAATAATCATTAAATATAATTAGCTCAGGATTCAAATACAAGAAAACAAAGAAAGAAAATATGATTATACTTCAAAAACATGCCAAGCCATAGCTGGATTCTGACATCGGCTAAGGAGCTACAAACCAGGCAGAGTCGTTGAAAACATCTGAGTGGGGCAGATCCACATCTGCAGAGTCAAGAGGCAACAGGCCCACAGCCACTAGCGTCTCATGCCTAACGGCTCGCGTGAGAGTGACAGGGGCAGGTGCTAGCACACATCACCCCACACTACCTGTCAACATGGTTTATGAGCCCAAAAATGATAAAGCGCCTTTTTATACCACACCCACATATTAGTGGGTACTTTTTGTTTTTTTCACCATCCATATCTTTGGACCTGCCTCAAAAGACTCCAAATAGAGGATTTATCAGCTGTGGGCCAGCAGGAAGGCTAGGTCCTCAGTGTAGTCTGGGAAAAGGAATGCAATCGAGCATTCCTGTCAACTGCCTGCCGGAATCTACTACCGAATCTCTGTGCCCTTCAGTCAGGATGCGGAGAGCGAACGCAGATATTATTCTTTCACAGAGTCACCCGAACTCGGGATATTAATAACATAGCATCAGCCTCAGAAGGACAAAGAGACAGAGAGAGAGAGAGAAATGGGCAGACAGACAGAGAAACATCTAAAGTAATGCAAAAGCAGGACATATAATACAGAATGTCTTGCAAACCAGTAACAAAATGGATTCACGTACTCTAAACACAACCCCCAACCTCCCCTGAATCAGACTTGATATCCTGATGACAGCATGGGCTTGTGATCATGCTTGGTTAGCCTGCAGCAGCACAGTGAGGACAGCAGAAATGTGTCCAGCCATCACCTCCCCTCAACTCTGGTAAAAACCCTGCACTGGCACTACACCAGCAGGTGACAACATATCCTCTCCAGAAAAAAGAGAGACAATCTGTGCTACTACACATTTGTCTGCATCCATCATACATCAGGTTGGAGAAGCACATAGTATAGGAACTTAAAGACTTTGTTCTGAAGTGATGTGATCGGCATCGTCAGATCCCTCAAATACAGAGGCAGATGGCTTGACAAAATCATCCAGAGAACAGAACACTTTAAACACATAAACAGCATTCATAACTGAGAAATATAATCTACATGGAAAAAAATAATGAACTATTTCCAAGTAACTGCTAAGCACAGCATGAACTGAATATATCAATCACACAGCATAGTCAAGAAAAATGCAATCAGATCCCTCAACATACATGTTAGCACACCACAGTAATTCATGACATGGAATGTTCCTGCAGGCAAAGACATAAAGGAGATATACAGTAAATTAGGCCTGCTCATTTTTATTCAGCCCCTTGTACTTGCAGGAGGTAATCACAATGGCATCAAAAGAGAATAGCCACATAAGCACAATGTATGAAACTACTGCACATATTACACCACCGACAGTGTATATGAAAACCTGGACAAGAACAAAACAATGTGAATAATGTTTAATCCCATGAAAACAGTTATATGGCACAACAAGTGCTATGATGACATTTCTTATTTGGTACGGTTTTCAACCCAGGTTGTTCGCAGCATGAAAGACCATATGGCAGGTTTGACCTCTTGTGGTCAAAAGGTAAACTGCATTATCAGAACAGCATTAAAAGTAGTAAGACGACATTTGTTGTCATACTTATTAATCCCCTAAAATGACAAAAACAATTTATTTATCATGTCATCTTACTGGTTCTTCTAATAGGTTTATCAGGTCAGAAAATGAAATACAAAATTTAAAACAAAACACATACTGTGGTAGTCACTTTTTATCCTCAGCAGTATGTATTCGTGTTTTCTCAGCCAATACTTCAGAGCCAGAAAGGGAAGCCTTTGTAATATCATTAAAACTAGTAAGAGAATCTCAAGCAAAACGGAACAATGAAAGGAACATTCTGGAACCAATGGCTGTTTAACAAGCAGATAAAGGTGAAATAATTCTGACTGACCTGAAAGTGCAGAATAATGGTCCATATTAATCCCAATGTAAGCTTTGGGTTGCCATCGGTGATGTCATCATTTCTGATGTTCACTAATTTCACCTGTGGGAAGGGTAATGGGTTGAGTAACGCAATAACAGTTTTAGAAAATGCACTGAACATTATTAAAAATGGAGATTAAAAATGTGCAGGTATAGTATCATGGCATATTATTTCTCTTAAACTGAACTAGAATTTTGGAATAATTTATAAAACAGATTATAAGTAGATCATGCAGGAAAAATTAATTCATAAGGTTAATTATTCATACATATATTAGATGTAGGCATTTTTCAATACCTGAAAAATGTAATGATCTCAGATTACATGCAAATGGTCCTGTCATGTATCTGCATTCCACATTTTCTTTTATTAAAATCTTCATTAGGAAAAAGGCAGCAGATCCAATACATGTAAACCATAACCCTGCCTAGAACTGATATATATGGCATTATTAATTAATTTCTCCTGTGTAATCTATTTGTAATCTATATTGCCAAATATTTTAAACTAAGTCTTGGTTATACTTTATAGAAATAATCTGCCATATCAAAGTGCAAGGAGCAAAACCATCAGAACACAGTGTCATTACTTATACTTGACTGTGATAATCTGTGACGGTTTTGACAAGTAATCATATCTCCCAGTGAGACATCACTATGAAGGCATCTATCTAATATTCCCTGAAAATACACTCCTTGAGTTTTTAGTATGATGACCATTAATACTCATATTAAAAAAAATTCTAAAGTACGTGCCAATTTGTAACTTTGTCGCAGGTGATTTTTAATTATTTTGAGTAATTGTTACTGTTATTTGTTACTGTCTGTTAACAACCAGAAGAGGGAACCAAAAGACAGAAGAAATTAGACACTAGAACATTTATTCAGAATAATGGATCCTTTGAATGAATGCTTATCCATTAAATGTTTTTTGTTTTTGTTGTTGTTAATGTGCAACACAAGCTTTGTTCAACTAAAAACAATACATTTCAGACAATAATGACATAACAAATAATGTCCATGCTTTTCCTTAAAAAACTATTTTTTCAAACAAATCTGACATTTTAAGAATCCTAAATCAGAGTACTTTATTGGAATTGAAGTGACGTGCTTTAACTATAATTTCTCAGAAATTCAGGATAAGTCATTAATTATGTTAAATCTGACATCATCTTGCTTTACAGCAGTTCATTACTGCTCTGGTTTATTGTCTTGAAGTCACTGAAACAATAAACTTGTCAGTACGGCCAAGAATGAAAGTAAACTGGACACTGATTGCTTAATAACTAGGAGGACATTTCTGCAAATTAGGGGACTTCTTGAAGACTTATGCAAGATTTAGGCCCCTTCTTTGTCTTATTCAGATCCCTATCAGTGATGTCATGTCTCAACGAATCCATTTTCTCATCAGCACTAGGCCACAGTGATTAACCACCTGACACCATCACAGGGAATATGAGTTTCTACACTGGTGACAAAATTACTAATTACACTGATATTTAATGTCCATTTGTTTCTCTATCCTATTTTAAATACTTGGTAAAATGACAGGAGAAACTGCTAATAGAAGTGCTACAGAGGTATAAAGGCCCCTACAGGGTTTAGTCCCACCTGCCGCCTTTTTAAGTAGTCCAGTGCGATCTGTACGTTCTGGAGCCTGTGGAAGCGCATGCGGCCTTTTTCCCGAGGCTGCAGGAGGGAGGGGGGACGAGCAAGGCAGGGGACACATAAGTTTATATCACTTTCAGACAGCCATGCTCTCAGCACCACACACTCACCACGTCCTCAGTAGCAGGAGGGCCCTGCCTGTTTTATAGCCTGCTGCAGGGGAGAGAAAGAGAGTCAGCCCTGAGGGTTAAAGCTACAAATCAGTGCTCATGGAAATCGATGGAACAGAAAGGAAGGCTGATCATCTTTTTGTGTGTGTGTGTGTGTGTGTGTGTGTGTGTGTGTGTGTGTGTGTGTGTGTGTGTGTGTGTGTGTGTGTGTGTGTGTGTGTGTGTGTGTGTGTGTGTGTGTGTGTGTGTGTGTGTGGGCGGGGGGGTTGGACATCATGGGGAAAAAAGGTCCAATGTGATTGCTAAGCAGATCCGCAAATTACATACCACAGAACAGGTTTATTACATAAAACAGCAGTGGAAAGCAGTGGAAATTCCTTTTCAGAGTTTCGGTTTCTCTGAATGGGAGACCTTCTCACAAACGTCCTGAAAACTGGCACTTCTGGAGGTGCTTATACAACATTAAGTCCTGCGATGCTGGACCTGAATGATGGGTCAAACGCAAAGCTGCATGATGGTTTGTGGGAGCCGAAAGCCAGGCACCTGGGACAGGACTACCAGAGAGCACCTGGTGTATAGCATGAGGCAGTCAAGCAATCAGATAGAGAACGATGCATGAGAATACAGTGAGCAGATGAAGAGAAACCTACAGAGGAAGGATATACCTTAATTCTGGCCACAGTTCTAATAACTCCTTTTCAAAACCAAAACTTTGCATAGTGTAGATGGATAACATACTCTAGGCTATAATGCAACTGAGCACGTGATGGATGATAAACGAATACGCATACTGTTGCAGCAGGTCTGTGTTTGTTGCAACAAACCACATAGGCTAGAACTAAAGGCTTTGACTTAATTCCAGTGTGCAATATGGATGACTGAAATATAGGCAGTAAGTAAACTTATATGGTACTAAAAATGGGGAAAAAAATGTATGAATTCAAAAGTAAGGCTTCATAGGTAATGCCATCCTCATGAATAATGATCAGTGAAGCACTAGGAATTTCAGCCAGGTCATTAGTTCTCAGTGCTTTTTTTTTTGTCAAGAACACAGAGGCCAAGCTCACATTCTAAAGCACTCCATGGCAACCCCGCCAAATGCAGAGGCCCTATTCAAACAACACAGCACATGGTATTTATTTATCTCTGAAGACAAAGTCTTAGACACTGACTATATTTCTACAGTCCACGAGAAGTCAAGCTTCCTAGTTTTGGCACACTGATTAACTGTCACCACACACCAACAGTTAGTGCTGTTACTGAGGTGGGGTAGTGCAGGTGACCACACCTACCCCCTTATCCTCATCATCATCATCCCGCACACGTCCATGCCGCTCAACTGCACATGCTCCGGCACTCACCAATCGCAATGTCTTCAGAAATTCGCGCTCCCTCGGCTTGCCCGTGAGAATGCAAGCGAGAGCGAAAGAGAGGCACACACACAGACACACACACACAGACACACACACACAGACACACACACAGACACACACACACACACACAGAGGGAGTGCAGAGACAGGTAGACAAATAAGGAGTGATGAACAGAGAAAGAGAGAAAGACAGAAGAGAAGGAGGGAGAGAAAGAGCAGGGAAGATAGGAAAGAGAAAACATGGAGTAAACAAAAGAAAACAATTCTGAAGAGCTCTCAGATGGGGTGGCCTTTTTGGTTTTTAAATTGGAACAGGCTTAGGGCAATGTAGGAAGCGCATACAGATTTAAAATGACACATATCTGGAGTTACAGTTAGAGTTACTGGGGAATTCTAAGAGCTATTTCTCTTTTTTTGGCAGATCACTAATCTAACCAGCAGTTTAATGACCTGCTTGATTTAAAAAAAAAAAAAAGACTGATTAAACATATTTAACATATTTGAGGTCTTATTTTTAATGATCAGAAATAACTATGTAGGCCTATTTTCTCAAGAGCTAATGGCCACTGGTGAGAGCATTAAGAATAAGCATTAACTGCACACAGTTTATTCAAATGATTCAAGAGCAATCTAAATGCAAAACTACTGGTGCTGGATGCAATCACTGCAATAAGTCATACATAATTAGACCTTATATGTAGATTCTTATGAACTTCTGAGACACCCTTAATATACAGCACCTTATATATCCAGAACTAAGAAATATCAATGTCTGTGAGCAAATATTATAAAAGAATGAACAATTTGGTAACCCGGCTACTTCAAACACCTTCAATGCTGGCATAAACTGAAATACACTGCTTGGCCAAAAAAAGGTCACCACCTGGATTTAACTAAGCAAATAGGTAAGCACTTCCCATTGGATAATTACTGCATGGGTGATTATGTTTCAGATGGCAACAAGTTATTTAACCCTAACTGATGCAGTGAGTAGCTTCTCATTTGTTAAACAACCATGTGGAAAGACACATCCTGTGGTCGTGGAACAGATGTTAATCTGTTTCAGAAGGGTCAAATTATTTGCATGCATCAAGCAGAGAATACATCTAAGGAGATTGCTGAAACTAACAAAATCGGGTTAAGAACTGTCCAACGCATTATTAAAAAGTGGAAGGACAGTGGGGAAACATCATCTTCAAGGAAGGAATGTGGTCAGAAAAAAATTTTGAATGATCGTGATCGGCGATCACTTAAACATGTGGTGAAATCAAATCGTAGAAAAACATCAGTAGAATTCAGGGATATGTTTAATAGTGAAAGTAAGAGCATTTTCACATGCACAATGTGAAGGGAACTCAAGGAATTGGGACCAAACAGCTGTGTTGCCTTAAGAAAACCACTTGTTAGTGAGGCTAACTGGCAAAAATGGCTTAAATTTACTAGGGAGCATAAAGATCGGACTCTGGAGCAATGGAAGAAGGCCATGTGGGCTGAGGAGTCCAGATTTACCATGTTCCAGAGTGATGGGCGCATCAGGGTAAGAAGAGAGGCAGCTGAAGTGATGCACCCATCATGCCTAGTGCCTACTATACAAGCCTGTGGGGGCACTGCTATGATCTGGGGTTGCTACAGTTGGTCAGGTCTAGGTTCAGCAACGTTATGTGCCCAAAGAATGAGGTCAGCTAACTACTTGCATATACTGAATGACCAGGTTATTCTAACAATGGATTTTTTCTTCCATGATGGCAAGGGGATATTCCAAGATGACAATGCCAGGATTCATTGGGCTCAAACTGTGAAAGAGTGGTTCAGGGAGCATGAGACATCATTTTCACACATGGATTGTCCACCACAGAGTCCAGACCTGAACCCCATTGAGAATCTTTGGGATGTGCTCAAGAAGACTTTACGCAGTAGTCCAAATCTCAAGATCTTGGGGAAAAATTAATGCAACTCTGGACAGAAATAAATGTTGTGACATTGCAGAAGCTTTTGGAAACCTTGTGGAAACGATGCCACAGCGAATGCGTACCATAATCAAAGCTAAAGGCAGTCCAACGAAATATTGGAGTGTGTGACCTTTTTTTTGGCCAGGCAGTGTACATTTTTAAGCAGAGTTTATACAGAACATAACTGGTAGAACACTGGGCAGTCATTACACAGTTGATGCATCGAAGCTGCATGTGATGCCAAACAGTATAAACGACTTATGAATACAGAAAACACTGTTTCAGAAAGAAGAATCTTTTGCTTCCAGCAAAGCTGCAGCAAACCTTATTGTCAGAATGGTACTTTTGTCTGTAAAACTTATAAAAACCAAAAATAAATAAATTAATTAATTAATTAATAGATGCAGTGCATAGACAAACAGACAAACTATGGTTGAAACACAAAACAACATTCCCCAATCAAGAAATCTTAGGTCACAGTGTTATGTAATGTGCAGTGTATGAAAGAATGAATTTATGAATTTAAACACTTTCAATGCATTGTTAGATGCACTACAGCTATTAGGAACAAATGGTCAAGTGTCAGTCTCAGAAGGTGTAGCAAGTTAGCAATACTGTGTAAAGGGAGTTTCATTTTAGTGAGATTCACATGTGGGCTGTTGCAACTACTGACGCTACTGTGCTGGCCCTTAAAGCATTGTGTGGTTACCACCAGAAAGTGCAGTCTGATTCAAGAGCATAAAAGAACTATTATATTCCTAATGCTTGATGAAAATATAACAAGTTAATATACAGCATGTTGAAGGCACTTACGATATACCATAAAGCAAATATGGACATGTTCATCGAAGCAACGGTTACTTTTGACAGTTATACTTACCAGTGTGTCACCAGACAGCACCTCCAGTAGTGAAATCAGGTTATGTCCATCTCGTAAATCCTCATATAGGTCATTTACATGCTTTCGTACCTGGAACACACAGGTATAATATTTACACAGTGAATAATAATAATAATAATAATAATAATAATAATAATTTTCTGCTCTGTTGACAAACATTATTTGTGACAGTAATGTAAGACAAGACATATCATAAATATCACTGACAATGTATTTGAAATTTGTCTAATCCAGGATACGATTTAACAGTTTTCTCCATAAACCTAGTAAAAACAACAAAGCCAAATCTGAATCAACTGTTAACCTCAAGCATATTTTCTTTCCTGTTTTCTAAAAAATTCTAGTTCAAACATATCTCCACACTCTAATGAGGTTAAACCTGTTCTCATTTGGCCAGCACCCACAGATATTAGATCTGAATATGCACCCTGTGCACAGTTCTGAATCCGCTGAGATTTTAGATTCTGTTCTTTAGAACAAATTTTACAAGTAAACATGCAAACTGTCAGCAGTATTGTTATCTTAAATGCAAGTCATGTTAGCATAGTTTGGTTGCAGCATTGTCCAACATCATTCACAGGCACTAGAATGTTACCAGCATAATCATTCTAACTGACAGCACCTTTGTTTCATTGTTAGCCACATTAGCTCTGACTGACCTACATATAATTATACTGTCAGATTCCATTTTCCATCCCCATTCAGTAATACCTAAGCTAGCTGCTGGCTAATGACAGAAAGCTTATTTTCAGGCCGCTCACCACAGCCTCACTCTACACAGCTCAGGGGGCATCCAGTCCTGAATACCACGGCACTGAAGTCACCTAGCGCCGCCTCGCTGACCCACATTTACCCAGACCCTTGTCCCTCTTCATCCCCCAGACACAGCTGTGCATCCAAAATAGCAGAGAAGCCTGCAGTCCATGGGCAGACCCGCATTCCCTTGGCCTGTTAGCCCCCCTGCACTGGAGCAAGGGCTGAGTCCTGGCACCGACCCTAGGCCTAGAACCAACTCCAGGCCGAGCACTGACCCCAGGGCTAGAACCAACCCCAGGCCTAGCACCATTAGTCTCTAGTGTTTGTCATACATACGATGAGAATCGTGATGCCAACCCAATGTCCTGCAAGTTTAACCTATTCAGAGCCATTAGGTTTCCTGATTTCAGAGGTGAGAGAGCTACAAGCAGCTACAAGCAGCAATTCAGCATTATTGATTCAGCATTATTGATCTGACAGTGTATTTGGGGCAAAAATCTTACAAGCTCTATAGTGCATAACAAAGAAGGCTTTGCCCAAGGTTCATTAATTATACACTACAGTCTAATTTGTGTGAATTGTATATGTTGTGAATAGTTTATTTGCTAAATTGCACCAGCAAAAAGAGAAAAGACTGAATTCAATGCGCCAGGAGTGCAATTTAAATTAGAGAGAGACAAAATGTTAAAGGTTCTTTTGTTTCCTTCCTCTCCCTCTCTAGCTCTCTCTATCTCATTACTACAGTGAGTGCACTGCTTGATAAGAGATCTTATACACCTTGAAGAATAGTGCAGTCTGGTAATGCTATCATGTGATACAGGTAGAAATAATTACTCTGATGACTGCATTAAAACAAATATTCTCTATTTTATCCTTTTATATCTTATATTTTAGCTCAGTCAATAATTCAAACCATTTCCCACAACAGAGAAATGGAAAAGCTGACAGTGCCTATAGAACCATTATACATTGCTGCATGCCTGCCATAACTGGCATTCTGTATAGGTGCAGGAAAACCAGCTTATACTATTTTTTGCTGAACCACACCTTTCAAGCGATTCAAGAAAAGATTTGTAAGCTCCAAGTAAAAAAAAAAAAAAAAAAAACATGAACAGAGCTGGTGTGGCTATCACATGATTCATCAAAATGACAACCTGTTTTGATGAATCCTCTGAGACTATGGAACAGTCTGCTGTCCAATATTCGCCAAGCCCCTTTTGTCAGGTATAGTGAGAGATTGTGGTAATAATACGTGTTTTAGTGCCTGTGTTTTATGTTTTTGGTACTCATCAGCTTATTGGTGTTTTATCTCTTTTTACCCATCTTGTTCTACATCTTCTTTCTCATCTTATGTGTTTTACTTGGGTTTTTTTTTTTGTTTTTTTTACCTGTTTACCTGTTTTTGTTGTGTTTTCTCATGTGTAGTCATTATGCTGATTTTTTTTACAGCACTTTGGCCACTTTCAAGTTTTTTAAAGAGTGCTTTATCAATAAATCTTACTTACTTGATTAGCATGTAAATTATGTGTCCTTTACAATTACCTCAAATATTACAGCATGCAACATTTTTTTTCCAAATACCAGTAACCTAATTTTATAGCAACAACTGGTAATGCAAACAGATATGTAATTAATGCAATGTCCAGGCACAGCTGATGAAAGACTTCTTAATGAAATGTTCTGTTTTTCTAGACATGTACTTCACTACATTATACACACTCACACACACACACACACACAAACACACACACACACAGGGCTTACCTTGAAGAGATGCTGGTTGATCCATTTGGTAAATGTCTTTTTTTGTACTCTGTCTCTTTCATCTGTAAAGACAACAGGCTTAAGTTAATACAGGATTCTTATAACCACCACACACATTTTTAAGAGGAAAAAGATATACAGTGGTATAGTACTGCACGTTTTGAAGGCAAGAAAATGCAAGGCAAGTTTATTTATATAGCACTTTTCATACACAGTAGCAATTCAAAGTGCTTCACATAAAAGAGTTTCACAGATAAATAAAATCAAAACAAAAATATAAAACTAAAAACTATTTAAATAGAACAAATTTTAAACTAAAATGTTGAAAATTAAAGTGCTAATAAAGTTCAAATTAAACATGTACAGTGTTAAACAGGATGAAAACATAATAAATTAAGCAGTAAAAGAAATGGTACAGGAGCCAAGATAACAGTGTTTAAACTCCTAGTGCCCTAATGAAAACTAATCATTTCTCTTTATGCAAGTTTGTTTGTTTGTTTGTTTGTTTTACTTTCATATTGGCGTATGAGTCAATCTGTAGTAAGTACATGAGGTGAAAAAATCTACAAACATCTCTTCATCTGAATTAATATGTATAACTCTGTATTATATAGTCTTAAACTGTATAATTCTAATAATTTTATTCTGGAGGGATGAATTTCTTACTTTTAAATGTCAGCAACATTTCTTCTGTGCAACACCACTCATATGTTCACATTTCCCAGGGGATATTTAATTATAGTAAGCTATGCTGAAAATATTCAAAGTCCATGAGTCTTTGATTCCATTACATATTGCTCCCGACCACATTATTTTTTGTTTCTCATAACCATGGCAACAAGCTTGCCCACTTCCACGTCGCACACACAGAAGTATGAGTGTGCTTTTTTTTTTTTGAATGAGCATATAAGCAAGCATTTATACCTCATCATAGTCAGCACAGTTTTCACAAGCACAGTATTACCAGCATAAGCAGGGTTAACAAATGGACTGCAATGACATTCATCCTACAGTTACAATTATGCCATGTAGCAGACGTTCTTATCCTGACTGACTACTACAGACACAGAGACTATCTGTCTCATCACACATTCACTCTATCACGTCTAACACCATCACCCATCATCATCATCATCATCATTATCATCATTAAGGACAGCAAATGTTTGTCACCATGTGCACCACTCACTCAGGTTAAACACTCAACCACAACATATAATCCTCCAGGATTCTTCCCATGGGAGCAAACTACCATAACAGCACATGATCAGTCAAAACTCTCATGGACCTTTGACCAGCTACCATTAACCAACATAACGTTACCCTACCCAGAGACTGTTTCACAATCACTCCAAATCAGAAGTGGGAAGCCGGTCTGCAGCAAATGACTTCGTCAGGCAGCAGGGAGAAAAAAAAGAGATTGGCACAGTAATGGAGGAGTGTTACTGACCCATGCAGCACATGAGAGACACCAGGTGAGCCCGGAGCTCCTGCCCGCCCCTCACGAGGTCCAGCATCCCACCAGGCAGCTCCGACACCCTCTGCACTATACGCATGTTCGCTGTGCTCTCCACAGCCCCGCTGCCAAGGGAGGAACTTCTGCTCGTCTGACAACTTTAAAGCCTGCAAGGCAACATTTACACCCTCCTTCTCGCTTTCTTTCTCTCTGTCTGTCTGTCTGCCTCTCTTTCGCCACAACTGGGACGAGTTCAGTCAGGTTTTCCAGTGTCATGCTGGAAAATCAGAAGCTTCTAAATGGATCCCATTAAAAAGAAAAGAGTAAGGTTTTTAAAACTAGTTTTAGACTAAAAATGACTGTAATATCCATATAATTTAATAATTCCAAAACAAACCACGGTTTTGTCTTAAATTCAGTGTATAATCTAAGAATCATTTAAACAAACATATGCCAGAGCACTAAAATAAACTAAGCATCCAAGCTTTCAGCCTTTTGTTACTTCCGTTAAGAATAAGCAAATATAACTGAGGGTTTACATAATTATAGGTAGTTCAGATGCTGAATTGTAGGAATATTCTCTGATGAATGAATAAATGAAATCTTGGGAGTATGATGCCCTCTTGAGGAATAAAAACATTTCACAGTTTTTTCTCATTCCACCACTCTGTTTCTAAATTAAAACTAGAAAAAACTGCATAGCACTGCAATAAAATGAATCAACCCAAGCTGTCTTTATCAAACTATCAAACTTTAAAAGTAAAGGTCACCTCCAGTCATAGATTTTGTAGTTCATTTCACAGCCAAATTCTGTTTCAAAGGCCAAATAAACACCTGAGAACTCTGCCTCAATGAGAATAATTATGGCAATCCTACATGCAATGTGATTATCGCATAATAATGATGTTCCTGATTTATCTAGTTTATCTAGTTTACATCATAAACACATTATGTCCCATAAATTCCTCAAACCTGGACAAGTCTCATGGACCTTCTCCACTAATCTCCCTTATCTGGGTCTTTAATCTTGATTGCAATCCTCGTATACCTGGTGGGTGGAAATAAACAGTTCTGAAGTTTTAATACAGTGAGGTGGTACGTTTTAAATCCACCAACACTTCCAGATTCTTTTAGGATCATTTTAAAATATTTTATTTCACGCTGAATTATTTAATTCAGTCAGGCCACGCATTCCTTCGATCACTTTATGAGGCAGCCAGAAATACTCCTCACTGACAGAGTGTGGAAGCTGTTAAAAGTAAGCACAGAGTTTTTCATTTAAAAACTCTCTTCATGTCCTATTAACTGACCTCTTCAACAATATGGCAATATGATCTTGTGTTTCAATTGCCAGATAGGTTATAAATATGGCAAGATATTTTGACAGAAATGGGACTGTTGATGGCAGCGGTAGGAACCGGATTTCCATTCCCAAACCTGTCTAAAAAATTCAGATTGGTATGTCCTTTGAGAAATAAAAATGATAGAGACTTTTCAATTGTGTATTGAAAGTGTGGCATGCTGGTCTTTTGTCATGCATTACATATTCCTTCACTAGCAGGATGCCTTGTTTATTTTTTGTGTATAGCTACATAAAGTGCAGTAATTTATATAGTTTCTACATAAGGCTTCAAAAGAATAAGTCATTTTGAAATGGGACTTTGCTAACTTTCAAGATGTCACGGGTTTGATACCATGTCATGGTTACCAACCAAATGTTAACTTTGTCCTTTAGCAGTTCAATAAATCTATAAATAAGGTCCATCTTAAAGGTTCTAAAGGACAACAAACAAGGAAGAATGAAGAGCAAATTAATTCCCCAATAGCATCTCCCTGTAAATGACTTTCCTAGTAGCACAATAAGAGGGCTTGACTGGTCTGACCAGAACCACTCTTCTGTCATGTGTCTACTGAAAACTGGCTTAAGAGCATGCATATAGACATACTGAAATGTTTAAGTGGAAAGAGGAGGACTACATGACTACATATGGGGCACATGTGCTCCATTTGGTTGGCTTCAGGAACCTATATGAACTGTCCATGAAATTGAAATATATGCCATAATAATATAATTACATGTTAATGCAAAGTGTATAGCTTAATATTCTGCATATACTATGCATGAAGAATCATTTAAGACCTTTCAATTCCAAATCAGATTGTTTTTATGACAAGCAATCATAATTCTTTCATACATTTAATGCTACAAATATCAGTTTCAGAAACCTGTCTTGGGGGAAAAAAATCTGATTTAGCCATTGCAACCTTCAGTCCAAACACAGCTCAAGATAGGATGCACACATGCACTAATAATCACAATAATCACCAATCTGAAGTTATTCAAATCTAGTTGTGTTGCCTTAATGTAACACTGATCTGATTTTTTTCTGCGCTGTGTGAAAACACAAACCCAATCTTTTCAAATCAGACTGAGTCACTTTCGTATGTAGTCCTAAATCTGAATTCATGTGGCTTTTTTGCCTATATGCATGTGCTTAGCCCTGTCGTAATTTAAGTGCTTTTTTGCCTATATGCATGTGATTAGCCCTGTCATCATCAATCAGCAGCTAAACAGCAAAAGCAAACGATAGTCTGGATTTTTTCTTTCTTTCCAAACCAGATTGTGTACAGCTAATGAAATGTTGGCCATCCTCCAGAGCAAAATGTGATGCATACATGAGGTACTAGTGTGTCCATTTCACCAGTTTTAATATTATGAGATGTCTCACAGATATAAAGTTTTTTGTTGTTTGTGACGCTGGGATTTTTAAAATTTTGTTTTCTTGGTGATGCATCACATAGAATTAAGAGTGAGAGAGGTCACTTGCAATTTTTTGGAAAAGCCAATCAAACCAAAAAATCAGAAATCAGCAATGAGGCTTATAATGTGAATGTAGCCTAAGTCCCTGTTTACACCTGTCATTAACATGCATCCTTCTTATTAGGATTATAAAAGGCCAACAGTAAACCTCCAACATGCATTGTAAGCTGCATCAGGCCACATTACATCTGTAGTGTAAACGGTAATGCATCTTTATGCGTCCTCAACAGCAACCAATTACAGTCCATATCATACTGACGTTGCCCTAGATGGAAAACACGTGACAATTAGTGTTTGGAAGTTGTTCTGAAAATTCCATCTGTCCATGATCTGTAATCTGAGTCCTACTTTATAATGGTTCAAAAAATAAAGAACTAAAAAGGTTTCATTTCAAGCTTCAATGGCAGTAAAATGCTCCGCAGCTGAACCCTTCAGCTAAATAACTTCTGATCGTTTTGCAATAGCAAACTACAGAAGCAGTGAAGCAGAATCAGACCAGTGGCTAATGGAGTCCTGACTTCCTTCATTTCCTCTCTCATCCCGACAGCAGGGTTCAGTTACTCCTGCTTACGTCACAGGCCAGCAGACATGGCCTAAAATAAAGTAAGACATAAAACAATGTGCCAAGCACACCTCTTGCCAAAAGGGCAATTGCAGAGCGCCGAGTCTCCACTGCCACTGCGGAGCATGCAGGGAAATGGTGGTCTGATGACGTCATCCTTTAGAAACGAGACTATGGGTTTAAAATTGGGTCACTGTTTGCCATGTGTCTTGCTCCCACAGTGTAAGGCACTGACTGTATACATCAAATATCATCACAAATCCAGTTGTGATATGGTTGTAATTATGGACTTGCTGGCATGCAGTTAGATATGCTATCAGTCTGGAAAGAGAGTCAAGACAGAAAAAAAGTAAAGGAAATATGGGGAATATGTGCCGGAGACAGTGAGGTCTTCACTGCAGGGCCAGGGGCCCTTAAGCCCTAAAGGCTTCAGCGTAAGCATTACTGCCTGAAGTGAGCCCTCAAGGCCTCAGTATGAACCCTGCTGCAGAACAGGAAATTGGACTTTGAATGGGAGGTGTGGTAGAATGTGCTCATTTACTGTAACTGGGAATGTATCTCCAGATCAGGTCACTGATTTCTCTGATCAGTTCCCTGAGCAGTGTGTCCTATATATTACTGTGTAGTCTTGTTGCCATGACAATTGTCCTCTTCAAGCAAAATAATCTTCTTAATCTCCTTATTTCTTGTAACGAATACTGGCAATGCTTGCATCACACCTCTCGAAGTGGGTAAAAAAAAAGAGTCCACACTACCCTGGCATAGAAACAAAATGCAAATATATAGCTACCATCAGAAGCACTCAGGAGCACCAATCCTTGGTGGTACTACAATAAATTCTGCTCAACTGTGAATGTGGAAGCAAGCAGCCCATGTTTAAGGAGAGCTCCAAGTCAGTCAGCTACACCACAGTCCAGCTGCTTTACTCACAGCGACACTGAAGCACTGCAAGGGCAGTGAGGACTCTCAGGTAGGGATTTTACAGGCACCTGTTTAAATCAGGCAGGCAGCAGTTGAAAGAGCCAAACGGCCAGAGACTGCCTCAGCAGGCGATAATCAGAACTTCTAGCCCAACAGCAGCCCAGTGTTGCCCAGGACGACTAGGCCCTAATCTTTCAGGGCTCTCAGGTCGAACACTGGAGGTGAGCAGGGGTTCAGGGAGCTGGCAAGAAGGCCATTAGCGCTAGGATGTTAAAGATTAATTCCTCTTTTCAGACTTCTACTTGATTTAAGATATAAACATGGGATAATGCCCTGTGTTCGATAGCAGGGTGGTGCCATGGACCATGATGTGTATTGATCTTTGCCTCAGGCTTTAGTGCTCAGCCACTACAGTTATCAATCTGAATCAGGCTATCTGTATAGTTCTGGTTAGGTGCAGTACAGCAGAGGTGATAAAAGAGCTAAGGTTACAATAACCAAAACAGTTAAAATAATACGTAAACATGAATGTTCAATACATAATAAATATGGATGGGTAATAAATCCACCAAGCATCAAGCTATGTGGAAATAAAGTCACCTTCCTGAGAGGCCAGGCTGTTGGGATAACAAGGCTCTAGTAGACTGTAATAAACACCAACTAACTGCCAAGATTACTTGGTCATTTCTGGTGCTGCACACATAATATGACATACAGAACTCACATACTATTTTGCTAAATAGAATCACTTTGAAGCCTCAAATTGAATGTTTTTGACTTGTTCATTTTGGCAAATGAGATCTTTTTTGGATGTGGAGGATACATTTGCCATAATGCTGAGTCTTTAGTGACAAGGCCAAATAAATATATGATTTAGTTTTAAGCTTCCCCTTTGTTTATAAAGTTTCTAAAGTCTACACATGTTAGTTTTTACAATCACTATATATTGCATACAGTGTGTATTTTATATAAAAAAAAAAAACATGAGGTCTATGTTCATTCTGTATTTTGGAACAGCTATAACAAATGTTTCTATACTACACACACACACACACGCACACACACACACACACACACACACATACATATATATATATATATATATCTCACAGTGTGAATATACTTATCTGTAACAACAAAGCTTTAAAAGAGCAGAACTACAAGAATAAAGTCATTGGCGTTCTTTTGGTTTTCACTTCAGTGCTCTCACAGGACCTGGCAAGACCGCAAATCTGTTGCAATGGGTGTGTTTCTCTGCATCCTTAGGTCATTAAATAGAGAAGGCTCTGTTGAGTCAGCCAATCGATCGAATGCATGAGGCCGGAGGGGAGGGCCCGTGAGCAATCACATGACCGCAGCCAGACAAAGCTGAGCTGTCCCGAGCAGGGAGCGGCCGGGCTGAGTCACCATAACGACCAGCCAATACATTTACACACCCATGAACACACATACAGACACACACAAAAATACACTGTGATATTCACAGACACATATTCAGATTCTCATTACATTATCACGTGAAAATTTCAGTTCCACAGAGAGGCACTGCAATCTCAGTAAACAAAAAATTCCTGTCCTGTTGCAACTGTTTTCCACAAGTAATCACTTGCAGCTGAGATTTGTAAAAGATCTAATCCACCTTTACCAGTGAATTCTCAAATCTTCGGCCTGGCCAGCAGACAGCATTTCTTATTAATTTAGCAAACACAATAAATAAATAAATATAGACTAACAAGCTTATTCAACCAAAAACAGCAAGTAACTCAAAAAACTAAGGGCTGTCATGAGGTTTGGTACAACAGCAGACATGGCATTTCATCAGTTATGTAAATACTAATGATTTTGAATGAAATATTTGCACAAAAAAGGATGCATCTGCTACTGACTGCAGTCAACAGTTCCAGTTGTAGCGATGATGTCATGCTATGCACATCTGCTAGATACCTCTCTGGGACATGACATCAGTGTTACTGAATATTTTTATCTTGAGAATGCACATCTAAGGAGTAATATATTGTAAAGCAGTGCACATTAACACATGTTGACAAACTCATCAAATTGGTTCATGGCAGACCACATCATATGATTGTCATAGTAATGATGTAATAGCAATAAAGACTCTCTATAAGGTCCGCAGCAGTGTCTCCTGCACCTCCACCTTCCCATCCACCCATCTGTCACTGTGCCAAATGACCAGGAAAACCTCTCGATCACAGAACATGGGTTAGCATGTATGATGGGACTCAGGCACCGAGACTGTAGCCGGCTCAGTTTTCTTCCTGTCATCTCAGGACAGACCCAACCCACCCCACACCCAGCACCTCCCTATCACGCCACAGCCCCTCACAATATTTCCCCGACAGCATCGGCTGGGCATGCACAGACCCCTAGCCCTGGCCACAAGCTTCCACAGGAACACTGCCACACGGTCACAGAAGGGCATGGACAATCTTCCCCTGCAGTCAACCACGTCAGGACACAAGAACAGCCTTTGTGCTGGAGCAGAGGCGTAGATCAGCTGCAGTGGCAGCTGCCGACCGTGTGGCCCATTCTGCTAGAAGCAGAGGAGGCTGAAGAGGAGGGGTGGGGCTCCAGAGGAGGAAGAGCACAAAGGCAGTGAATGTGCAGAAATGCATGCTTTCCTGCCTCCCGTGAGAGAAAGAAATCGCACTCAGCATGTCAACAGCACTCCACTACAATACAATGAAAGGAAGCACTGATGTTTGTTTTTGGCAGTATTTGCCAGTTTGTGACATAGGCAAGAACACATAGGATGTATATTGTAATGCAAGATATCGCAATGGCAAATGATAAGGTTACTGCAATAGTCCACTGCAAAATTGCTAAAGTTATTAATAATGAATAAAGTCTTGTACAGGGCATTAGGCACTATGATGTCATGGCACTTTGGCATGATGATAACAGGTCCCCACTAGGTTTTAATCACAATCAGCAATATTAGCATTTGTAGCAGTAATGAGAAAACAAAAGTTATGACTATGAAAAATTAAATACAAACAAAATTAACAACACTGAAAATAGCCATTAACAACAATATCTTGACAACAACAAATATCAACACAGTGTAAGAAACAACCAGCTTACCTCACATGAACAGATATTGATATGCTATGCTTCTAAACAAATTCATCATAAAAATGCCTGAGGTAGACCGGGTCATGTGAACACAGAGCCCTAGGCAGACACTCTGTCAGCCATGTGTTAGTACCCTCACAACATATCCGACATATCTGTGGCCTCTCTACAGTTCAGACATTACACATTCCAGGTAGCATCAACTATTTTTGGATGATACTTCAAACGTTTACATGGTGCCAAGTTAAGTGGCAAACAATACGGCCTTACTGCAAGTAGTATTTATATAAATGCATGCATTTCTTCATATTTCTACTTTAAACTTATTTTCACTTTGAATGAAAGAATATTTTGTTTTTAAGTTATTCATGTTACAATCACATGGCATTTTGAAAGAATTTTGTCTCATAATGGATCACAGTGATAACACTAACAATACATCACTGTACTAAAATATCACAAAACACTAGGAAACATTTTGAATCAATTAGTGATATTGTGATATTTACATTATTAAAGTATGTGTAAAACATATTTGCTCAGAGAAAATTGTTTAATCATTTTTACTTACCAAATGTATACCAATCTTCCAATTAAAGAGATTATATCACATCATAGTAATAAATATGAAGTACAGGATACAAGTTACATAGGGGGATTGTATACACCATTTTACACTTTCCAACATCTTGAAAAAATTCTAACTAAGTCAAGAAATGGAGATTGTTTTTTGTAACAGTAAAAAATGCTTTCAGATCAATCTGTTTTTGTCTTAAAGACATGCATACTACATCACACATTTTACATTTAATTCTCTAAGATTTATGCTACATTACTGAGCATGCTTGGTACTACAGAGTGTGCACTTCTGGTTGAAATTCAGCTTGGCTTGGTTGGCATATGAATTGCATATCTAACCTGGCAGTATTCTGTTTGATCTGTTTTAACAAAATAATATCTGACTGTATAATATATATGTATATATTGGACTTTGAGCATATATATATATATATATATATATATATATATATATATATATATATATATATATATATATATATATATATCCAAATACCATATATTTATGATGGCTTTGTATGTTACTGCTGTCACAGTATGGCCCCTCCTCCCACACATCTGTGTGTGTGTGTGTGTGTGTGTGTGTGTTCGTTTGTATGGAAATGCCCTCCCCGTGGTACACACTTGCTCCTTGTTTTGTGTTATCATGAGTGTATATAAGTCTCTTGTTTAATTGTGAATGTTGTCGGTGGTTGAACTTACATTAGCCTAAGTGCTACATTGACTTTTGTGTCTTTCAATAAACATCGTTGTGTTTTACACAGCTCCTGTTTCCATCCTGCCAAGCATCCACACATTACAGAACCACCAACCGCCAAAGGATGCCAGGGAAGAGGAGAAAAAGTAAGAAGAAGGAAAAGAAAGCACTTAACCGGTCCTCCCCAGCCCTTGCGGGGAAACCCCCCATAGTCTTGGGCACTCTCTATACTGGTACAACAGGAGAGAATACTCTTGGAAAATTTTGGGGGGCCCTGAGTGTAGTACAGAGTCGAACTCTGCGACGACCTACAGGCCCTCGACAGACTACCACAACTGGTACGATGACAAAACTTCACTGAAAAACATGCATTTTGGACTGTGGCGTTATAAACATTAGTTGAACATCTATTGTTTCCAATCTTGGCCTGTTGTAAAATGAACATTTAATTCAAGTTCAAAGGTACAGCCTTAAAATGTTTGAAAGAGACTGGTGAAATGTCCATTTGAATAATACAAGTGAACACTGATCCTCTCTGGCTTCTATGCAATTATCTAACATATCATGTTGTGTAGGTGTTGTGTCCAACATTCTTAGTGTTGCTATGCAAGAAACATAAGACATATTAAATACTGATGAACAGATGATAAGTAATCTCTTTCCATGCACATGCAAGGTCTAAGACATTACATACAAAGACAAGATTTCATCAGATAACTGAGGAAAGGCCTTCAGAAGAATGGTAAATGAAATGGAAATTTAATCTGAAGCTCTTTTGTCTGGAGAACAGCTGCCTACTGTTACTGTATTTTCCATGCAGTACTAAACATCACTTTCAGGAATTTTTGAACATCTAGACATTAGATTTATGATTGTCACTGTCCATAGTTTCTGACATTTCAGAATGAGTAAAACAGATTTTGCTCACTGATTTTTAAAAATAAGCCTAGGATGTGCCATAATTCAACAATTACATGGACTATATACCATTAATAATACAACTGTTAGAGTTATTAAATTAATAAAATATTTTCACTGTGTAATGAATTGTGTCTTTCTGCCTTCTTCCACATTACCTACAGTGCTGAAAAATATACATTAACATATTAACAAATTTAAAATGTATGGAGAAATTGCCATTTCTAGGTATACAAAGTATGAAGGTGATCAGATTAAAAGTATGTGGACAAAACAAAAGATGTTGATCAAATGAAAGCTAAATGGTGAGCTCTGTGGCTACACCAACAACAAAGCTCTTTTAATTATCATGATATGACCGAAAATGTGAATCACTGTTTCCAGTCTTTTGGTACACATTACATGCTGTCATCTGACTTAAAAGTCCTGATATAGGAAGTCCCATCATGTACAATTTCAAACTTTTTCCTTAACTTGATAGTCACAAGCAACATACCACAAAAGAAAACACCACTCACTGTGTGTTACAAAATGTGCATAATAAAAAACTACAGTAGTTCTTTATCATTGCTGCTGAAATATTCCTTAATAACCCCCCCCCCCAAAGCACAGAGACCTATTTGTATAAGATCCTTTTCAGAGCCTTCTAAGAACATATTTGTTGACAACTAAATTTTGATTATGGAACAAATGGAAAACATTGATGACCGTTAAGGGGAGTCCATACATTGTGTCAATTCCTAAATTACACAGCACTACCAATTTCTCACTCATGAGATCAGATACAAGTTTCTTTTTTTCTACTCATTTGAGATTAGCAAAGATGTCTTTGTGCATGGTCTCTGTATCTCTTGAGGCAGGTCATGCCAGTAAGCATTGATGAGGATGGATGAGGTAATTCTGCTCTGGATAGACACTGAATAGATTTCTTCCGAGAGGATATAGACAGCAGTTTTCATCCTGAAATGATTCACTTGGCACTAAAATAGCGTTTCCTTTTGAGTGCATTTGCATAGAATGTGAGTAAACTGGAGTTGATTTATGTAAGGAGCAGTATGGTGTTATATGTACAAAAATCTTTTGGTACGGTTTAGAGACAACAGAATAACAAAGACGTAATCCTCTTAAAGAACCATAAATAATGAAATAGCCTATTCGTTTGATTTTCATTTGAGAAGAAATAAACAAAAACACTGATATTTTTGCAGTGTTATCATGTCGGTTCATCTTATGAGCGTTGTACAAAATAAAGGTAGTCTAGGGAGGACCGTTAGGCTATCAACATCCCTGTCATTATGCAGCAGAAAAAAAATTAATATAAGCCATCCGTTTCCCAAAGCTCATCTAAGCTCATACTAAAACTCCTGTCATATAAGAAACACAGTTACAGTTATCCTGAAGGGATATTTAACGAGATGTACGTTAATGCATCAGCGACACCATATACCGCTATCAACACCCGATACGTCTATTTCAGGAAGGTCTTCTTATACGGCCACTCAACATCAACAAACCGAAATACACAAGTAATATTGTTTACCTTTGTACTTCTCGAGTACATCCTCGTAAGCTTGCAGATATTCCTTCTCGTTGGCGAGCACATATTCCACCGGTAAATAACACGCCATTGCCGGGAGGAGAGGAGGCCGGTCAACCAGGCTACTAGCCGCGAAAGCGAAAATCGACTGTAGCCAGCAGACCCAAACTGATCAGCTCCGTTATTCCATGAAAGGCGACGCCCAGGTCCTCCCTCCCATGTCCATTAACCACCCAATAAACGGGAGTTCCTCTATGCTTTCCTGAAAAATCTCAGTCGGGCGTTAACGATAGGTTGCTAGACCTATGAATGCGCCACGCCGTATCGTGCCGCTGACGCTGGACAGTGATAGTGCAAAATTGCCCCTTCCCACACACGCGCACACAAACCCACCGCATAGCCTACATGCGCAGGAGCTCACACAAACACATCAGTTCCAGTAATGCAGATAATTAGCCTGCACATAATAAACAAACTCACATGCGTTAATTTACGTCCAAGTAAACAGATGACTTTCACATTGCGCCTGCTTTCGCATTTTTGAGGCGGTGGTGGAATAGGTTACAAGTGCCAATAAAAATAACAGTTGTATTTTAAATAATGTAACATTAACATGTGCATTACAACAACACGTAACTTGTGGGCTACTTTATCATAGACAGACCGTCGGTAAGCCCATCGTGAAGGCGTTCACACTGTGGCATGTGTATGAGACAGTCGGTCATCCACGTGCCTATGGGTAAGCCCAAACTCTTCAGGGTCCTATTACTAGATGTATTTCATTCCTCGGGGAACGGCGCTTTGAATGTCTAAACCAAGGGTATTCGATCCGGACCCCAAATCCGGTCCTCGATTTTGTAATCCTTTGTAGTTAACTAATTGAAATCAATCTCACCACTAAATTGATTGTATGTTAGATGTGTTCATTCTGATTTTTTTTTTTTTTTTGCTAAGTAACCGCAAAAATTGTGAATAATCCAAATGTTCTATGTTGTTCTATATCTGGAAAATGACATTTATTTTAAAATATCAATTTTTAGGAATGGAATGATATTTTGACTTTTTTAAGTTCATTTTTTATTTTTATTTAAATTTTGGCTAGATTGATAAACATACATCATTTTTAAATAACTGATTCCGAACGTTAAAATGGTATAGAGGATATATAATGTCTCTACAATGTAAAAATTCACACAAGCTTTGCCTTTTTTATCTGTGCTATCTAATGCCAAAAAATTAAACGTTCCTCACAAACTGGAAAAGGTTAATGTAACTGGCTGACTCCTAGGTAAAGGGAGCATGGAAAATCTGTAGGAATTGGACGTCTGTGATTTGAATACCTCTGCTCTAAACAATACATTTACATGGATGTAATAACTGAGAACACCGATAGGATATAAATGCGAAATTTTGAAATGTTTGGCAGCCATATGAAATAGACTACTCTACTAAAATGATATTTTAATTCAAATGCAACATGTGAGCTCGATGTGATGTTTCAGGAGATTAATTCGGCGGCCTTTATGCGGGTATAATCATAATCAACTGATAAACGCTGATTTTTAAATGACTATAAAAAATAACAAATAAGTCAAATGCCAAACAAATACAAAGGTCTAAATAGACCTAAATAACTTAATTGCTTTAATAAAATACGCTATCCTTATCCCAAGTGTACATGTGATAACAAACAGGCGTAACAGACTGTAATAATTTTTATATTATGTACAATTTTGTCTACGATTAGGCCAATTGGCTAAATGCTTAATTAGTCACATACGCTGTACGCATTCCAAAGTCTAAATATGCTATATCACCGCAGATTTGAACCCAACTTCAAGCGTGACCACAGTTCATCGTGATCTTCTTTTAAAAGGACAGCTTGTGGGGACTGTAATTATCCGTAACAAGAATGTCATAGCATCGGGGTTTTCTTCTTAATCAATAATAACGTCATAGACACGATCTAGATTTTAGTGGTAGCCTCCTTGAAAATAATTCATGCAAGCTCGCTATTAATCATTCTGAAGCAGCCTATACACCTACTTTGCAGCATATAAAAATATCACAATGAGTTGCCTGACATACGCTGATGAACAACAGAAAGACAAAGTAATTATACAGGCTCGGGCCTACACCCTAAATGTAATTATGCAGAAAACTGAAATATATGAAATAGCACGCTATGGATCTTACCAGCTATCCTGAGGACAGCCCTCTCTGCTGGATCCAGCACAGATCCTCCCTGAATCTTTCGCTTTGAACGTTCATGTCTGGGTAAATTCCACGGTAACGTGTCCCCCGGTGCCGGCGAGACAGACCCAGATTTCAGACTGTAATCATCTTCGTCTGAGAAATCAGCCGAAGAAGACATAGAACAGCGGAGGGAAGCGTTCCCCGATCCGGAGCTCTGTGGGAACAATAGAAAAGCACCCATGTTGTGTATTCTCAGCAAATACACTACAGCCCAAAGAGGCACATTCCTAGAAGAAGGAAAAAAACATATTACCGATTGATATTGTTTTGTCTCACCATTTTTACTTTCGCTGGAGACGAATTCGAGGATCGTAAAAACACGAATAAGCTTCAGAACAGCATCGGTTTGTGCACACATTGAAATGATATCTCACTGACAATAAATAGCAAAGGCATATGGGGCGGCCGGAAAAATCAAATGCATTTGGCTCCCCCGACAGGACAACGAAAAGACTTACCGCTGTGTACGTCTCAGCGTCAAAAACGGAGAACCTGGTTCCACTATCCATTTACATGCCACTTTTGACAGAACCACACCCTTCTGTATACAGTCCTCCACTTGTATAATCCAGGTTAATTTATAATATTAATAATGTAAAATCACTCAGAGAGAGAGAGAATATGTTGGGCTGGAAAACAGCCTGTAATGCTGTAACATGTCACCGTCATTATCCTTGGATACAGATATGTATGCTGGATAGAGACAAGGCTGTACTGTTTGCTCAAATGCTAAGAATTATATGACGCTACAGCTTCACTCCTGAGTCCGCGTATCCTACTGGATGCGTGTGCTTCACGCACCACTCTTACCCAATCAAAAGCAGCCTATCCAGTGTTTCACGCATGCTCGTCACAGCTTTGCCTCCATTCTAGGGTGAACACTTTCCCTGTTTCCTTGAGGGTTCCAGCATCATTGTGGCGTCCACTGTGTTAATTAGCCTACATCCTTTTTTCCTGGATTATTTTTATAAGAAAGTGTCTGGTACATTGCCATCAGACAGGACTACTGACCATGTATGCTGTTCCTGAGTTCTGTTCTTCACTGTACTTATGTTTGGGCCAAATGTAATAGTTTCTATATGTTTCTATAGCAACACTAATGCATAGGTTGCACTAATGCATAGGAAGTGTATCTTCTCATCATTCTGTTGTTCACTATGTGACAGCGGTGCTACATCATCTGCAGGACTATGTTTAGGTTGCACAGCTCATTTCTATCATTTATTTGTAAGCAGCAGTTTTCATTATCCAAAGACAAGTAGAAATTAGATAAGAAACGTGATACAAGAGAACCCTATTTCATAGCTGCCCGTATCTAATAATGGATCAAAGAGCTTGGATCATAGTACATATTATATAACTGCATAACATAAAACATGATGCAAAGCAAATGTAGGTATGCAACCTGTTAGCATATTATTAGCACCTACTCTATTTTTACATTGTAATTTTTTGTCAAGGAAAAAATATATAGGCTATGAGCATCTTTCTTCCCTTCTTCCACTATATAGTAATTAAAATAAACAAAATAAAACAAAATAAATAAATACAGATATAGCACTCTGAAGTAAAGGCCTTTAGCCCTTTCATCCTTGGTGCTGTTGTAATAATAAACAATAGAAGGTTAAACAGAAAAAAACAAACAAATATAAGATTGTGTTTGTACATGTGCTATTTAAACAAAATCCAAAGTATGGATGACAATGGAAAGCTACGCTGTGAAAAATATTCAATGACTCTTCAGTGTTCTACCATAATGGTATGACCAAAAGATGGTTCAAAGCAGTGTTCACTTGTATATTTGATATTTTTCCCTTCTATTAGAAAGCACTCTCTGGGACAAACATCATCATTTATCATATTCCACTTATAATGGAATATCTTCAAACCTCTCACAGATCAAATGCTAGAGCAATGTGAGACAAATCAATAAGGACGGAGGAACATGTAATGCAGATAATGTAATTTGATGACACATTCATGCTTCTCTCAATGCTTCCCTGATTAGTCCTCCATAAGCCTGAATATAATTTAATACATGACACAAATATCTCAACATGACTGCCCATGTTTGTTTCTCATGAATAGCAATACATCAGCAGACCACTACAACTATTCCAGTTATTGTCATATTTAACTGATATTACCCATGTAAAACAGAGGCAAAAGAGATTAAATGTAAAGAGGAACTGGAGGAATTGGTAAGCACTGGATGAAGAAACTACAAGCACACCCATATCTGTACACACATTCACTCTAGTTCACTTTCTGCTTTGCTTAGTGTAAATATCTGCCAAACAAGGCGTTTGTGTGGTTAAAAAAAAAAAAAAACATCTTGTCTTGTTACTTTCTTTTCTTTCATTAATTCTAATAGAAAGCTTCAAAGACTATTTCAGATTTTGTAAAATATGATGATACATTTATAGAATTCTACCTATGTATCTATATCTATTCTTAAAAACCCAACAAATTCACTTAGCTTGCTCAAATTACTCATAACTGAACAACTATGTGACACAAATGCATATCTGGAGCAATATTTACTTAATTTTGCTATGTATTAACACCATCGCACAAGGACATAACACTTTCTGACTAGAATAAGTAAATGCAGTTTAAATATATCAAGAAAAATGTCTATGGAATGCGTGAATAAACACCACAGAGATGATAAGACTGTTCACAAAGACTTCGTGAAGGATATGTAGAATATATTTTCAGACAGGTAAAGCTACACAAAAACTATGCAACTATAATATTTAAAACATACCTGCCCTAAGAAGACATTTTATTTGCAGGAATTTATTCCATTAAATAATTACTGCACAATGTGTGGTTTCACAGTATAGTTTCTAAAGGGTCATTTTTTTCAGCACCAATTCCATGTAAACTCATATTTGACCAGTAAAATCTAATTATTTCTTCCTCTTGGGGTAACATGAAAGAGGTAGAATTTGCAGTAATTGATAATTGTTAGTTATGGACCAAGGTATGATCAAATATTGTAATATTTGATATATATAAAATTATACTGTCTTGCAGTGATGATGTAAAGGTGTAATGTTTTCACATGACTCCCATGAGTCAACATTACATGAATCAGGAATAGTAGGCTAACCATTGTGGGATTCATTCTGATATGGGTACTTTATAAGTGACCTTAATTAGAAATGTGAAAAATACACCTACTGGTTTGCGAGTTGGTGTTATTTGAATTGAGTGATAAAAGTCAGGCTGGACTCTTTTCTTCACTTTGCGCTTTCTGACAGTAGTAGTGGAGTCTGGGTCACTCTCAGGAATGTCAATGAGTGGCCTCTCTTCTGACACGCGGGCTCGTGCACTTCTCTTGGCATGACGCGGACTGTGCCGAAAACCCTGACAACACAATGCATTAGATACCCATTCCTAAAGCGATACGGCAATTCATACATCATTCACACAGTTCATTTTGAATTAAATGCTTATATTCAACATATGTACATTTTCTGCTTCAAACTGTCATGTGCAGAAATATATCAGAAACGGAGTTAGTAATATTAGTGTTTGCCTATGTTAATATAAGTTATTGGCAAAATCCTATTTATTGATCACACATGCGCAATGCGTATTTTACTGTATTCCAACTAACTTTAACACGCATTACAAGTGTTATAATACCTACAAAACAAAGTTCAACATAGCATAACTTTTTCATAACATCCACGTCTTTCAAAATATCTTTCAATCACTTAGCCTAATAATGACCTTGATAGATGAAAAGGAAAAGAAAATTACCTCAGTTCGAAAGTGATGTGTTCGAAAACCAGCTTCTGGAACAAATTGGAAATGTTGAAATAACTCACCCCTATCAATTTACTGTATATAAATGGTGAGTTTGCTCAGTCAACCGAAACAAAAATACCTCCCAAATGCCTCATATGCATGACAATAGGCTAGAGCTACATAATGATGTTGCGAAAAACTGACGAGTGGAGACATAGCCGCTCGCTATTGCGTGGGCATACGTTGGTGCTTCAAGTGCTCCCATGAGCACATATCCCAAGTGAGATACCAAAATACCATCGGACAGCTAAAGGATATTGTTATTTTACATACAAATATGCGGAAATGGGATATGACAACTGAAAACAGTACGCTACGCCTTGGATTTAAGACAGCAAGGCGTTTACTCACCGCGACTCCGTGAACGCCTTGTAAGCACTGATTTTATGGGAATTTTCTCATTGCGAAGCTTCCGATGCAGGCAGCAGAGAAACAGAATTGTGGCGACAGTCCCGAGCAAAAGCAACAATAATAGCAGCACACACTGAATACTTAGAGGTCTTAATAAGACCAAAAAAGCCGCAGCAATCATCACGATGTAGGGCAGCCCCACCTGTAAAAATGGATTCCTTATCTATTTGCTAAGACTGCATGCTGACAGGGGAATTGGTTCACTTGCGTTCCCTCTATTCACACTATCTGGAGGTCTGTTGGTTTCAGTAATGCAAGGCAACAACAAGCCATGACTCAGCAAGAGCCCCTCTTTACAGCTCATGCAGGGGGAGCGAGCATCTGCATCTGAGCTCAGCAAGGCTGCAGAGAGGAGGATATTTAAAGGTATCCGTTCTGCACAGACTGCGGTGTAAAAGCTTGGGACATCAGACACGTACATAAAATCATGGATGTCACAACGTCACAGAACAGTAATACGTGTCTTTTTCAGCTCAAATATTGCGATAGAACATTTTATGGGTTCCAAATGGGTAGCCTCTCTTCTTTTTACCTGGTACTCCTATTTGCATATTAAGCAAGTATAAAAGTAATAAGCCAAATGTAAAAACAGTTTTATTTTTGATTTAGCCTGTCCCACAGTATTAATTGATTTAAAACAAATATAGTATATTTTATCAATGTTAGTTTTGGACCACAGGAATTGACTTTAAGGTGACAGGAAATCCAGCAGTGACAATGTTTTTAAAAAGGCCACAGCAATATTGCTTTGCTTGATGCACTCATGAGTGTAAAACCCACAATATTACAATTAACATGCCAAAGTAATTTATATACAGTCGAGGTCAAAGGCTGAGTTTATCACCAAATTGCTCATCACCAAATTGCTCCTGGATTGGGAGAGGTTCCTCTTGGATGTTTTGATACCATTTCTTATTCATGGCAGTGTTCTTAGGGAAAATTTTGAGCAAACCTACTCCCTTGGATGAGAAGCAACCCTACACATGAATGGTCTCAGGATGCCTCACTGTTGGCAGGACACAGGACTCATGGAAGCGCTCACCTTTTCTTCTCTGGACAATAATTTGTCCAGATATCCCAAACAGTCTGAAGGGGGTTTCATCAGAGAAGATAACTTTACCGCAGTCCTCTGCAGTCCAGTCCCTATACTTCCTGCAGAATGTCAGTATGTCCTTGATGTTTTTCTTGGAGATAAGTGGCTTCTTTGCTGCCCTTCTTCAAAACAAGCCATCCTCTAAAAGCTTTTGCCTCACAGTGCGTGTAGATGCCCTCACACCTGCCTTCTGCCATTCCTGAGCATTCCTCAGAAGATCACTGAAATTATGTTAGCAGGCCATTTTGTGGCAGGGCTGAAATGCAGTGGCTAGAAAGCAGTCATTTTTTCTGGTTAAGTTAATTTTCATGGCAAGGAATGACTTTGCAATTAATTGCAATTCATCTGATCACTCTTCCCAATCTAGAGTTAATACAAATGCCAACCATAAAACTGAAGCAGCAAACTTTGTGAAAACCAAAATTTGTGCTAGTCTCAATACTTACATGCCTGTAATAAGAATGGATCACCACCAAAATAATATCTTGTTAGCAGTGGTCTAAATGTTAGAAATTGACAAATAGAGGACAGGATAGAAGATGGCTGACAAATTTGGTAACAGATGGCCTACACTTTGTAATTGTAAACTAAATGCCTAATGCTTATATTAAAAACAGTGACAAATCTCTATATCTTCCTTTTTGCTGACTATAAATAAATTATTTTACCTGAAAAAATTGTAAAACAAACGGGTTTGTTGTGTAGTTGAAACATATGAACAAATACTGCAGCATGATAACTCATTATACATGGCATAGTCTAATGCAGTGGAAGTGGTTCTGAATTATTGAACAATAGTGTTGATATTACATATTTTGGATTCTTCTGCAGTTACTGCACATTCATTTAATACGCTTAATGCTGCAAAGTTTTGATAAACTAATTAGCTCATATAATCACTTAAAGAGTGAACTATGAGTCATTCTGTTTTCTTAAGTTGCAGCAATTTGTGAAGAAAAAAAATGCAGCCTGTACTGCTTTTTTTCCACCTATAGAGAATGTTACTTACAAAATAACCCTAGAGGATATAGTGTCTCATTTTTAATTTTTTTTTCCCTGTAATTAATATAAAGTTCTCTGCAAATAGTATTAAATACTAGTTTCAAATACTATAGTATTACAACACTCTTTTTCACATTTCTAGCAACATGGTAGATCTCAAAGGAATAAAGTTCTTGTGTCATATTAATTGCAAAATTAGCAAAAATTACAAAAATTGCTAGAAAAAATGCTGAATTTTCCTTAATAATTATTTATTACCTTTACTGTTGTTTTTTCATCTTGAATATTTCTAGTATCTGTACAGTGCTAAAGTGTTTATTCAGTTTTTCAGGGTGTAAAAGGTACTGATTTACTGAAGTGTATGAAGTCCAATGTAAGAAATGTATTGTACAGTGCAACTGGTTCTTCCCTATGCTCAGAACAATAAAGTAAAAATGATACTGATCTTGATCTAAATTATCAACATTAAAGTGCATTATAAGGGTGCTGCAGCTCTCCAGAATCTCAGGACCTCAGGATGCAGCCCTACAGATTCCTTGTTCCTTCTTTAAATTAATATATTAACACTGCTTTGTTCTTCAAGCTACCTAGCCTGAAACAAAGAGTACATACAATGTTCTACTTGGAAACATTATTCAGTTCAACTGCATGTACTAGTAGCTTGTTTTAAGTTTGTCAGTTTCGCTCACCAAAACATTATCTAGCATGCAGGATGGACTTTTACTTTGAAAACTGACCTAGATATTTTTAACGTTGCTTGCTTCACAAATCTTCACAAAACAAGCGGGTAGGCTATTTTTTCCAACGTCCTATCCCGAATCACTGTTTATAAGTGTGTTTTTTGTCAGCCGCCGAAGTTATTGTTGTTTCACGGGGTCAGAATTTACTGTTTTATGGAGAGACACCGATAAATGTGAAATGGCGTTTATGCACTTGTTTTGTTCATATCATCTTGCCAACTAGCCAATGATATACCTAGCTAACGTTAGCTACGGAAGCAAGCAAGCTAGCAAGCCAGCCAAGTTTTTTGACCAAAGTGTATTGTCAATCTAAATAAGCAGCATTTATAGAGTAAAACAAGGTTATTTATGTTTATAAAACACTAGTTATTTTTTTTAAGTTGAAATGCCCAGATGACTAAAATGGAGAACCGTAGCACAACTTTAGAAATATATATTTTTTTATTACTCGGCAACGTTTTGCAGCGTGGTAAACTACAGCTGAGTTTTTGTAACCCTTCAAAACTACTCTTGATTTCTTCACAGATCTAAAAGAGAGCAGCTAGCTAGCTATGTCTACTTCTGCAGTGACTGAAGATGCTGAGGATGATGACGTTGAGTTTGTATCAGTAAGTGTATTAAAAAAATGAAAATAAGACATTTTATTATGACAAATGTAGCTTTAGCGCTTGCCAGATCACAGCTGAACCCCGTCCTTAAAATTGTGCACGTTTCAGGAGGGTCTTCTCAGACCAGTTCTGGAATGCATAAACCTCGTGAGTGATGGGGAGGAAGATGCAGGTGTTTGTACGGTGAATATCTTATGCCTTACAATGATCGTTCAAGGACTACGTGCCTTGTATTAAAATACATTTCATAAATCAATTGCTTGCACCTGTGTCAAAACTACCCTTTTATTTACTGTTCACACTTTAAATGGAATGGCAAGGTTGAGGATCAAGTTGACAGACAAAAGGCCCAGGTAGTTTCCACGTTGGACAGACTGGCTCGTCAGGTCGCAGTTGAGAAACAAGAGAGGGCAGAAAAGTGCAAAGCCTTTAAGGTTTGTTTTTCCCCCACTACCTATGATTTTTATTACATCTACCCTCCATGACAATTTCACTTTACATGTGTTGAGTGTGTCAAGGGCCATGCTTGTATTTGTTCTTCAGGAAAAGATGATTTCATTGCAAGCTCACGGTCGTCAAGAGTTGGCAGTCAGGCGTTGCAGCAATGTGGACAGTAATGATGCCAAACGCTGTGTGGACATCTGGCTGAAAATGCCAGGTTTATTTTACCTCAGTCAATGCAGACTAAGCAGAATTTGTAGAGAATTATTTTTTGTATCACTATGGCTAAATCAAATTACATAGTGTCTGATGTAATTTGAATTTCTTTTCAAACACATCATGGCAGTGAATTGTTCAATTGATCTTCACTCAGGATTAAAACCTGGCATCATCACCACAGACACAGGCTGGAGGTGCAGATCTGTCCCCAATCCCTCATTCAGAATTTGTCCTCAAACCTGCCCTGTGATTAACTGTTGCCGAGTCTATGACAATGTCCCTCTCCTCGAGGGCCACCTTAAAAGGTCAGTGATAGTCTGGTATCAGTGTAAGATTTGGCTTGCACCTTGCAGGTTGTATAGGCTTGGATTTGACGTCTAAGTCAGGAAATGTCATTTCTGCATTCCACAATGTTGATATTTTTGTAAAGCACTTTTTTGTAGTTTTGAGGCTAAAGACTGCAGGATGTCACACAAATGACCTGTACCATTATAAAAACTGTTCCTCTGTGCATATGTTTTATCAAAGTTTTCGGGTGTGTTTTGAATTTGTAGATTTGACCACTCACCATGTGACCCCACCATCACCCTTAAGGGCAGCCCTGCTTGTGTTTATGCCTGTGTGGCCTGTGGCAAGCACTTTGACACCAAAGAGGCCTGGAGGATACACCTAGATGCAAAGGTTTTTCGATTTGGTTTTTCGATTTGAATCACCAGGGGTGATTCTAGGATTTTACTCTTAGGGGGGCTCAGCCCCCAAACAGAATATGGAACACTACATGCATCAACATATGAATGCAATACAGGGCTATAAATTTCCGTATTTGTGCAGATGTATTATATTCTTATTTTGAAAAAAATTCAACAGATTGCAAGTTGGATAAATATTAAACATCAAGGTAAGATTTATTGAAATACATAATGCATACCAACAAGAACTAAATGAGTTCTGCATCTGAAAGCAGTAAGCCAGACCACAGTGTATAACAATACTTTAAGGAAATGCCCAGGGTATTTGACAGCACTGATTAGGGCCCTCTAGTGGTAATGTAATGGTTTATGTATTGCATTTTTGTTGTGTGTAGGGGTGTCACTGTTTATGTTGCATATGTAGAAAGTGAGTTGTCATGGGCATAGCATGTCGTGTAGAGCAGGATTCTTTAATATTATTTGTGGTTGTAATTCATTCCAAATGAGAGAAACAAACATGGTCCACTATTTGAAGAATAAGGTATGCTTCTGCTTGACTAGAATTTCAAACCTGCATGCTGGGTGGAAAATATTGATGAGGCTTAGTGTAGAGATCCCTAGTGTAAGCAATGAGCTGCCACTGCACAATGACAGGCTGTGTAGAAGGGACGAAGAAATTAACAGCCTTCAAATAAAAACTAAACAACTGGTTAGGGTGAAGAGGAAATGTTTGAGGTCAGAGATATAGACAGTCCAATACTGCCATGTATGAAAAACTATCCCCTATTGCTATGTCAGACTAAGTGATCTAATTTGCCCTCTCACCTGGCTGCTATTATTAACTTCTGTAGTCTTAGTATGTCCACGTAAGTTAACAAACTCTCGGATATCCATCTATAGAAAAACAGTCTACACGGGAAAACGTTTGGCTAAAAGGGCTCAAGTTGTTTCTGTTTAATTAATTATGTCCTGAAAAAGGCTGCTGAAGAATTTTAAAAGAATTGCCTTGGTAGCTGCTCAGTTTACCTTGCTTTTCAACATCATTATAATTCTCAAATGTTTAAAAAGTAGCACAGCCTGCTGCGGTAAAAGAACATGAAGCTGACTGCTGGCTGAATTTCCCACTCGTGCAGTTAGATTACGGGGACAATTCACTGACCTCATTACGAGCAACAATTTTTGTACTCATCTTTATCATTTGTGATACAAAATCTTGAGCACTGTATAATGCTACTAAAGGTTTCATTATTATTCAACACACATTCTTTAACTTTAGAGAATATCTAACTATATGTTAACTAGCCAGTTTACTTCAGATACTTCTGCTGCGCTGCAGCAGTTGATGGTCTTGGGCCGCTGCACCTCCTGCACCAAAAGCCACACTGGATGAGATGGCCTACCGCCATTAATGTCGAATGTATACAAATTAATTACAGTTATGTCTTTTGTAGAGCTTGGTACAATGACCTAAAAAATGACCTGTTTGTTTGCCACTACAGTTGTCTTCCGCCGATGCTAGTGGTCACGTCAGCTCTCAGACCTGCCAGCTGATTGTGTGCTTTGCATGCCCTGCCTGCTACCTGCTCTTCAACATTAGAGATGAGTGTCTTCAGCACATGGCAGCCAAAAACCACTTTACTCAGTTCATCTCTCTAGGCGGTTAGTGATGATGCTGTGGCTTCTAAAAGCCACTTTATTCAATTATTGCATGCATTGTGTAAATCCCCCATGTTCACTTTGATAAAGAGGGTGAATATTTAATTATTTTTAGCTTTTCTAATTAGAATAAATATTTTTAGCTTTCTAGTTATCTAATATGTTGCCTCATAAATGTTTCTTAACATTTTCCAATCAGAGGTGAAATCATCAACGGTGCCAATTCCAATTCCACGATATGCAAAGAATCGGCTAATTACTTTATGTAAAGATGTTGTATTCAGTGTAAAATGCACAGCTTGCTCAATGGTGCTTACTTCACACATGGAAGCAAAGGCCCACTTCAAGTAAGTTTACTTGCTCACTCATGCATTAAGTATAGTGATATATCATCAAAAAATATATAGCTGCACTGGAATGCAAGCATCACAACCTGAATTTTTTTTTTAAACTAATATTTGCATTACGTGTTTGGTGCTGTTGTCTCTTACTGCACTCCCAGTGTGCACTGCAGACAGGGTTGTGCCATTGCTGAAGCTAACCAGAGCATAGCTCAGGTTATGAAGCAGCTGACGGTCTTGGGCCACTGCACCTCCTGCACCAAAATCTTCCTCTGCCAAAGGTCAATGGAGGAGCACAGAGAGCAGATGCAGCATGTGGTAGAGGCGGTCAACAGTGTCGAGCAAGCACTTCTGTATTACAGCAGCTCCTACGAAAGCCGACACGGCCTCCAGGGTCAGCCCTCCAAATGTGCCAGAGCAACTGAAGCCTCACCCCATAGAGAAAGAAGAGAGAAAAGTGAATGTCTCTGGTCACAGACCAAGCGACAGAGGCTCTCCAGCTCAGCTTCTTGGGTTGACGGCAGGGCTTTGAACCTAGCCTGGTTCTGCGAATGTGGCCTGCGGTACATGGAGGAGGAGGAGGCCAGCAAGCACCTTCTCTCGGCTAACCAGATCTTTCACAAGTGTGCCATCTGCGGCAAGCTGATGGGAGAGTCGTCCATCGCCCGTTTGCACATGAGCAGGTTTCACGGTGGCGCTCACCTGTCCAACTTCCTCTTCCATTGCCGCCTGTGCAAAGTCGAGATGCCCCGCATGGAAGACATTGTGTCTCACATTGGCGTGACCCATCGCGGCCACACTTACTATCAAGAAAGAGAGGACACCACAGAAAAGACCTCGTCATGTCCTTCCCCGAACCCTTGCTCCAGTGCTGCAGATAACAGGCCAGCCCCCACCTGTCCTGCTCCTCCTCCTGGACGCAAGCAGCGGTGGCTGTGCAGGATGTGCGAGGACCTGTTTGAGTCTAAGGCGGCGGTGCACGAGCACTGCAGCAATGTGAGCAGTCATAGCTTTCAGAGGTTCGCCTGCGGCCACTGCCCACAAAAGTTCTTCAAGGAGTCCACCCTTCGGCGGCACTGCACCAATGAGCACGGTGGCCACCTGCTCCTCCGCTTCTTCTGCGGCCTGTGCGACAGCATGCTCTACGACTCTGAGCATGAGTTCCAGGAACACTACAGCAGCCTGCACAGCAGGGATTACTACCGCTTGGAGCAGGTCGAGAATGGTACTTCCTCAGCCCTGAAGAGCTTGGTAGAGGCCCCAACAACGAGCGGGAGCCTCCCACAGCTCTGCCCCTGCATGGGCTCCCAAAGAGCTGACGAGGAGCAGAAGTCCTTGTTCACGAGGTGCATGAAACAACTGGCAGGCAAAGGCAAGTGCGAGTACATCTGTCGCAGATGCACAGTGGCAGTCGGCTCTTATTCGCAGATAAAAACACACATGTACCTGAAGCATGGGGCCCAGGGGAAGGACAAGAGTTTTGATGTCATCTGTGCATTATGCTCCGAGAGACAGAGGGATGTGCCCAGTTTCCATTCCCACTACCATGCCCACCACTGCTTATTAGAGCCCTGTGTGTCTTCTAGAAGCAGTGGTCTCAGCAAGGATGCCCCCAGTGGCATGATTCTGAACGCAGAGGAAATCTCAGCAGGCAGGAATGGTGAGGCTTATTTATAAATTAATGGATTGGTTTTCTTCTGGTTGTTTCTGCTGTGGAAGCGGGTTTAATTAATACAAGCATGTAAGGGAACCTTTGTCTGCCAGAGTGACTCAGGTTAGAGAGTGAGGTCTTAAATACAGTTGGATACATAGGTCTTGGTAACTAAATAACAGGGCAGTCATTTAATTATTTAAGTAGGGGAAAGAGGAGTTTTGGTATCTTTTGACTTTGATATGTTTAGAATATTCAAAGGTTAGTCAACCTTCCCAAAATATTCCCAAAGAGGAGGAGACCAAAAATTTGAATAGATGGCTGCAGACATTATTCAGCCTCCATACTGTTGTGTAACATCTGCTAAGAATGTTGTTGGGCTGTCTGAAACTTGTGGGAGACTTGCATGTATAGATGATTAATTACTAAGTAAATTATTCATTCACTTCTTTTCTAGCTGAGGAGTTTCAGGATGTAAAGAGTATCATTTCTTCAAGCACTGATGTTACTATAGAAAACCCTAAGGGCTCTAAAGGTACCCATGGTGAATTTGATAAGTTTACAAAAATCTTCCGTTTCTGGTCATTTCTTCTTTAAGAAGTTTAAACTTTTGCATTCTAGGGTATTTTATGTAAGGTGAGCATATAAACAGAAGATTTTGTTTTCCTTAGATGATGCTGATGAGGAGATGAAACTGGCTTTGGCTTTAAGCGCAGAGGAGGCAAAGAAGCCAACACAGTTTGATCCAGGTGAGTCAGTGTAACGACTTTTTTAAGCAGTTTACTCAGCTGGCACATCATATCTAAATGTTTATGACTTTGCATTCATTAATCAGATGTTTATTTCCACTAGCTTTGAATACATGAAATCTGGTAGCAGTATGGGTACGTTAAATAACCTTGTTAAACTCACTGTTGGCTCTTATGGGGGAAAAAGAGAGGCAAGGGTAATAAGGAACATTGAAACCTACCTGGTGCATGCAGTATGGGGCTTTCTGTTCATGGTATATATGTGAGTGTGTGATTTATTTTATTTATCTATATTTTGGGGGGGAATGTGAAAAGTTATATATACCTACACACACACTCATTCCCATTTGCAATACAACTTTTCATATTCCAAGGCCTGTGAAAACCCTTACTCACATTAAGACTTAAGTGCATTTGCAGTGAGAATGAAGACTTCCTCTACAAAACTCTGGGAAATGTATAATAGTTTTATCCAAATTTGGATCTCCTAAGGAAGTCATAAATGATATGATGACTTTGCTCATGTTTACCTGTTTAGAGAGTGGACACACTGACCTATAAACAATCTGCTGTTAAGACAACAAGAGATCCTTTGGTGCCGCCTTATCATGCTACAAATAAAATAAAATAAAAAGTAGCTAATATTATAATTAAACACTTCAGAATCCTCCAGGATAATGTGGAGACTTGCAAGAGATGTAATCAGCTTTAAATTGGAGAAACCAACGGATGGCTTGCTGATCGTTTTGTTGTACACCTTTGGACGTTCAGAATTAAGGATTTGCCATTTCCAGTGGCAAGGCATTTTTAAGATTATGGACATTGCATTAACGTATCTGGTAGCTATGAAGTTAGGAAACTCAAAGAAGAAGAAAAAATCAAAGTGTGATTCACACCTCGCCACTGCTGTGGGCCATACATTTTAAATGTACTCATAAATGAATCTTGAAAATGAACAGGAACCTATATACAGTACTGTGTCTACACGGTATGTCACAGACTAATTTAGGGAAATAGCTCAATAAGGTGTAGTGCTCTTAGATCCACAAAACATATAATTATGTTTTATGAATGTTTGTTTATTTAATCTACATACTAAGTTAACAGCCTTTATAAATATTTCAAAATACTGTTTAATTTTCACAGAAATGGAAGAAGCTTTGAAAAGAAGTCTGGAGGAATTTTGATCGGAAGAGGATGACAATATTAAAAAAAGGATGTTTTGGCAGTCATTTCATGTAAGAGTTTAAATGTATTTGTTTTGGTGAGTGTATTCTGAACATTAAATAAAGAGAGCTAACTAACTCTGCGTGTTACTTTCTAGTTCATATACAATAACATCAGGTTGTTAGAATGAGGTCTGTTATGTTATAAACCCCACCCTATACCCAATACGTTTCTGTTCTTCCCAGAGGGCAAGGAGTTTTGCCCCTGGGAAGTTCCAAGCCATGTTTGGAGTTGTTACTCAAGGACGCTGTACATCGAGGAAACCACTAGAACGTGTAGTTAACAATTGACCACCGCAATTGGTAGTTCCCGCAACACCAGATTCACACGATGGCCCAAGCAAAAATTAACGCAAAAATTAACGATGCCGCGAAAGGAGGCAAATTTTGCAGGTCGATTTCAATGGCGGATCGATCTATGCGATTGCTGGAGAGTCTGGATCAAATTGAAATGAGGTAGGTTGCGCGTCCTCTGAAACTGCATTTGCAACGTTCAGCCTATACGGTGGTAGAAATGGTATTAGCGTTGTCGATTTAAAAAGAACTGCGACTGCGAATTTTTTATTATTTTTTTTACGCTGCCGTATTAGTACAGGTTATATCGTACTGAATTTTGAGCAAAAGTTGACACGGGTGCAGCCGGCAAAACGGCGACAGCTGCTGCGATGTAGCTGCTCGAGTTAGGCTATAAATATAAGTTGCAACACAAGGTGCACTTGTATTAGGATTCATGATTAACGTTGAATGAGCTCGAAGGTGCAAAGCCTAATTTTTACTACAGTTTAAATTTAAGCAAGTTAAACGTCATATAGGTTATATATATATATATATATATATATATATATATATATATATTAGATAGGTTAACTAATAAACAGGTGTAGGTTTTGCTTTTACTTAGCTGTTATAAACAAAGAAAATGTCATTTCAAGAATTATTTATCGTTGCTATTATAACGTATATTTTGTGAAAATATAGTCTGCAACAGATGTTCCTGTAACTCCATATCCCGTGTTTGATCACAGCGACCATCTAATCCATTAACTTCAATTTACCTGAAATTATAACTCAGTTGTAATCTATTGTTTCTGTATAAAAATGCGCGGATTATTTTCAGATGTCTGGTGTCATTTTTAAGACGCCAGTCTTATATCGCTTACTATGTAAGAGTTTGCTAAACAGTCAGAAATGTGGTCTGTTTCAGGGTGGAGGCACTAAGAGAGGCGGCCACAGCAATGGAGCAAGAGAAAGAGTGCTTACTAGAAATGATTCAATCCATTCAGAACAGCCAGGAAATGCGAACCATATGTGACGGTAATGCTGTGTGCGAAACCCATCTGAATTCTCAAGAGTGTAATGTCATAATTGCAAAACTGAAACGCGCACTATTTTCCCCAGGAGAAAGAGAAGAGCTCGATCTGACTGCCAACAGGCTCATGAGTAGGACTCTAACTGTGCAGGTTTCCGTAGATACGATCCGAAACCCACAGCAAGAAGATGCGCTGAGAAAAGCCACGGCCATTATTGATGAGATAGTCGCTAAAGTGCTTGAAGACTTGGAGGGCGCAAAGAGGAGTTTGCGGGCTTTGCACGCGGCTTGTGTCACAGATGCAGGCCCTGTGCCCATTGATCAGAAGTTTCAAAGCATAGTAATCAGCTGTGCGCTGGAAGACCAGAAGAAAATCAAGCGGCGACTTGAAACCCTGATAAGGAACATGAACAATACAGAACGAACAATTAAAATCATGACCTACCAGAAGGTTGATGAATCTAAGAATGACAGTGGCAGTGGTAAATAACGGCATCGTGGTAAACAGCGCGTTTTGGGGGTGTATACTATATCAGAGCCTTCGCTAATTACTTGAATAACCACAGGCTGCCCAGTTTCCCTACATTTCATAAGAACGTCATTAAACTTGTTGGCCCTTACGCTTCATCATAGTTAACACCTAGATACGGTATTTGATTTACTACAAAACATTTTTCTCTATGAAAAAAAAGTTTTAAAATACAGTTTGAGGCTATATTAAGATTTTTCCTCAACACAGAGAATTTGGTGGAATTCGAAGTGGAGGTCTTCATTTTGGTATTAGGCCTGTAATCACAGTATGGAACACTTGCCATGGAAACCATGAGTGTAGGAAATAGCACTGTTCAACATGGTTCAATAAGCATTTGTATACCCAGTTGTTTACATTAAGGGAATGCTATAAGGTATCCTGTTCCTATCTTTACATCAAGTATGCACTGATCATACAAAGTGCAATAGGACACAGCCCAATTAACTGTGATAGTAAGTGTTATTTATGCAATGCTACTCAAGTATTTACTTTGAAATTGCTGAAATTATTTGAAATTATTATAACTTCAAATAACAAAAATCCTCAATTTTTAAAAAGACATACCCAACAATAGTACACTTGCTGGAGACGAATTGTATTATTTTCTTAACCACTCAGTTATAGTTTTGTTATTAAAAGTATTTAATATTTAACAAAATTTAGTGTCTAAAAAAGGAGCATCACAGCAATGTTCATCTTCAATTCCTCAAAATATCTGCTGCAAATACAAGGCATTCAGTTAACAGTAATAATTAATATAAGATTGATAAGACTTAATTTTACTTTGAATTTATTTTCTTTTAAATGTACAATTTTTATTTACACTTGAACATATTTCCATTCTAATTAAAATTATGGAGCCATGAAAGTACATTTTAAGTGATCTCTGACAGGTTCATACAGTTTAAAGCTCAGATAATGATTGAAAATTATTTGTTGCCGGTATACTCAAAATTTGAACCTCAGGTTCATCACTCTTTGTACTTTACATCTAATATATGAAATAAGTTTATTAAACAGAGTTAAAATAAATCATTTATTGTACAATGAGTACAGGTTAATGGACCAAAGAGAGAAGAGATCAAGGCAACAGACGTAATATTATGAGACACACTAGATAAGACATCAGCAAAATAAATGAGCAATCACACAAAGTCTCTAAAATGACATTGCTGTAGCTTACTAACACATTCAGTCAAGAGTGGGTGCAATAACATTTGCCAGCTTTCATTTAAAACAAAGCATACATTACATACTGTGAAGGCATCACAACTAAAGGAGAAAAAAGTAACCACTATTAGCAATCATAATAGCAGATATACTGAATATTTCAAAGTATATTCTTAAGGATATGCTCAATCATAAAGTGATTTAAATTGACATATAAAGTGCCTTAAATTCACTGTAGTGTATTTTTTATAGCAAAAGCCCATAATGATAAGATATGCAGAATTACAAAATACAAAGAGAGCAAGGTAGAAAGCAGATCACAATTGTAAACATGTTGGTGGCCATTGTGGCTAAGTACCATGGATCCACATTCACACTTTAATGAAATATAAGGCATGCATGTTATGAATAAATATGAAAATTAATAATAAGCCACACTGATGTGTTTTGTATGTTGAAGGATTTTCATGTGTGCTGTCCACCAAAGAGTTAAAATTAGTGAATAAATTCTCTCATTTTTTTAAAGATTAAAGGAAATGATTCTAATGAAAGCCAATGGAATCAATCATTTTGAAGCACACTCTGATACAATAGGACCAATGCAGTGTAAGTGCCGACCAAATGCTTTCAAATAAACTGTTTTTCCAGAGTGCCTGCAAAATGGTAGAAGTTCCAACAACTTGGGCTGGACTGCTGGCCCGTTTCTGTTTTGTGCCAGAAAGCTGGTTCCTTCTGGATGAAGGTACCAGCAGGGAGTATATGAGGCATTGAGTACAGGGAGGAGCCAGAGAAAGAAGGGGCGTGGTTGGTAGAGATATATACTGGACAGGAGGGAGGAGCTGTTTTGTGGGCAGTAGTAGCTCAATGGTTAAGGTATTTGACTCATAATTAGAAGGTTGCTAGTTCAAGCCCCACCACTACCAAATTGCCACTGTTGGGCCCCTGAGCAAGACCCTCAAGTTGTACTCAGTCATAATTGTAAGTTCCTTTGGATAAAAGCTTCAGGTGAATGTTTTAGGTATGGTCTTTCTCCTAAAATGTCAGTTGCTGCATAACTCATTCAGATCAATTGAAAGTACAGTATAATGGGTTTACAGATTTACTCATCAAGCTGAATGCCACAATTTTTCTTCCAACAAATTGCAAAAAAAGGCCAGTCCAAGGGCCATAGCATCTATTATTCCAATATACATGGTCACAGCTACAGAATATCACACCATTCATCCTCAGTGGCACATTCAAAGCACTTGTGCTTTGATCAGGGGTTACAGAGATGGCAAGTAAAAGCTGATGTCCAAGGTCATTTATAGTAGCATTTACCAACCCCGCCCAAACGCAGTGCACATTTTAATTTCATTTTAGCTCCTAACACACTTAAATCTGCAATCAAGAAAAATTAATCCTTGTTTGGTTTTGCTATGAGCTGGGACCCAGTCCTTGGTATGGTGTACTAGGTTGGGAAACATCCGTTTATAGGAATCCAGGAGTATAACTGCATTCTCATGTAATTCTTTGACACCAATTTTACATAATGGATTAGTGTTTATTTACATTACAATAACTTTAGGAGATAATTAGCTTTTTACACTTTTCCAGGTGGAAGGCACACAGAAACATCATAGCCAATATTGTGATCCATAAAAATGGCTATGGTTTTATGGTGCAGCAGTGAGCTCATTGTAGATAATGACCAGGTGCAAGGTAAACTGCAGTTTTGTCCACTGGAATGTTTGTAGGTATTTATTTATTCATTTATTTATCTGATCACATTGGAGTGCATTTAGTCATTAGCTATGACCTGAAAATGTTTCAGTCATGGGCATATAGTTGCACATTATTACTAGCAGGTATTCTCATGCGTATTAGTAGTACTTGAGACGTTTTACAAACTGAAATGATTGCTGAAACTTGTTACTAACAATATTTACATTTCTTACAAGTACATACAGCTTTAAAAACTTTTTGGCACTGTGTTAATGCTATGGTTTTCATCAACTCATCTGATTACAATCTCTCATACAAAAATACCTTTAGGAACAAGGACTGAAAATAGTGAAATCGTATTACTTTGTTGACATTATAAACAAATAATTTTTAATGCAAAGCTTGTGTTACTAAATAATCTCTCTCACTCGGTACAAACATATTGCACAAAAGATGAACAGTCAAATGCACAAATGATAAGAGTAAAAATGATGTCTGCTTTTAGATAGCCTAATGTTACTAGTGAATGTTACCCTGCTCTATACCACATGAAAAAGCACAATCTTAGTAACTTGCTATATTTTTTTATATTGAGAGAAAATATATTTTCTGATCATTCCAATTTTAAAGCCACAGTCCTCAATTAAAAAAAAATATTATAGCATTACAGCAATATTGTAGTCTAGTTAGGCTGAATCAAGTTAGTCTTTCAACGAAACCATTTAAGGGTATTATTTGCAACTGTTTGCTCCTTCTCTGACTATGAACAGCTAAACCACTTTGATATTTTGTCTATATAGCAAGTCAGTTACAGAAGACTTGAGGGGTGCCTAATAGTCATCATCTCAATGAATCAGGTAAAATGTAACAGATTTTCACAAATCAAGAAGTGTGCCTTTAAGATCGTATTGACCCCCCTCTAAGGTTGCTTTAACCAGTTGTAACCAGCAGAGAGCACATTTCCACAATTTGTCTGCTATAATCGTACATGACATTCTCCCTTATAAATCAAGGACACCAAACATGACTACAGGATGTGCAAAAGTTATGAGTTCATCTAGTAGTAAGGGCTCCTGTGGATGGAGCATGTTTACATGGAGATGGCACCCTTCTCTAACCCAGTTAGTGTCAGTTATGTTCCATGTCACCTGGACCCCATCTGCAGGTCATCTCTCCCAACAAGACAGTCAAGGCATACCATAAAGGAGGAGATGTTCTAGACAAGTCTGCAGCTACCAAAAGGGATTTTCTTCTTAGTTCTCTGCTTGTTTGGTCGCAGATTGATGACCTCACGGCCATTGAGATCAATGGAGTTCTGGTTCAGGTGGTTGCCACTGGTAGTGTTGAAAACACCTGAAAGCATGAAAAACAGTTGGTATAGTTGCATGACAATATCACGATTTTGTTATGTCACCATCATGTATTTTTGCAGTTTTGAACAGTCAGGGTGTATAGCAACAGCTTAAAATAATTTGAATTAAAACAGATATTTTGACATGACATCATCGCTGTAATTTTAAATGAAATGCACAACTATACAGTGTTACTCAATTACATGGACATCGTCTTTGTTCCAAACATAAAAGCCATGAGTGGCATTATCCTGCTCCTGATAGACAATCAGGTGACCAGGTAGGGAAAAGTAATAAAAAAAAAATAAAAAATAAAAAATCATCAATAAAGCAAAGCCTTTTACTAGCTTGGTGTCTAGGAGTGCCTAACAAATACCAATATTTTCCATCTAGCCATAAAATCAAATATTGATTTCTGTTAAATTTATTTATAAAATGTTAATGTCCCCGAAATGGCATGTGATGTGTCCAAGGAATACAGGGAGAACAGGGACATATACACATGCTCAGTTGAAATGTTATTTCAGTTTAATTTGAGTGCCAATTAAAAAAATTATAATTTACAGTATGACTATGCAGATAAATGAATCTTTAACAGCACTGCAGAATTGTACAGATAAATTAGGACTCACCTATTTTATTGCTTGATGTGTGAACAACTTCTGGATTCTCAGCTGTCTTTTGCTTGAGCCGCTGCAGGTATTTTTCTGCTAAATATTTAAAAACTACAAAAGCACATGCACATGTATTCCATTATTACTAACCTCTCTGGACAGTTCAACCAAACAGTGCCAACACTGCTAGCAAATGAATTTCAGAGTCGGTTTGAGCATTTACAATAGTGAAAGTCTAAACGTCTTTGCTCTGTGAATGAATCAAAGCTAAAGTTATCAGAGAGTGCTATGACATGCTTCCGAGCAACAACAGACTTTTATTAATTGTTATGGGATTTAGTACTACTTGGTTGAACTCTTCATTTAAATTTCATTTATATCAGGGACATCAAACTCTAGTTCAGAGGGATTACAACACTGCATATATTTGGTCTTACCCTGCTTTAAACCATTTAATCTCTGTAGTGGTGTTATCCTCACCAAAGATTTACGTAAAAAAAACCAACCTAAAACTCATTTGGCCAATTGGGGCCTTTGCATTAACTGACTGTTGTCCTGTCCTTGACATAGTGCTACGTACCTTCATTGACATTGAGGTCCTCTTTCACAGAGGCCCGATAAAACCTTAATTTGAGCTTCTTGGCAAGACCCTCTGCTTCCTCACTGCAGTGTTAAACATGAGTGTTAAACATAGTTTAATACTGGTGTTTCATAAGAACACATACAAATATAACAGGAAATCTGGAATCTTGCTCTACATTTAGAGTGAGACTTACTTTTTTATCACTGTATCATCCAGGAGGTCAATTTTGTTCTGTACCAGGACAGTCGGAATGTCTCCAACCTCCATCTCTACTTTCTCCCTCCAGCTGCTGATGGCCTCAAATGACTCCCTGTCCGTGGTGGAGAAGACCAGCACGCAGGCCTGTGCACCTGCAGGTAACACACAGATGCCATCACTCCATATACACCACATTCCCCCCACCAGAAAATTAAATGTCAGAGTTCCTCAGCTAATCACACCTCGGTAGTAGGCCTTAGTGATGGCGTCAAATTCCTCCTGACCTGCAGTGTCCCATAACATCAACCTCACATCTTCGTCATTTACACTGAAACACGGAGGAAATGGCAAATGAAACAGCCAAATTAGCACAGCTCAACAGAGATGAACACATATCAATACACGTGCACTGAAACCTGCAGAAAAGTTACATCAGACTTACTTCTACGCGATGCATTCATTTTACGAATCACAAGTTACAGTCCACATTTTTATAAATATGCCATTCATGGCATTTCTCTATATACGAGTACCTTAAAATTCATAAGCCCAGCACATATGAAAGGAGTAGAAATGTGGCTTACTAAAACAGCCCTTTGTCTTCTCTCCATGGCCTTTTTTAGATATTTCCCACAGATAGTATCACAGTGTGGCTTAGACTAATACTGCATAGCAAAATTGCTAGATTTTCCCTTTTGCAGGGAGAAGTCATTTGTTGGCACAAATATGTAATTAATTATTACATCTGCCTGAAATGTGACAGGCATACTCTGAAATGTTGCTCAAACACTTTTCACACTACCTTCCTACAGTTCATTATTGTACTCTGCTCCACTCAGTTCTGAAGTGAAAATTCTCCCAATCTAGGTAAGATGGCTGGAACTGAAAATACTCTTCTTTATTTGGGGCTTCAAATGTAAGACATGGAGTAGCACAGTCCTCTAGTGTTCCATAAATTCAGAAAAAGTGTGTACTAAAGGAGTGGAAGTCTCATCTCTTGACTATATCTCTTGACTATATGACACACACACACTAGCAAACATACTTCACTTTTTCTCAGCAGGAAATAGGTAGAATGTCAGTGTAAGTTGCGTAATAAAGAAACCCACATCCCCGTGACTACTTGGGGGCAAGTGACTCATAACTATCACCACATAGAGACTAACAAAATGATAGAACTGGCCTTACTTAATATTATGCTGCTTTTGGGAAACTAGGCCCATGAGCAATTGAAGAATTTCAAGTTTCAAATTTGTTACTAGCATTTGCTGTCCTTCAGCAGATGCTGATAATCATGTCAAAAGCTCTCCTTGATTTCAGTTTAATGTTGACTGGTCTCTCTCCAAGTAGGTATCAAATTCTAAAGAATAACTGACAGAAGAATTGTTTTGACACTGAAACAACCTTTCAATTGCAGGAGAAGGCACTGAACAAGGCTAAGTGAAAGGAAAACAAAATTGCTGAAAACCTTCCTGCAGTTTAAATGGAGAACATCCACTGATGAGCAAGATATTGGGCTCATAAAATGAGTAAAAAAGTAACAGGCTGACGGTGTGCACTTACACTATTTGCCTTTCCAGGAAGTCGACACCAATGGTCTTTTTGTAATCCTTGGTGAAGATGCCTTTGCAGTATCTCTGAATCATGCTCGACTTGCCCACAGCGCCATTGCCCACAACCACCACCTTGATGGCCACCTCCATATCCTCTTCCAACATGGCTGTAACCTCAATAGGGCAACCTGCAGGTTCGGGCTCGTTTGGACTCAGCTACAATAGGCTTACTTGATGCCTCTCCTATATCTCCAAAAGAAACAAGAACAAAAAAAATACCACTCACCAGCCATGTTCATAATATACATAATATAGACTACCACACTTATTAGGCCTAAATCCTATGTATCAGGAGATCCCAACACACCCAACAGGGTATAAACATACATTAGTGAGAAAACACTGGAATAAGATGGAATTTGTTTCTATTACATGAGATGAGTCCATGAATATCTATGATCAATCGTACCATGTATACTAGGGGTGGATGATATGAGCTAAAATTCATATCATGGTATTTTCCACTATCTAGAATAAATAAATAAATAAATAATAGTTGTTGTTCATTTTTACTTGCCCTTTTAAAGTAATAAATCATAATAAACCTCAAAGTATAAACATGAGCCAAAACATGAGTGTTAATTGAAGAATAAAATCTTGCTTTTCTTTATTGTGCAAAAGGTCAACTTTGCAAGCATGAAACATAAATAATGGTATTTAAATCAATCAAATGTTTTAAAGAAACCTAAGTACTTGAGACAATTTAAATAATTATTACTTTAAGTTTTAATGTTTTAAATAATTTAATGCATTTTTTCCTCTAATAGGGTTATTATTTGGACAGGATTAGTTTTGCAGACCTGTGTCCATAAAGTAATTTTACCACAAAATGGCTAATATTTATGACCAGTTCACATAGGACAAGAAATGTCAGTATAAATTCAGAGATGGGTGTGTCTACTAGATTTACACTTTGCCATCGCAAACAATTCCACAAGTGTTTCAGTGGTCACAATAAAATGTTAATTCCTCATGAAATAGTAATTAAACATATTATGTTCAGGGCTATTATGAACCAGCAGCATCTTCAATGCTAAATGTTGATACTTAATAAAACTACTTATAGTAACAATAACTTATATCTGAACATAAGCAGGCTACATTAAAGGACCAATAAGTTATTGTTACCACCAAAAATGAGCAAACAATATTTATGAAAGCGATCATTTATTTACACATTATTTTCTATAATGTACAGCTTGCATGCAATGAAGAATCAAATTGCCTGGTATTCCTCAAATGAACCAATTTATACTAATCGGGTCCCCCACATGGAAGCGGCCACGTTTAAAATAGACTTCTAAAACATCTGATAAAATAGAAAATCTGAAAATTTGAGGCCACTAGGTATCAGTACAATGGCTTCATAACAGAAGAATCAATATTGGAAAAAATACTTGCTCTTAAATGTAGTAGAATTAACCCAATTATCATAAGTGTTGCTTTAAATGGTAGCAAATTCTTTTTTGAGTGCATCCATGCTTGAGAAAAAAAAAAACTAATTTTCCACACAATATGTGCAATATTTACTGACATGGCAATTCACGTGGGATTAAAATAACCTGAGTCTATTTCTTTACCAATCATTTTATAGCAAATAAACAATGGAATCTTGAAAGCATGTGCAAGCTTTCAGTCTATAAAAATGACATGCCAGATTTGGCATTGAGTCATTGAGAAACACGCTTAATTACATTTTCCCACCTCCCCATGTAAAACTAATCCCTACTGAATAGAACTATCTGTGGCCTGAATAAGGCTTACTTTTGTCGCCTCTTCATACCCAAACATGTGGTTTCAAGTGCTGAAATATATTGCAAAAAAACCCTCAAATTGTGAGATGAGTCATGGTATTAAAACTGGCAAAATGGATGTGCTAGTAGCTCTACTCTGGAGAATGGCAAACAGATCATCAGCTATACATAATCAGGTCAAGAAGACGTAAAAAAGCTGGACACTTTTTGTTGTTTTCACAGCTACTGTTGTCACTGCTGTTTCTCTAAGCGCATGCATATAGGCAAATAGCCACGTGGATTCCAATATGACTGTTCTCATTTAAGTCACATCACCATGAATTGGATACAAACCTCATCCAAGACCACACACAAAAGTGACTCAAATCTAACTGGAAATAATGGAATGCGTGTTCAAGCTGCCGTGAAAAAAAATCAGATGCGTCACATTATGGCAAAACTTGGATTTGGGTCACTTCAGCCTGGTAATGTGAATGTAGCATAATTCTTAATTGTCTGATTCAGCCTCGGCCATGTTTCCCTCCTCACTCATCTTCTACTCGGCTATGTTTACCAATTGTCTTAGCAAAGATAGCTAGCCAAGTTTGCTTATTTTCCCACTCATGTGGATAAGAAATGTAAGCAAAGATAACCTGCCTGAGCCATAAATGTAAGGTGTAAAACTGCTTTTTTTGTTGTTGTTTCTAATCTCTAATTAGAGTTTTTCTGTGTTTCTGGGTTTTTTTCTGTGTTTTCCAGTTGCAGCTCTTTTTATATATGTTTATTTTGTCTTGTAAGAACAAAACAGCAAGGCTATTACTGATTCACTGTTTTGCAGCAGTTGGATGGCACTGTATGGCACAGTGGCAGTTGGATGCCACTGTGTACAAAATCTGTGTCATGGTGCTGTCATACAGAATTCACTTTAATACCGGTATACTGCCCAGCCCTACCCTGGACAACAGTGTCTGCTGAATTCTGTAAATGTACATGAATAATTCTTAATTTAAAGATCACTGAAAGCACTTAAAAAGAAGCAGATGAACTCTTTACCTACAAAGGAACCGTCCATCATTGCATCCCTTACTGTAACATATACTATTTTCTTAATCATAAATCAGGATAGGGCACTTCAAATTAGCCTTAAAAACAGAAGTAAAACTTCTAATATTTCATTGGAAATAATAAAAGTAGTGGAGCAATTATTGGAAAATGGCTGTTTCATGCCATGCAGGCAAAAAGCAATAGTAACCCAACAGAGACATCATGACACTAGAGAGACCACACTGCTTGCATAGCAGGTCACATTACAGAGGCCTATTTCCTCATCTTTTAGAAAGGTAACTAAATACAGCAGGCTAACTGATGCAACAGTGATACCCCCTGAACTGTTCCACAGAACCTTTTCACAAATACTGCTGGACAGAATTCACACTGAAAATTCTGTTAGAATCACTTCAAGACAGAATTCACATTGGAACTTCTCTTGGTCACTGAAACTCTTCAGTGATTTTGAAGAGAACAGAGCAAGTCACTACATTAAAGGAGCAACATACAGAGAATTAATGACTGGGAGAAGCTTGTCCATCCCTTTTCCTCTCTTTTCTTCCATTTTTTGAAGGAGTTTGTTAGTGAAGTAATGAGTATCACCATGATGCTTCAGGAGAGTAAGTCTTGAAGGGAACACAAATACTATTCCACCACATCCAAATATGAATTTAACTATACACAACAGACATAGCAAAGACCCCTCATTGAACAGAGATGTGGCATCAGATAAAATATCCTGGGATGTATAAAATCATAAACAAATTCTACTTAATTGTTCTTAATGAAGCTGATCTGTGCTTGCCATGTGTAGACAATTTTTGTGGCCATATAGTTGCACTTCATCATATGTTGCAGTTCAGCTAATGTTACTGTGAGTGACAAACTATCTTTAAGAAAAGTGCATTGATCCTGAGCATGACAACAGAAGTAATCATTTTGGATTGAGATCATGCCCTTAAGTTACAGCCATGATGTCTCCAAGTCTAACATTTCAAGTTGCTACAGATTTTCACAAGGGGGTTCTCCACTTCGGGTGTGAACATTGTGTCAGAGGAATGACACAAATGAGAAACTTTTTTAGGACCCAATGGCCCTACAATGAAACTAGACCTACGCCAAGCAACACAAGGTTGAAAATCTATGATCCTTTCAGTCTTACTTCACTTTTCTCCACACACTCTAAAAGATATCTGGCCAAGTAGTATTGTATTTTGACCAAAAGGGTCATATATATTAAAATATACAATAAAAAACATTAGGATACCCCTAAATAAAAACAAAGATAACTTGCATGCATGAAAGCAATCAAAAAATATTCATTTTACCTGTCAAATAAGCACTGTTCCATATTTTAGCACCTATGAAATGAATCGATGCAGCTTTGTTCAAGATAGCTAAAGGCATTCTTTAGCCTTAACAAAAATCTGCCTCCACCTAGATGCCCCCACCTTTATTCTAGCCACATGTAAAGTAAGAAAAGGTCTTACAAAGTATTTTTGTATTATGTAGTATTATGTCTTTGGTAGGTCAGAGCTGTGGCTAATATAATAGTATATTTCATGCCTTATGGAAGGTAAAAGGTAAATGTGGGTTAAACAGACTTTAAACCATTTTTTGAAGTAATAAAAATTACATTTGTAGGTCTGGGCATTGAATAAGAAATGCAAAGGTAAGGCCTATGAATTGTAATACAGAATAGAGGCCCTTGTGTGTCTCTGGGTGCAGAGAAGAAGCTTTGTTACAGGTGGTTTCAAGGCCTCCGTGCAAGCCTCTTGTAAGTTCTGTGGGTAAGCAAGGTTTGTTATCTTACCACCAAGGACAGGGTGATGCTAACCCACAACTTTATCTTAGAGGGGTTTGGTGGTGTGAGTTGAGATCATCTTAGTTTAAAATGGGATCTCAATTTGCACATACTAAATAATGGTTTGGATATAATGGTGGAGAGTTCAAACACTAGTATGTAAAAGAAGGTGGGGCGATTACATGATCACTCCTGAAACATAAAAATGTGGGTTCTTAACGTCATTAATCAGACATTCTTCAGAGGATGGCTCAATGACTGTTGATCTGCAATAAAGAACAGGACCAACTATTCTCTTCAACTAATTCCGAAGTCTGCATTTTTATTCTTGAAGGAAATAGATATTATACCAGCATACAGAGGAATTTAGGAACATTTTTTTCATTATCATTTTAATTTAGTAATAGAAACTGTCTCTAATTTCTATAGGCAGTGGTCAAATGTCTCAGGCACTATAAAAATGAAATCACGGTGTCATATACCTTAACAGGTATTGAAGCTTATCTGAAGGACACTATTCCTGATATGCCTCTAAGCAACATGTAACCAAGGAAGTCAGCATAACCCAAAACATAGGGGATGGGGAGAAATGTTAGTAGCCTATTTGAATAGAGAAGCCTAAGTTGGCACTGTGAATAAAACTAAATAGAACTATCTCCTAAAATAGTGTACCTATTAGTATATTGCTTTTTAATAAGTATATTTATCTTTAAAATAAAATAAAAATGTCTACACACAAGAACACATGTGCCAATTAATGTCGGATTGGTTTACTCATGGAATTTATGACAGTTGTAAAATTACCCTATGGTAAGTACACGAGAATGTTAGCTAGCTAGCTAGCTAGCAGGCAGGCAGGCAGGCAAGTCGTTACGAACCTACAAAATACTCATATCCCGTCCTCCCCTCGAATTTTAAACCATTAGCTCGTCAGATGTTATTCTTGATTAAATATCGTTATCTTATTAAATTATAAGAACTTAATGCATGGCAAAGAAGATCGGCCTCTGCACATAAATCTAAAACATGTAACATCGTATTCTAGCTTCTTACCTGCATTCGCTGTTAACAGCAGCAGTCCTTTGCTAGCCAGCTAGCCTAGGACGCATTTTCTTTATTCGCATGAATTAAAAGTACAATCGTCGTCGCAACACCTAGGGAAAAAACGTCCCCGCAGTGTTGGTTTCCGAAATCTCTGTAATTAAATGTAGTTAAATTGGTCAGTGTAAAGATGTATCAGACAGCGCACGCTTGTTGTTGTCGCCAGCTAACTAGGCTGCAGTTCTAAGAGGAGCGGTATCCAAGGGGCCTAGCGACGCCTCGTGCTTTCTCCGCCAGCGTTGCTATAGCTGGCTGCAGCGTAGTGCCCACAGCATATGAACACAATAGTAATTACTCTAACAAGCGTTCAACTTAGAAAATTTTTTAAAATTTTATGTCATTGAAAGATGACACAATCGTGGATTGTGAGGCATTCGTGGAAATTTGCTCATGATGGTGTTGGATACTTTTAAGTGAAACTACGAGATTTCCGGCACTTTTTTTTTTTTTAAAAAAAAACAAAGGTCCTCCTAGAAATGCTCCAATTCTGCAAAGGTTGGACATTAACCCACTATGGTCATGATTGAAGGCATCTAACAATACCAAGCCATTTCCCTAAAACTGTTTAAGAAAAAAAAAGAAAAAAAAAAAAAGTTAAAAATTTGCACTGATCACAATTGTTTGACATCATTTTTTACGCATATCACATGGCCTGGATTCTAACTGTTCACACAATGCATTTCAATAGATAGAAAACCTTACAAAAAAGACGAGATTTCTTATTTTCAATTTTGCACTGTAAGCCTGATGAGTTCCACTGACGGTTCTAAAAACAAGCTTTTAAAATAACAAAAGCCCCACTTAAAATAACCAAACATGGATCCAACCTTATTGTATGGATATTTATTTCACAGTGGCAATATCACAGAAAGCGTATAAAACAAAACAACTTACATGAATAATATGGGTACTTGGTTTTATCCATCAAAGGTCTGGTAAATGTACAAAATTGTAACAAATGCACAATAAAAGTTAGCAAGCTCTAGTTCTTGCTAAACTGTCAAAAACTCATTTATAAAAATGTTACGTCTGTCACAGTATCACATGAAAGGAGAGAAAACAATCAGGATGGGCACTTCTGAAATGACAATACTATATCAAACAAACAAATTAAAATGTTTTATATTAAAAAGGTGCCAAATTTAAGTAAAAGTGCTAAAACATTAAATCCAAACAAGATAATGTAAAGGTATACAGCAATTGGTTACTTTGCAGATATTTGTCTAATCATGCAATGAATTACAATTTGCTTAACAGGCAAGGAATTGAGAAGCTTTGTCCAGATTCTAGTGAAACTTCGGTAGGTTCACAAGGTCAGGCACACATGCTGTACACAAAGCAAAAAGGCACAAAAAGTATTTTTCATAATGCCATGAGGGTGATGAGACTCCATGTAAAATTGTACAGTACAAATATAAGCACACCCAATTCACTGTACATAAATCTTTACTGTATTAATGCATTTCATTTAGATATAGAAATTAACATTTTCCAAGCATTTTTAGGAAGTGCTTTAGGAATGAATAGGAACAACTGCAGAAGTTTCTATGATATTAATATGTTCACTGACAAAGCCTACCATAATTTGCTGTTTTAAATACTAGGTAATAGATTTTATATAACTTGCAACCACTCAATTGTTCACAGCAGTCATTATTAATAACAACAACCACCACACCTAATTCAATGGCAGAAAGCACCTTTGCATTAAGATGAAATGTCATGAAAAAACCCATGAAAAATCAAATACAGCTTTCACCCTGGCTGGAAAGACACTACAATTTTCTTTTCGTTATCGTAAGAAAAAAAAAGAAAAGAAAAAAGAGCACAAACACACCACGAGTGATTTTTGCAGGGATTTTCCCATCTCACACTACACAAGTTAACTGAAAGTGAAACTTTCAGTCTGAAAAATGCTTGACAGCCTCCTTGTCCTCCTTGTCTGAGAATATAATGTTCAAGACTGACAAGTTAAAAGGTCCTAAAATACCAGACATTCTGTTATGGCCATCAGTCAAGGGGGAGGGGTACTGAGTCCTGCATCATGCGCCAAACTCTTGTTTCTTATGGCTTTCCATTGACTCACATATGGACATGCAGCTAATTTATCCATTTCTATATTTAACCAGGTATAAAAGAGATTAATTGTCTATGGCATGTGTCACTAGGATGGTGAGAATCTCATGAAAAAAAAATTACATTTCTCTTCAAAGTAATCAAATTGATATTCAATTCCTATCAAACTCAAGGCTTCTCAAGTTTCTTTCCTGCTTTTCTTTCCATCCAATGATTTTTCCAAACTAACCAATTCACCCCTCAAACAAACAAACAAAAAAACATGATTTCAAATATACAAGGTCAAAATTTCAGACAAAATTAGGCTGCAATCCAATAACAAAGAAAATGATTTGATTCATACCTTTTTGTATGAAACAAAATTCAGTTTTCTATAATATAAATCAAACAAAGATAAAGAAATTTGATTCTAATAATCAATCTATGGTGGATTCTTTCAGTCATTTTTATTTCTGTTTTGTGACTTTCAAAAGATACCATCCATGTTTGCATTGCAATTATACTGGATTTATAGTCGCACTGCAGAAGTGCATCTGAAATTGTATCTTTGATTTCCACTTTTCTGAGTAATTTTGAAATGTATTACACAGTGGCACCCAGTGTATATCAGTCTTATCTTTTTTTTTTCTTTTTTAATTGGGGAAAACAGAAGGTAAAAGCATAGCCAACCAGCTGATGGTACTGGGTCTGAATGAGAATGCCCAACCCTAACTAAGCTGAAGAAACGTATATAGTATTTTGGTGACTCCAAATACATCACCACCATTGTTTCATTTTCTCACTAAACAACATATGGAAAAAATGTCTTATAAATATACTTTGCAATCAGTATACAGCAAAAATTATACTGAATGTAAGCTCCTACACCATTCCTGTTACTGGTAATGCTACTTGCTGAGCTTTACTAAATCATGTGTCATCACTCCATATTACTCACATCTAGTAAACAGTCTCAATTCAGACCAAGCCTTAAGCTTGTCTTGGCCCATAAGCATCTACAGTGTCTCCTGGGCTCATGACAACAAGAAACTTGCCACAGTCATAGCCTGTGGAGCTTTTAGCATCCTCAGACTCTTCCTCTTCCACCATACTTTCAGGCTCCTGGCTCCCTGATGACTCCATGTTAGGAATTGAGTCAATGGGAAAGTGGGTAACGTCTGTAGGTGAGATGTTGGTGGGGGTGGGCACATCATCTGGGGTCTGCAGCAGTGGGATATGGCCTACAGACGTCACTGCACACAGAGTAGGCTGCTCGGGCACTATCATGGCATGATCAGATCTCACAATGCTCTGCAAGAGGCACATATGGCAGCATTAAGTTAATTAGGTTAAGTTATGCTAAAAAAAAAGCAATATAATATAAATGGTACAATTAGTGAACAGTCAAGTAGAGAACCTTACTGGTACTATGCAAGTGGATGCAAGTAACTAACAAAATTTGCAAAAATGTATTAAGTAAAGACATTTAGATGAGAATTCATACACAGCAGCCACCACTACTGGCTGCTACCTATGCAAATGATGGGCTATATTCAGTACAAATTCCTACCAGGAATTTGGAGATTACAGAGTTTTGAGGCTTAATCTGAGTCCTCTTCTTGTACAGCACACCTCCTACTACTATTATCATTATAACAACAATCCCACTACATACTAAAGTGGTTATAATAGTTGTCCAGTCTGTAAAACAAATGCAAATCACAATAATATAACTCAAGAACATAAATATTTTAGATTACATATAATCTTTCAGAACATAATGATAATCACAATAATATAACTCAAGAACATAAATATTTTAGATTACATATAATCTTTCAGACCATAATGATTTTCTATAAAAGCAGGTTTCCTAATCAATACAATTCAGTTTGAGTTGTTGGTCTACATCATAGGCTGCTATGTAAGCAAAGGCCTTACCTTTTTCATTAGGATCTAGTCTGTCACTGCAAACATTTCTAGAAATATCTGTTTGTATGCCTTTAACAGACCCTTTGAAATGTACCATCATGCAACTGCCATAAAGGCTTTCGGGAAGGTGCATCTTCTCTGTGCAGACAAGTTCTGTTACAAGACAACTGTATATTGTGCTCTCAGTCTGTTGAAGGAAATTAAATAAACAAACAAACATTCACAAAGTGTGTATGGAGGGGATGTTATCCATGCTCTAGTCTCTTCGTGATTGATCTACCTTGCCCATTTTCAAAACTCAACTTAAAACTTTCTATAGCCAACTGTTTTTTTATTTTATTATTCTAAAGCGTCCTTGGGCTTGTGAAAGGCACTTAATTTAACTTAATAATAATAATAATAATAATAATAATAATAATAATAATATTATAACAACAATAATTATACATTTGTATGTGGGAGCTTTCTGTGATGAGTATTTTATAGTACAAATTACATAGTCATGCATGAATCATGCATAGAGCACAATTTATCAGTTTATCAAATTTATCACACACTCAAACATGTACACGTGTGCACCTGCACACGTGCGCGCGCACACACACACACACACACACACAAATTCTGTTTTTGATTTCTTCACCTTGCCACAAATGTGACATTTGTCAAAATGGATAAATACATAGTGCAAACTCAGAGAAATACAGTGGTATTTCTGATTTTCAAATTGTTCATCCAAAATTTTGATCTTGTTCCATTTTAGATCTGTTAAATGACATATATGGAGTAGGATGACTTAAGATACATTTATTTTCATCAGTTTAAAAAAAACTGAGGATCTGAACGTCTTACCTCATTATATTCAACAGAGTATATGAAAGTGTCATTCAGTGTTTCAATGCCATAGATATAAAAAGGATGACGATAATTTATTTCAAATCTGCGTGACCAGACTGAAATGTTCAAGGGTGGAAAGTCCACTGTACCTAAAATGACAAAAAAAAAAATAATAAAAAAATTCTGATCTCTGTTCAACTTCCAACAAATACACATTTCAATTTTATATTTTAATGCTTGAAAACATGAAATTAATTTGTTACAATTCAGCCTGTGTCACTCGCAAAGATAGGCAGTGTTATGGATAACAGCACCAACTGTGCCATCTGAAATCAGTAAAACAGCAGCAGCATGCCAAATAACTTTGCATCCCAAAATAAAACATAACTTGCTGGCTCCATGTTTACAGAGCAGTTTAATTATGGTTGTTGGCTAGATTAAAGTCATGAGGGTTTTCACTTACATTTGGTCTTGGATGAAAACTCGCCATAGGTGAACTGGGTGGATCTGCCTGAACTATGGATGGCAGACTCATTCAACGTAGCTACCACTGACACAAAGTATGCATCGTCAGCGTCCTGAGTGTACGAGCTGATGTCCAGGTAGTTCTTAGAGGTATTCACTAACTGACGCGGCCTGTACACAAACAGAAGATGAAATGAACATCAATATTTGTGAAGTTTACACCAATAACACTGAGACAACGATGAGCCAAACCCCAAAATCCCACAAGTGATTCACAGTGGTCTGTGCCATGTCAGACGGAAACTCTTATGATGAGGGCCCTTTGCTGATTTTACCCTTTGATAAAATGGGGAGATTTTAAAACAAAGACCAGTTGGGTACATGTTGAAACTAAATTGCAATTCATTACCATCATGTGAAAAACCTGCAATTTTTTTTTCTTTTTTTACAACTGCTATAAAGATAAGATTAAAGATGCACTAAAAATATAAAATTATTTCAAATCCCCATTGAAGGAAACACGCTCATTCTCCTTCGCTCATTTTCACCAGGACAACCACAACATCACAGTTACCCCCTTCCACCTCTCAGACCATCACTTTCTAGCCTTCTCTCTCTCCCATCTTCTCTCCTTTCCAAGTTCTCACTGGAAGTAACATCTGCAAAGTCATCCTACTACAGATGATTATTCTAATAATCAGAATCTGATCCATGCATGCTATTCACTATTTTTCCTTCTCTCCTTAACCCCCCCTCCTCCCTCATCTTACTCCTGAGGATTTCATCACCTTTTCTGAGGAAAAAGTTGCAGCAATCCACCAGTCCTTTTCCTGTTCCCACTCTTTCAACCAGTGTTCATTCCTCTACATCCAACTCTCTCTTATTTTTCTCCTCTCTCCTCAGATGAAATTAATCAACTTCTGACTTCCAGCAATCTGACTACATGTCTGCTAGATCCCATTCCTTCCAATCTGTTCTACATGATCTCAAGAGATCTGCTTCCTTTCATCTCCGTCATCAAAAACTCCTTAGTTGTGTCCAAACTGCCAGGGTGGTACCAATCCTCAAGAAGGCCACACTTGGCGCCTCCAAAATAACCAATTACAGACCAGTATCACTTCTCTTTCCTTTCAAAAACCCTTGAACAAGCAGTTAACAATCAATTATCTTTTTTCCTCACCCAGAACCAGCTGCATGATCCCAATCAGTCTGGCTACAAACCAGCACATTCAACAGAAACAGCCCTCATAGCAGTGACGGAGAAACTTCATGCTGCTAAAGCTGCCAAACTGTCATCTGTCTTGATTCTACTGGACCATTCAGCAGCCTCTGACACAGTAAACCACAACATTCTCCTCTCTGTTCTCTCCAGCCTTGGTGTGACTGACTCTGCATGGAGATGGTTCCAGTCGCATCAGGAGGGACAGTCCTACCAGGTAACATGGAGAAGATCCACATCCAAACCATGAAGACTTTCCTCCGGTGTTCCACAAGGCTCAGCATTAGGCCCTCTTCTCTTCTCTTCTCTGTGTACACGTTCTCTTGGTGATGTGATATCTTCTCATGGCTTCTCCTACCACTGCTACGCCGATGACACCCAATTATTTATTTATTTCCCACCCTCCGACACGCAGGTCTCCAGACATCTCAGCATGCTTGACTAACATTGCGTCATGGATGACAGCCCACCACTTGAAGCTCAACCCCAGTAAAACTGGGCTTCTGTACATCCTGGGAAGTTCCAAGCCTTACTATGACCTCAGTTTCCTTCGAGAACTCCACGGTATCACCATCTGAAGCTGCTCGTAGCCTGGGTATAATTTTGGACAACCAGTTGTCCTCTAAACTCATTTCAAATCTAACCCAGTCTTGCAGATTTCTCCTTTGTAACTTACGAAGGATTCTGACCTTTCTCTGGCAGGAAGCTACCCTGGTGCTTTTTCGAGAGCTTATGTATTTTGCACTTCTAGGCATCAGCATTGATTCCTGTATTCCAACAGTATTCTAGTTTGTTGGTATACTGGAGTCTAACCTACTGTACTGGCTAGGATGTAATCTATGAGTAAATGACAAAGCAGTTTTGTAAGTTGCTCTGGATACGGGTGTCTGCTAAAAGCCATAAATGTAAACGTACAACTTTATCTTAAAATGGTACGAAGCTGTTCTTGTTTTGTCCAACTTTAAAACACTGGCACAACACAGTAAAAAGCATTTCTGGTTACTTGTGGGACTACAAAAAACTGTTTACTTTGAGATGAATGCCTCAAAGATTACATACACACACATTCTATATATATATATATATATCAATAAAAGAGAGAGAGAGACAGACAATGTAAGATATATGTAACAGGATTATCACAAAGTGATGTTCACTGCTTTTTCAGGTAACCAATTGATAAGCACAGGGCCAGCAGATTCCCATAGCATACTATTTGAAAAATCAAATTTTCTATGACCTGCTTGTTTTACATCAGCACAAAATCCTTTCCCTTCCCAAAAAGCATTATGTACACATCCTTAAAATAGCATGTTGTAGTACAATACTTAAAGTAAAATATATTTTCATGTCTAGAAATGTACAGATGTTCTCATCCAGAGCAACTTACATCAGTATGACAGCACTAGGAACTGAACCCATGATCCCGATGTTAATAGTTCCACACTCTACTAGGTATATAACATTTGGTAGATAACTTCATGTAGTACGTAACACCATATGCAGAGAATATAAAATCTGTAAATCATAGCCATCATACTGTGTCCTCTAGTAATCCTTATATTGCCTGTATCTGCAATCATTCCATAGGAGTCCAAGACATTTCAGTCGGGCTCTCAAATCAGCTAAGACATGCTGTACCTTGCATAGAATATAATTCCCCAAGAAGCATGAAAGAAGGTTGAAACCACTTTCAAATTAAGGTTACATCAATGTTGTTAAATACACAGCCTATTTTCATATTATGCATGGCTCTGTGTTTTTGTGATCAGAAATTACATTTTTAATATAAGGCAATAAATGTTTTTTGTTTTTTTTATTTAAAAAAAAAAAAGAAAAAAAAGAAAAAAAGGGGGGGAGGGGGGAAGAGAACAACAACAAATCTTAAGTCCCTGCCCTGTTGCCCCCCCCCCCGTGAATTTGTGTCTCGTGAACATACCCTTCATAGTTCCGAATAGTTACAATGAATAATGGCTGCAGACTTGGTTCACTGTAATTCCAGTACAGGACATTGTGAAAATTATGACAATTCAGGGTGAGGTTAGTTGGCGGAGGAACTGTGGAAAGAAAAAAAAAAACCAAGGTATTAATACAAGACTACAATTATCACTTACAACAAATAGTTCAAATAGTCTATGCAAGAAAAAAAGAACACTCATAAAATGAAAAATACCAACATTTCCCTTAAACTAGGACAATTATCCTAATTATTTAAAAGAACTTAAAATATAGCAATATTGGGTATAATATTGCCCTACGCAATCCCAGTACACACAAAAAAACTCAGCTACCAGAGAATTATTGCACATACCAAAAGAACAGCTCACGTCACAATTCTCTATCAGTTACACTGGCTCATAGCTGCCCTCAAGTTCATACGGCGCAGCGAGTGGGGGTGTCTTGGTGACCACATTCTGGAACACCCTCCATTGATTCTCTTCTATTCTCTTTAGAAGCCCAACTTTCTTAGTTACACTCAGTCTCCACTTAGTTTCTTTCTTTTAAGTCATGTGATTGAGGTGATTAATTGTAAAACCCATAGGATACTAATCTCAAAGGTCTGAGATTGGTCATGACATTCACAGCACACTAATAATTCACTAATAATTCAATAACTGTACAGGCATAGTTTTGCAGGACAGCCATCCACTAAATGTGTCAACAGTATAACATCCAAGATGCTTGAAAATCTCACAGATTTTGAATGGTATTTTCTGAGTGATATTTTTTATTTCATACTACTGAAAAAGAAAAAATGGGTTTCTGGAGACCTGATATTTCAAACATTTAAAACATTTTAGTAAGAAATTCATGTGCTGTAGACCTTCCTCTGAAGATACTTTACACCGAACAGAGCAAACTTCAAGTAAAGCTCACGTTACCTGTTAATCTTATTCCAAGTAGGGACTTGCTTAGCCTATATTATAAAATTAGAATTAAGCAAGCAAAAAAAAAAAAAAAAAAGTACCATGAGTGGCTTGGTGGTTAGCATGTTTGCCCCTCAGCACTAAGGTCTCAGGTTTATGTCCCTAGCTAGGTATTCGCTCTGTGTGGTTTTCTTCTGGGATTTCTTCCCACTGTCCAAAACTTTGAAGTTAGTTAAAAATTGGTTACCCTAAGCTGTGGGTCCTGGTGTGAGTGAATGGATGAAACTCTGTCCTGGGTGTTGTGTTCTCTCCCCTTCCTATGCCTGATGCAGTCCACCAGGGAGCTGACATTTCTGGTTGAGTGTATGCTGTGGGCAACTAGCTTCTGCTTCTCACTGGTATGTTGACTGAATGTAAAAGCACCATGTAGTGCGCTGATTGTAAAGCATCAATGGGTACTGAGAAAGGTGCATTCATAAATTGTAAGGCTGTATAATATGGACAGAACACTAACTTAACTAAGGTGCACAAAATCCATCCATATGTATCTTGCACCTAGTCACTGACCATATCAGCTACTCTTGTCTTATAAGTGCATTTATAGGCCTGTATTCAATTGCATGCCATAGACCCTCTTTTATCATACATAAGTTGTCAGCTACCCTCTTGCCCCATTCACTGTTATTCAGTTACTGACCACAGGATCACTGCTTACCAGATAATTGTCACTATAATTGTCACAATGAGATTGAATGGCATGGTAGTTCTACAGTAGTTGTAGTTCTTTTTTTGTGATTTCTAACTTGAAACCACATAAAAGGATTTGTTTTAAATGCCCCTCTTCAGATGCTTTTTCCTCATATTTTATTATTTAGGTTTTACATGGGGCACAGTAATATGCTGAAAAATGTTTATCTACCAATGTTTTACAAATCCCACATGGTTAATTCCCAATTTAGTTTTTGCATATCTCAAAATTGCTACCCAACAGCACCACCATCATGGTACTAGAGTGGTGAGGCCTCTCGTTATATCAATCATATTTTAATGACCCCTTCCTCCACACATAATAAAAATGTTTCATGTTTGCTGTTTTTAAGACCCCTTTAAAAGGGAACTGCAAAGAACAACTGTGAGAATTTCAAGTTGCAACATAATTCCTTTCCTCAAACAAGAGGAAGTCAGTAGCAACCTAACATCACAAGGATGTCTTCTCTTTTAATCAGCTTTTTGTTCTCCACTTTTTCTTATCATACAGCATTTTGGCTGAGAACTATAACTGGCACTGCAAAGGGTCTAGTGATGTTTATAAATAGTTTTTTAAGGTGTTTAATGTTTATAAATATTTGTTTTATAAAAAGGGGTTGAGAGAAAGGGTCACTTATTGCTACCCAGTCTAGATCAAGTCTACGCCCTTGAGAAATGTAAGTGAATAGACGGATGTAGTCCCATTTTGTTGATGTTATTGACACAATAGGTTTGTTGATTTTTTAAAAATATTTTCCATTGCTCATTTAAGAAAAACACAGTACTCTTTTGGCCATACTGCTGTCTTGAGAGTACCAGAGAGCATGATGTAAAATATTAAAAATGTTTGGATGACACCAATTCTAAACATTCAGTATTTTTTCAATAAAAAAAAAAGAACAGAAATAATAAAATATTACTCAAAGACCAACCACTTTGGCTTGTCAGACCTAGCTGAGAATGGTTTGGATTTGGGTCTAATATTCCAATGAGCACACAACTTAAAAACCACTGAACAGTCTCAAGCAAAGTTGAATACAGTGGTGTGAGCAGAGAGAATCAGAATTATACACCCCTACCATGTACAAACATACCAATGGTGATTTTGCAACCTTCACTGCCACATAACTAAGCCCAGCACTGACCATCTTACAGTTTCCTGTAGTTAATGTAAATGTAGCCTACACTGTGTAAAGCTTATGAATGATTTACCCAACATTAGGAACATCCATTTTCCATTGGAAGGGGACAAAATCTGGTTAGTTATTTATTGGACTAGGAACAGTATTCATAGAAACACTGTATATGTACTTGCCTATAAGAACATGACTAACTAGAGGCTTTAGTATTTAATGGACAAAACAGGTGTCAATTAAACAGTCACTATCTTTAGCTACACTTTTGAAGAAAGAAAGGGAAAACAAAAACAAAAAACCCAAAACAAACAAACAAAAAAACGTATTTGCAGCTTCAACAAGTACACAAAAAGCAATAATTCAACTATGCCCATAGGTTGTGTGTCAGAGTGAATCGTAAATCTTAGTGTTGGTTTGCTGATTAGGCCTACTTTCAGACTACATATCAGAGCTGCAGCATGGTTGTTTTGCTGCAGCTCTGACAGAGCAGCATAATAACAGGAAGAGCATGGTTTTAACACATCCTCACTTTTTGATTTAACCACAAGTGTCCCTCACATGTTTTCTCACAACATTTCAGATCAGCTTTCACTGTGGTTTGCACGTGTGAAAATAAGATGAAGCATGACAGTCAACTCTTGGCATTACTGTAACAAAGTGTCAACTTCTCACAATTTCTTACTCATCTTATATAAGGGAATTCAGAAAAAGCTAATTGAAAATAAGCTAATTATATACATGCTTTTGTAAACCTCAAATAACTGAAACTCAAATCTCCAGGGATTCATTATAGCAAGAAAATAATATTTTTCTAAAAGTCATGGATAATTTAAATGTAGCAGTCTGCAAACATTGTGCAATCATAGAAGCTGTATTTTGGCTTACAGCTTCCTTTAACAGCTGAAATCGAGTATATTTTTACATACTGCCAGTCATATTAAACAATTAGCACATTGAGTTGGAAGAGTTATTAACTCTAACAAGTATGTTCAAAAGCTTACAATGTAAAGTGGTCAAACCAAGAAACAAGACTACAAAGCTTGGTTCTTACTACAAGAATATATATCACACATGAAAAAACTGCATATGTGGCCCATATTTTAATAGACCTATTTATTTGCCTAGAACGTGACAAAGCAATTGGATAGTTATCCAAAGGGTTATTTGTTTTCGTTTCCTGCTTTAGTTGCAAAACAGAGGTAATAATTAAAAGGTTAGACAACTGTTACATGACCTCTTATTTTAAATGAACGATGGAGTGTAAACTACATTATTATAAATACTTTTTTACGGGTCAGGCCATCACACTAACGACTCTAACGTAAACTACGGATGCGGGAAAATGGGCCTAAGGTTACTCCCAAAAAACAAACTTAGCTATCAAACTTTCGTCTAAGCTATTTTTAACATTTCGGAAACTGATTTAAAAACTATCAATTTCCAGCCATCATCATCTTTATCTTAAGAGTTACAATTAGCTAGCCAATACTACCTATGGATAACAGAAACTTAATACTGGTCATCATGCGTCGACAGCTAGTTAGCTGCTATATAACTGACATAAACTATGCTACAAATTTTGCTAAGCGGAGCTAGCTAGTTTAGATTTGTTTAGGCCCATTTGGTTTCGCAGTCATAGTTGAACATCTGTCTAGCGAGCTGAATTGAGATATATAGCTATTACTTGATATTGTAAAACGGTCGTTATCTAGCTAGCTTAGCTAACTTTGTTAGCTACTTTGTTTACTTACCGGAACAGAAGACCTGTAAAATAAACCCATAAAGTGACAATACACTGACGATTGGCCACTGGAACATGATCACGTTTCTTACAGCGCAACAATCTGAACAATTGTACAGGTATTTTTGTCAAATATTTCCCAAACAGCTTCCGTTTCCTCCGCACACTTGGCTACGAAACGTTAAACCCAACAGGATTATTACCAAACCAAACGGCTCTCCAACAAGCCGAGAACGCGCCAGTTTCCCGTTAAAAATTACGGAATTCCCCAGCGTTTCCTGGCGCGGCCTTGTGTATTTAAATACTAGTTACTCGTAGGGATCCGCATGGATCCACATGTAACAGTATATGGAACCCCTGTTATTCCTGTTATCCATTTAGTCTGTTTTGTTTTGTTTTGTTTTGTTTTGTTTTGTTTTGTTTTGTTTTGTTTTGTTTTGTGCTAAGCCTCTGATGTTGTTGCAAGCGTTTTTCGATTATTTATAGGCCAGGGTGGTCAGATACTGCGTCATTCTTCTCAGTGCGTATATGGCATGCACCTACCTGTTGCCAAGCATAGTCTGGAAATTTTATATTTTAAAGAATATTTTCAATTACTAATTTTAATGTAACATTTTACAAATGAGCAAGCAGCATCTAAATTTGTGATAATTGTGTGTCTTGTTCTATGATCTATTTTTATAAGATTTAAAATTGAGCTGGTCCCTAGCAGGCTACAGTGAATGCAAAAATAAATAACAAGGATTCAGTGTTATTGTATGTCATTTATGCAAAGAAGAAGTAGGAGATTAAGATGACTTTAAGTGAGGGGCTCTTCTTATATAAATTAATTTGTGTTTTGCCTCCAATTGCATACAACAACCACTGTTTTAAATGTACATGTTTTACATTTGTTCTTAATGAATCTGAATAATATCACCAGTAATAAATCAGCTGATGGTGATCAGCTCATTTTAAATGCTGGTATACATGCAAATGTATAAATATGCATTATGGAGCCCACTAAAATAAACTGCACAGCCATGAACCTATGCAAGAACTGACTTACAGGTAATTTTTATTATATGGCATATCAAATAGCATTACTAGATTTGCATTTTTATTCAGATCGAAGTGATTACATCATAATTACCCACTAAACCACTTCTTGTTTGGTTGGTAAGAAGAAATGTTTGTTGGTACAGTGTTAGTGTTTACAAACTCAAGACAGACCAAATTTGATTTCTCATCTACAGTAATTAAATACAAACAGCTGGAAGTCACATCTGTGTCTGCAGTTAGCCGGAATGGCCACCAGAGGTCCAATTCCCAGGACTACTGTACTGTCACCTTACTGCTTGCGTTTTACTCTGCACTTGCATCTCATCTCACCCCGTTAGCTCCATTTAAAAGAGATTACAATACACACAGCACAGTATATGAAATCTTATATTTGCTTCTGACCGGCCTGTGTTTTAAGAGTTCTTTGCTTGCTACATTTTTGGTAGGCTACTTGGTAGGCAAAGATTGTGATGTGAGACTAGGGCCAAGGCAACATGCCATTTTTATGGCATTTATTTAATCTGTTATGGTGAGAATCAAATTTTGTGTTCTTTTTAAATATATTTTTGTAATTAAATTAATGAAGAACTAAACTTCTACTACAGAGAGCTACCTAACACAGCTATCTTTAAAATTGAGAAGGTACTATTTACTGAAAGATTGTATTTTGTGCTCTAACTGTCTAATTATAAGAATTTTTAAGGAATGCCTTTTAGAGAAAGTGAGGCTAGTGGATAGTAGAGATGCCTTCATTATAGAGAAGGCAATTAAATTTGTTTAATTATTTCAAACACAGATGTAATTCATAATGCTTTGATTAGAAATGTATATAGATCATAAAATGAAAGCTAAGTCAGGCAGAGTTAAAAAAAAAAAAAAAAGATAGACATGATATCTGTTCAAAAGTATGTGGACACTCTTCCTAATTATTGAGGCTAGATGTTGCACCCAAAGCAAATAGGGTTATAAAATCAAACACAGAGCTGATGCAAGAGCCATAGACAAACACTAGCAGTAAAATGGTTTGTACTGAAGAGCTAAGCAACTTTATCTGTTGTATTGTAAAAAATGCAATTTTGCCCATGTCTGTTCGTGACATTTTTGTCCTGCTAGATCTGCCCTCTGTTATTAAGAAATGTAAGTGTTTTTTGAAAAACAACAGCTCAGCCATATAGCAGAAGGCCATGCAAACTTGCCAAGCATGGCTGCCAAGTTTTCAACTCCAAACCACACAGATTATCACATATATATACTGTTGCATTGTTTATTGCTGTATTACAAACTACCTCTGTTACCAACATCAGCCCAAGAACTGTGCATTGGGAGCTTCATAAAATTAGTTTCCCTGGCTCAGAAGCTGCGCATAAGCCTAAGATTACTATGTACAATGTCAAGTGTTGACTGGAGCTGTGTAAAAAATGCTGCCTCTGGGTTCTGGACCAGTGGGAACATGTTCTCTGAAATGGTGAATCATGCTTCACTATCTGGAAGTCTGAAGGACAAATCTGAGTTTGGCAGATTCCATGAGAATGCTACTTATCTATACAATTGTATCAACAGTAAAGTTTGGTGGAGGAAGGATAATGCTACCACATACAAAGACATTTTATTCAATCATGTTTCCAACTTTATGGCAAGTTTGAGGAAAGCGCTTTCCCGTTCTAGAATGACTATGGCCCTGTGCAAAAGCAAGCTCTATAAAAACATGCTTTGATGAGTTGGGGATAAGTTTCTCATCTGTGACTTCACAAATGCTCTTTAGACTGACATTTCCACTGACACATTCCAAAATCTTGTTGATAGCCTTTTCAGAAGAATTGAGGCTTTTATGTCCACAAAGGGGTGGCAACTCCATATTAATGCCTGTGCTTTCTGAATAGGATGTCTGACAAGCTCATATAGATATGTATAAGGCTCAAAGTGTCCATATATTTTTGTTCATATTTTTTAAGTCAGCAAGTGACTCCACTGTATGGAAGTAGTGAAAGTTCCTTCCACCACTTGGTTGCTAGTCTTGAGGCAAGTATACTGTGTGTCCTAAAGTGTACGAGATGTGTTTCAAGGTGGGTTCAGGTAGAAGAGGACAGGTTCATATTTGGTTTTGTAGGCAAGTTTTATTGGGTTATAAATCTTATAAAGGCAACTACATGAAAGTGGAAGAAATGCAATACAAATGCAGTAGTATGAGAACTTTGGAAGATTGAATATATGCACCGTCCCATGAAATCATTTATCTGCATTCTTGATCTCTCTCAAGAGCCTAGTGGTGTGTACAGGGAGCCCTTCCAAAAGTAAATTGCAGTAGTCCAGGCTTGAGATGACATCAGACTAACAAGCAACAGAGTGAGGTAATAAAATGATATCGTAAGCAGAAAAGTATGGATGGTCCAGAATAAACTGGTTTCATGCAGAAATGGCCTCTATAGGTTTCAATATAAATCCTCAGGAGGCCTCTTTGACAGGCCTCAAGGGGCCTCAGTCAAGGGGGGAGCCTGGGTTCAAGGACAGGACATCCTGACCTAGCACCGGAAGAAGCACTATGGACATCATCGGTAGAACCAATATGGGCATCTGGTGATATGAAGTAGGATCGTATACAAAAAAAAAAAAAAAAAGGTTCAGGTTGAACATAATGGTACCAAAAACTGGCTGGTATAAATATTGAATATCAATTTAGACACAATAGTGGAAACCTGGAAAAGTATTATGAAAAAATAAAAATGGTAAGTGTCCATTAAGTTTAAGTGTAAGTGTAAGTGTCCTTGAAGAAAATGTATAAAAGGTGTGCCCACCTGAGAGTGTTGGACATTCTCCGGACAATGCCTCATTTGTAACATTGAGCTCAGAATAAAGATGGGACCAGCTATTCTCTTCAATTAATTCCAGAGTCTGCCTCTATATTTCTATTTAGTGTGTATTGAGTAAACAGTCTTGAACTTAGGAAGATCTAGGAACCAGAAGAGTCACTTCTCTGAAATGACAGGGGTGAATCCTCTTGATATAGAAGAGAAATGTGCATATCCAGGTCACACAACATCAGCAAAAAATGATAGTTCGGGGATTCAATGGCAGTATCATCTCAAAGATGACCAGAACTTGCCATGGGCGATATCACCTGAGATATGTAATAGCTCTGTCTTGCTCAGACAAAGATTGATGTGGACAGAGATTTATAATGATATCCCAGATGGGTATGCTGAAAGTCAAGATGTTTGTGTTTGAGGGTTTAAAGAACAGAAAGTGTTGTCAGTTTGGCAACAGGAGAAGCCATGTAAGAATTATCTCTCCTAGAGTGAAACGAAGAGAGGCCCAAGCACTGTGGGATGCCTTCATAGAGCCTGCAAGGAGCAGTTCTTTCCATGTCACTTATATGAATGCCCCTTTAAGTAGGATGCACAAACACTGCTGTACTGAATAATTCATGCCTAAACAAAGGGTGGATAAAACATTTATTTAATATTTAATTAATTAGGCTAACTCTGCATGTTGGAATGTTAAAAATGAGTTTTCACTAGCAGAAGCATTAAAATTACCCTCCTGAGTAGCCAACAGCAGTCCAGGTAAGATGAATTATAAAAGAACTAGCTTAAACTGTGAAGTAAGTAGTAACTAAGTGTAAATGACTAAAATAAAACTGATTAAAAAGTAGATTAAGAGTAGAAGAGTATTTTAATATATTATTTGCATACTTATGAATTAATAAATGTAATTACTACTCACTCCTGATGTCATTAAGCATTGCTCCTTGCAACTTCTACTCTGGACAAAGATCTACATGGTTTTTATTGGCAGTTTGATAAATGTGTAATTTGTTATATTAATTAAAATTTTCGTGTGTATTTTATGACAAACCTAAATCAGTTTTTAGTGTTGCCTGGTCAGTTAACTGTTTAGCCTTTTGTTTTGGTCTGATCACTGTTTATAGCTGGCATCAAAATGACAAGTTACAAAAGTTAATGTGTTTTGAGAAATTCCACCTTAAAGGCCCCTCTCCCACTGGTTTAGCATGCTACATTAAAAACAACTTGACTATTTTGATCCTTAATGATGCCTATACCTTCCTGATGAATTTAAATGCAGAACTGTTGCATGCTTTGCAGAAGTAGAATCTCATACTCTTCTTTGTAAAATACAGATTTGGATTTGTAACTTTATGAATTAAACAAAAACTGTTATATATACCTATCATTGCATTTGGTTTCCATTTGAGTAATTTCAATTTTTACCAAGTAGGATAAACTGGAATGGGTAAATCATATCTGAAATATTCTCAGGTGTTTGTATTCCCCAGATATGCAGTTGTGTAGTTTTTTTGCACTACAGTTTTTGTTTACTTGTTGTAGGTTTCCACAGCATTTGACAACATAGTGCTTTTCTCGTTACCAAAAAACTGCTTTTCTCGTAACCAAAAGACTCATTTTTCTGCTGAATTGGCCCACACTTATGGTTTGGCTGAGCCCTAATTTTGAAATAGTTCAACACAGGATAGCAACTGCACTCGCAGATTATTTGATACATTTGCTTTAGTCTGCACAGTGTAAATTTCTGACATAACACAGAACATGTAATATGTTTTATTTTTCAAAGGCAATACTATACTGTCCTCGGCAGAAAACATGTTCTCTTTGGTGAATATTTTGACTGATCGGCATTGACACCATTTTTCTGAGTGATTACCTCACATTGTTCCCTCCGTATTTAATGTTTTCCTGCTTGGCTTGACTGACCATGCATAGCAAAATGCTGAGGACAATGTCTGTGGCTTTGGCTAGCACTGCTGACTCAGTCAGCCAAGTAAAATTTTATGTTGCTCAGTCTCTTAGATCCATATACTGAGGAAAGGACTTGTGTTGGATAATGCCTTGTCTTTTTTCTTCCTTTCCTTTCTTATACTTAAACTGGACACATCACAAAAATAGCTGTGTTTGATGTCAAGGTGATTGTAACTGGATTCTGAATGTATGAGGGATTGTGTGTGAAATGCTGTATTCAGATGCTTTATTCAAACATGCAGCTAAAATAATAAGTCCTCTTTGTCTGCAATATTATCATCAAATTTTCTAGCCCTTGATTCTGGCAGTAACAAGATTCAAAAGAGCAAAGCATGTTTATAAACAGCTAGTTTAAATTGTTAATAAAGTGTCAGCCCTTGCCCTTAATGGACATTCTCTTGCCGGATGGGTCTCGGACACATGCACACCTTGGAACAAGACTAGGACCTCTAAAAAGTTGGACTAGATATTAATTGCTTATTTTTTCATTTATTTTTCTTTTACAATTATTTTTGTGGTGACCATTGTCAGTTAGAGGAGGATGCCCCCCCCCCCAATTTGAGTCTTCCTCATGCACTAGGGAGTTTTTCCTTGCCACTATTGCCCTTGGCTTGCTCACTTGCGGCTTGGACTTGAACATTTGTAAAGCTGCTTTGTGACAACAACTGTTGTAAAAAGCTCTATATAAATACATCTTGATTTTTTTTTTGATCATCAGCAAATAAGATTATTTAAAGGTTTCACAAATTGTCAGCTGATTTTCATTATACATCACTATCAGAATGTTCCATTTTTTTTCTATTACAGTACTTCTAAGAAGGAATCTGTTCATATAAATGGAATGGGGTTGACTGATGTTTAAAGCCAACATTCAAAATTGTTGATGTATGAACCTTAGTATTCACATACTATCACTATTTGCAATATTTATCACAAAGATGGAAAGGGGGTTTAAAAGAATAACAATACGCTTGTGTCTCACACCCTAAGTCAGTGGAGAAAATGTCAAGCAGCTGTATGTGTTTAGTTGACTGCATCTGGAAGAATGTGAAGTTCATTGGCAGGCAGTTTCCTGTAAAGCCTATTTGTTGCGTAAAAGTGACCAACTGTGAGTCTGAGCCGCAAAAATCTATCCAGACCTGGCAGTAGTTAGCAGAATTCTGTGTCCACATCTTGCCTCTAAAGGATATTATCATGTTTGAAAGACAAACATGGAAGTAGTGGAATTCAGTGAAAGCTGTGAAAATAAGAACACATTTTATAATAAAAGATACTTCTTATGAAAACATTCTAACCACTTTTCTGCTCTTTCTGTTGTCTTACGTTGTTTATGTTGTTGTTTGCACAGCCAGGCATGCTGTGATAACAACAATCTACCAATGGCGACCTTTTCAGCTCAAGACTGCTCAAACTGTGAGCACAAAGTGGAATGTAACAGCAAAAATGAAAATTTTTCGATCTGAAGGAGAAGAAAGCTCCCAGTCTTAGTGATTCAGTTCCTGTTAGCCTCGGACCTCCATTTCTGCTGATGCGTGCAAGTTCATGCCGGACTGATTAGCCTTCCCACTGTTACCTTCGTGCTCACAAAGCCTCTGTTGATCCCGACAGGCATTGCTGTACTGTACTGTCCTTATGCCTGGCCTAGATTGGCACTCTTGCATGCGGAATTCATGCCGTCTTATGTAAGAGAGTGTAGCCTCCTTGCCTGGACATGTGCACAGGAGCCGGCAGCCTGTGTCGCCATTGACTCCAGTGAGTGCCACTGTAATGAACACCCATTTTCCACACAGCAGTGGTCCTTGCGTGCAAGGAGTCTGACTGCGTGGTACGCACCACCGCTTGACACGGCACAGCTCCTGAACAACTCAGAGGTGCGCCACCTAGTGCTGATCATGTGAAGCACAACTAGGGACGGGCCTTTGGTTGAAGGTGAGCAGACAGCCAAAGGCGGGTCACCACCTTCTGACCATTTCACAGTGCGGAAGCTGGAGAGGCTAACCATCTCGTACCCATCCCAGGGGGCAGGGCACAGTGTTATGCTGGGCGGGGACATGGGAGCACCCTACCATGAAGAGGAAAGGATAGCTGTCATTCACACACCTCTGCTGGCTTGCAAGGGTGGGCTGAAAGGGTATACAGTGAAAACTTGTGTGGATAGCTATGGCCTAATGCCCATTCATGTCTCTTGACGGGCTTCCAGAAATGCATATCGTTATGCAGCAATATCGTATTTAATTCACACCAGAAAAGTCTTGCTATGATGCATGTAAAGGAGAAGGGTATGCAGCTTTTATATGTAGTTAACTAAATCTAAAGCCTAAGCGGGGTGGTTTTATATATATATATATATATATATATATATATATATATATATATATATATATATATATATATATATATATATATATATTTTACATTGCATAATTTGGGCTATTATCTATCCTTTATCTAGGATAATATTTCCGCGTATGTATTTGACGACTGAGAGCAGCAAAGTACAAACAACCCAGATTGCCTGTCTAACAGAAACTGTCCACAAGGGGGGAACATTGTTCTTTGTTGTGAAGGAGGATTTTCGCTTTCTGACCTGAACTGGTTTTAAGGCAAGGATGAGATTCAAAACTGGGAAATCTCCTACAAAGAATGTTGACAATAAAATGGGGCAATAAAGCACGGTGGGCTGATTCGTCCTATAAAATCAGATTTTGTTGCATTGTTTTATTATGTTATGTTCCTATTATATTTTTATTATTTTAACAATTCGGTTTTTTTTTTAATTTATTATATTGTTTTTTTCTCATCATGCGTAAAATCACTTCATGCTATTATCCGTTCTAAGGTACAGGTTAATATCGTCTTCATAATATTTTTAGTTTTTTAAAATGACAAAATCTGTACTATTTCAAATTTTACAAAACTGGCACGAGTGACAATAGTATACATATTTTTAAACTGTGTTCTCTAACCTACATAGGTAGGTTAAGATGAAAGAAATGCAGTATATTCAGTTTTTATGTATAGTTTATGCGAAGCATATAATGAGTCACAGTCCCTCACCATTAAGTAAACAGCGCTGTAGCGAGCTGATCAAGGTTCAAGTACCAGAGAGCCGATCAAATCGTTTTCAGCAAGGCAGATGTTGGCATTTACAATTAATAATCTACTCTGGGAATTAAATGGAACCAGTTCAAAACACACATACTGCAATTAACAGAGACCAATTAGCAACTCTAAACTTAGATTTTTACAAGCACACTTAAAAGTACACGAGAAAAAAAGGTTTTTAAAAAGTTAGGCCAGGTTGACCATGCACAGGCACACCCACACACATTTTGCATTTCCTACAGATATTAAATGGGCAAGCACTTGCTGAACAGCCAGTCGTCAGATGAGATATGACAAATTAGGTCTCTATTTCAGGCTGCTTGTTGCATGGCCTCGGGATGATATAGTTGACCTTACTGGTGTGCCAGCCAATGGGGGGGCGGTCACAGACGTCTCCAGTACCTTACACCAAACTGCCCCGGCAAACGCTTTCCCCCCCCTCTGAAAGCTGTGGAAGTCTATAAAAATCAGCCTTTGATCTCCTCACCGGCAGTTTACCACTAAAACATTTTTATAATCAGCCATTATTGTTCATTCGCTCCTTGAGGGAGATGCGCCTATGTTCATCTTTTAAAAGGGCAAATCAACCATAATTCAGTTTATAAACTGCGCTAGGCCTGGCGAATGCACGGATGAATATTCATGAGCCTCACTCAAGCTGCCACGGCACTGTGATTCATTAGGCATATGTAAATATCACTCACTTTAATTGCCCCTAAACTGACTCAACATAATGTTGTCATTAGTAAATTATTACTTATTTGTGAAACTAATGGTACAGTATGGCACGCATGCTAAATCCCTACATATATGATTGCAATTATGGGGTCCTTTTCTCCAAGGCTGCCTGTGTGATATGTGGTGCCTGATGGATTGTGGGCAAAGTCGGTACGATGATAATGAGTGAGCTTAGTGAGGAAGCACTGCTTTGTTGATGTGCCAACAACGAAACAAACTGGCTGAGCTCCGTATCCCACCCCAGCCATCACACATGCAGCAGAATTTCTAACGCTCCGTTACATCCATCTCCCGTTGGTAGCGGCAGGTTCTTCTAAAGCTGAAGTTTTTTTTACAGAGCAGTAAACGAATTTTTCATTTAAACATACTTTTGGCTAATGAGGGCTGGCGGCTGTGAATTATAATCACTAATCTCTTGCACGAAAACAGACTACACTAAATATTTAATACGAAAAGGGGAAATCAGTTTAATAGAAGGGAAGAATGACAATAAAACAGATTAATGAACTCGTAAAATCAGTCAAATTAACATACTTAAAAACTTTTAGGTAAAATGGTTACAGTTAACAGACCGTGAATTAATATTTTTAAAATAATGGATCAAAAATGTGTCCACTTAATAAGTGTTTCAAATGTCTCTTCAGCTGAAATAAAAACGTTTGTTTTATTTAGTTTGAAGTGTTTATTTAGCTTAGTTAAGCTTTTTCAGTTAATGTTTTGCTCAGTTAATAACACCAACAGATATGATAATTCAAAACTTTACACAACAAAATGTGTGTATTGTTGCTTCTGAATAATCACACATTTTAATATGTTTATTATTTAATTAGTTTATAAACACTAACATTAAAATAATAGAGCAATCATGCTACTGGATAAAAAGCTGTTCTCAATCATACAAATATCTATATTTTCCATTTCTGCTTTTCATGTACCAGATATGAAAGAAATGGAATAACATGAAAATGAGTTAGTTACGTATTTCTGTTTCAGGCTCTTCCTCATTTTCTTTTCTTCTTAAATAGCAATTTGTTATTTTTACTTATTAATGTCTAAAAATACTTTAAAGGACAGGAAAAAAAAGAACTAGTTTAAATATAATATTGACTTTTTCTTTAGTGCCTCCTGTGCTCTAATGGTGTAGACCCAGCTCAGATGAACATTAAGAACTCCTTCTCAGCACTCTCTTTCTCATCACAGGCTCAAAATGGAACTGTTTATTAGTCGGCGCATGCACCCACAGGTTCATGGCAACAGCCCTGCTACTGACCTCACCAGATCCCAAAACTATAATTGGTGGCGTTTTTGAGCAATTCAGATGGGAATTCAGCCAGGCATTTTGTGCCGGCAGTGTTGCACTTGATGAGGATGATGAAGTTTCTTTATTGGCCTCCCCCAGCCGGTCTCTGGTCTAATCTACACCCTTCCTATTATCTTCCACCCCTCCCCAGACCACTCCATCCCTGACTCCCCCTACATCAAGCCCTCCCCCGATCCAGAACATGCTAATCTTTTACAACCCAGCAATTAAGCTGTTTGGAGTTTTTTATGGGGCCAGTTGCGCTGAACAGAACAACAACCATGACAAAACAGAAGCCAAAAAAAAAAAAGAAAAACAAAAAGAAAAGTGAAAGGCCGGGTAGAGTGGGAGAGGAGGGAGGAAAGCTAATAAAATAACTTGATGGATGAGATTTTTCCCCCAAAGGCTTCCACACCATGTAAATTGGCCCAGACAATGCATTATGGATAAGGCGTTTGAGATTATAGCTTGTTAATGTGTTTCCCCCGCTGCACATTCACCCTCCTACTCATGCCTCTGCCAACCCCTCTGTTTGCGTGCAGGCAGGGACATGGTCACCTCATTGTCAGGGCATGCAGGTCTTTAGGTGCAGATGGGAAGGGGGCTAGGAGGTTCTTCACTGCAATCTGCTAGATGCCACTGTGAAAGCACCTGAACCCTATGTGAGAGCTGCAGAATGCATGCAAATATCCTGGCCGTGGAGTACCCCTGTACATCACATTCCAGGATATTCTCTGCTTCCAGTGCACCTGACTCACCTCCTCAGCTAATTAACAAGGCAATTCTGAAGTTAAAGTGGGTTTGTTAGAGCAGGCAGTACACCAAAATGTATAGAGCACCAGGTTTGGGAAACAGTGTGATAGAGATGTCATCCGGTGCAAGCATGTGTGTATCTCTGTGGCCAAAAACTGCGCAGCGGCTCAAAGGCCGTTAAGCATTCAGCAGGGGACAGGGCTGCGGCCATATGCCTCAGCCTCACCCCCTCCCTCTGCTCAGACCCAGGCCAGGGCCAATGCAGACCTCCTGTCCGCTTAGACTGCAGGCCATCTGTTTAAGGGTGAGCTTTTCTTCCAGCGCAGGGTAGGGTGTGAAGTGGGATTATGGATGCTCGGGTCCCTTTAGACAAATAGATGGATGGTGCCCCAAAGATTACAGTGGGGTCACGTGCGTTGTTGCATGGCTAATGGTTGCGATTAGGATTATGGTCTAACTAGTGACCAGTGGATCAGGACTTCAAAGAGACAGACTACACAGCAGCAGCGGCTCTGCATCTTCATCTGAAGTGCATCAATAATACCCTGACAAAGATGCTATGTTTTTATAGATAAAGCTTTGTGGGACACAAAAAGGAAAATGCCTTTATAAACAATTCTGATTGTTGCACTCTTTTGAACTCAGGGTTCATGATATATCATATCATGATTCATGATTTTTTTCAGATGCAAGCTTTTGTCACCCACTGGAACTCTAACAATAGGTCCTAAGAAATGTCACTCTCACTCTCAGTGCCTATAACTTGCTAAAATGTCATAGTAAAAGTTTTAAGATCAGTAAAAAGTTTGGGAAAACTAATGGAGTAAGAATACTTACATCTCTTTAATAGTCTATTAAAGTGCTACTATTTTTAATATTAACTTTAATTACTAGAATATAGCTTAATTATTGGGGAATACTATAGTACAACAGTATTAGCAAAACTGTGTCTTTAAGACCAGCACATAAGTTGTCCATTTTCATGAGTTCCTCGTTTAGTGTCATAAATGGCTATTAGCATGATGATTTTTTGGACCCAGACAGCCTCGCCTGACACTTCCAGCTAATGTTGAGATGGTGTTGCTTTGACGGAATTGGTGCACCATATGCTAGCAGAGTTAGACACCCTCATTTGCCTGAGCAACCTCGCTGTACATCTTAATGGTGGCATCGTTTGGCTTGTTTATCTAATGCGACTGTTAATGTAATTTATTGCATTGTTTCATGGTGCTAGCTCCAACACTGCATGCTAAGGAGGAAGGCATAAGATATGCTAATGCCTCTGTCAACCCAACTTTTGTAGCAGTAAAACAAAACATTTGCATTTGATAGAGCACATAATAAATCGGTTATTAGCATTTTAAATGCATCATAAGAAAAGATGTGGGGGGAAGGTGATGTGCACTGGCGATGAGGTAAATGTACAGCTACATGTCATAATCTTATCCCCACTACCCATAATTCAACAGCAATGAATGACACTAAACATCTGACAAACTTTATGTTCAAAAGTCTTAAGCTTTACATGGTATGAGAGCATAGGAGGATATCCAAACTTTTAATGGCCTCTGGCTATGAGGAACAACTAGTAGATGCTGAAATATGGCAAATCCATATTTATTATAAGAAAAAAGTTCTGTTATTTTTAAACAGCCTCGGCAGTAGGCCATTGGATACATTTCATGCAATTTATGTGACCTATTGTAATTTGTCCAATTGAGCAGTTAGTGGTTAACTAGGCAAACAACCCAATCTACATGATAACTGTGGAGCTGGAATACATTTGTTAACTAGGCTAGCTGAAAGCCTAGTTGACAGGCAGAGCAAGAGACTCTAAGTGGGCCTGAAGAGAATGGACAGGATGTCATACAGATGGCCTAGTTAAAGTGCCACTCTAATCCCTTGGTATTATTCTACAAACTCACCCAAATGTTGTTATTGCTTATCTATCTATAATCCATTTTTTCCACACACCAACTGAACAAGTTTTTTTTTTTTTAATACATAGCAACATATGGGCTATTTATTTATTTGTGGATAGCTTTTCTTTTGGATACCTTTTTGTGTCATACACATTGTCCATATGCTAACTACTACTCCTGGGCTGCTGTATACAATCATATCCATCTTGGAGTGCATACAAACATAACAGCTATGGCTGTCGTCACTATGAATGTGTGTGGCTGTAGTTGTGAAGTCTATGAGACAAGCAGAAGCGTTTCACTATCATGGTCGAGGCATGCTGTCCATGCCACCCTCATCCTATTACTATGTTAATGAGGCTGGCGTGACAGGTGGCCTTACAACCAACACAATTAACTTCCTCCATTAGCTGATGGGCTGACAAAACCAGAGGAAATTCTAGGAGCACACAGTGCCTGGTGTGAGAGGCAGCAACACACTGTTTATGGTGGTGTATTAGTGGGTGGAGACAAGTAATCCTTTTTGGTATCCCTAAATTACCCAGTGGTAATTATCACTTGGGAAAATTGCCCTTTTCTCCTATACCTAACTCCTCCACACTGACATGTGTAGTATAAGGCTTTTGATAAGCCCTAAGGAGGTCCTGTGACCCTAGAAAAAACTATGCTGTATATCTTTTGCTTATTCAGGCTTTAGCAAGTTCCTTATTGTTCAAAAGAACACACAAACACTCTTTGTTCAAAATGCCCCCAAGGAATGCTAATTATTTTTTTATCCATCTTATGCTCCTCTAAAACTGGTCTGATCTTAAATGATGTACATTTGATTGAATAAAGGACATATGCTATTCAAAGGTAATGACACTAAAGATATAAAATGTATTCTAAAATATGTGTTGTAAAGGAATAACATATATGTGTGCATCTTGCAAGGATGTGTCTAATTGTGTATTTTGCAAATGTAAGTTTCAGTATGATTTTTCTCATTAAAATAAAAGTAGGTAAGTAAGTTAAAAATAAATGTCCAAAGAACTGACAAAATTATTAATTTTATTATCTCTTCTGTCATGGCAAACATAAACCGGAAAGAGGCAGTTTGAATTATATCAATATTTAATTGTTTTACTATGGCCTTTTCAGTATTATAATAATGCCTTAGTAGTTTTCTGAAACATGAAAACATTCTATATGATGCTGAGACTGAGGTAGAAAATTAGATCGTTATTGGAAAGGATCAAAATCAGAAGGGAGGTGGGGTCTCTGTATATGTGAGAATGACCATAAATTTTAATATTAGAGAGGATTTTTTATCATGATGATTTAGGCTAGAGGTGTTTTGGTTGAATATTATTTTTTATAAAGGCAGGCCAATATTGGTTGGAACATACTGTAGGTCTCAAAAGCAATGTGATTTATATGAACTGTTTAAGGCAATATGTGCAAATGAAACCACAAACTTGTTATATTAGGTAACAGTCTTTTATGTTAAATAAAACAAGCATGGTCCAGGCGGCGGGGAGGGGGCGGGGTTCGCCCGCCTCTTGCCCCAACTCACACCTATGCTTCCAGGTATTGTAATGTGTTACATCTCTCCACACCTACTGCTAGTTTCCAATTACCATTAGGCAGTGGACTCAAATGCCACTCTCTGTCCCTGCTGTGCTTGTTTTCACTAGCTCTAGTAAGTCACGTCTATCTTTTAGTGCTTAGTTTACACTTTGTGTTTGTTTCATAGCTCATATTTGTTTATTTTTCTCTTTTCCAATGTGTTTTCATTAAAATTTGCATTGAGCACAAGAATTCATGATTGTTTTTGTCTCTGGCAAAATGTTATGATGTTGAAAAAGCATGTGGAGTTTTTAATAAGGTGTTTTATTTTAAATTTGGTAGCTCCACTGAGGAAAATAAAAATTAATCAATGATAAATTAAACTTAAACAATTAAACAATAGACATCAAATGAATTTATAAGTGGTGATATACTGAAGACAAATATATTATAGAATGCCAGTTATGCAGATTTTAAGAAGAGTGAAGTGGAATCAAGACTGAGTAAGTTCAGACGCTTACTCATAAAATAGTAATTGAAGATCACATAATTTTTTTAATGATAAAAGCATTAGGAAACAGAACAATGCTAAAACTATGATGAGTAATATCAGTTTGGACTTAAATGGAGAGATTAAAACAGACAACTTTATAAGTTATAAGTTATAACTTTTTAATTCTTGTTTGACCACAGTTTCTCAAAAAAAGGTCAATGAACTCCCACAGGAGTAAGGAGTGTATGGTAGAAGTCACATTCAGCAGTTTTATTTTTAAAAAGGTGCTAAATAGATTCTCCTTTACCAGGGTTTCAAATTTTAAGTTTTTAAAAGCCTTAATGAACTAAGTTTTATTAAAGGCACAGGATTAGATAACATACCTGCATGATTATATAGAGATGCTGCTAAGGACTTTACTATTTGTATTATTCATATTAATCTCTATTCAATCAGCTATACAAATGACCTAAAATTGCTCAAGTGTTTCCATTGCAAAAACATAAGTATGACACAGGAAATTATGGATCAATTCATGATGTAATTCATGGTACCTGATTGAATTTTATGCTAAAAATTGAACACATTACAAACACATGTTTTTATATGAATAGACAGGGTTTATTCCACAGATACATGACTATTTTATTTAACAAACCTCAAAAGAAGTGGACAAAATAAAAAAAACTTGTATCTTTAAATTGGTGGCGCAAGTCAAGGACCAGGACGTACAGAATCGCTGATGGAGACAGACGTTTATTAACGCACATTCATGACAATGGCACTCACATAGAACACAAGTAATGAACACAAACACCAGCACTGTAGTTCAAAAGTTCAAAAAGGGCTTTATTGTCATTTTAGCTATATACAAGTACACAGCAAAAATGAAACAATGCTCCTCCAGGACCATGGTGCAACACAAAACAAGTGCAACAGACAACACACACTGCAAGGTGAACAGAGGCACAAACATGAACGCAAACAGGATCAATGACTGACAATAATGCACACATTAAGAAGGGTTTAAACACATACAAACGTGACAAGACTAAACCAATGCAGGTGTGTGCTTAACATAGGCGTGGTTACAAACGAGACACAGTCAACCAAGAACTCCCACTGCATGCTGCGGGCCATACCATGTGAGCAGTGGAAGAGGAGTGTTCCGTGACAATTGGACTTATAGAAACTGATAGGAATTTTATTGATGAAGCTGAGGGTTTTGCCAGGTTGACCCTAAAATATATTTAGTGACACTTAACAGATCAATTTATATAAATATTATCATTTTTGATTCAAGAATGATGAGATATGGGTGCCCCAATATATATTGGGACCCTTATTCCTTTTATTGTATATGAATTATTTAAAATCAGCCTGTCCATGTAATATTTATTATATGTTAATGATTCTGCTATTTCAGTTGACCTTTTGGACTGGTTAACTGTGAATTTTGGCTGGAGCTTTGGTTCAGTGTCACTTTGAGTATGTGGTCACCTTCTGATATACAGATTTAGCACAAAAGTATAAAAACTAATTACTAAAAGCTCTCAACAAATTTTAAAAAGTTGTTTTAAAACTCAACCCACATAGTCATTAGCTGTTTTTAAGACAGCTATATGGATTAAGATGTTCGTTACAATGTTCCAAAGTATTTTGCAAATTATTTTTCAATGGTTAGAGATGGTCACACTGATTATACAAGAGAATGCTTCACAAATGTTATTAGATTTAGGTTTAAAACCCTATTTGGAAAGTATATATTTTATATACTGCAGCTTTGCTATAGAGTATACTTCTTACACAGAGTGTTATCCATGAGAAAGATTGGTTAACTGGGATTTAAAAACATGATTAACTAGCAACTTGCCAGCAGGTGGAATGTTTTTGTTTTTTTGTGTGAGGGAGTTTCATCTTTGATGTTTTGTTGATAAGTCCACAACATAGCCAGAGGGTGATACCTCAGTGGTGATACCTGGTGTCCTAGGCACCCCCCCGTTGCAATGAAACCCCTTTCAGCCATTCTGGGCAGCTCTGTTGCCAGTTCAGTGTATTTGGTCTTTTGCCTTGCATAAGCTTCAACACTATCTTTCCATGGTACTGTCAGTTCTATAACGTATGCCGGCAACAGGTTGACTGATATGGACCACAGGACCAAGTCTGGCTGGAGTATTGTAGCTACAATGTCTGAGGGAAACACAAGCTGTTTTCCCATGTCCACATTCATTTTCCTGAGCCAACTGTAGAATGCTTACATCCTTTAATGTTATTTGATGCTTTGGAGGTTGGCCTGCTGGTATAAATGGCATGAAGAGTATATATCCTGTTGATGTTTTTGGGAGAGCCTTTGTGTTCACATCTATTCTGAAATCAATGCCTGCTGTTTAGGAATTTGGTTGTGCTCCAAGTATAAAGTCCTTAGGTAAGGCTAGTAGTGCATCCTTTTAGAATATGCTTTAATTATGCAAGGTGCTTGACAAAGGATGCAAGCAGGGTCTTCTCCCAACCACAGCTTCAGATTTTGGGATGTGGGTAGGAGATCATGAGTGGCTCTGAAGATAAAACTTAGCCAAGGTCCCTCCATCTCCCAGATTTCATGCTAGGTGAGATTCCACTCTCCCAGGTAGTCCATTGGCCCTGTCTGACTATTGAGACAACCTTGGCATGTCTTCTCACCTCTAGCACCACAAGCTTCCTCTTCTGCACTGGTGTTACTTTGTGACACTAGGGACCTTTTAGGTCAAGCCCAAAACTGGACCTCCAAGTTGGATTTAACCAACCATATCCCTAAAATGAATAGTTTCAGATGGGGCCCAATTCCTTCCCACTGCCACATGAGCAGCTTCTGTTTGAATAACAGGATTTTCTGATTCACCTTACCTTGGTAGATTTGCTTCTTCCATAAGACTTACAATTGGTAATTCCAATTTGCCATTCCTGCACAGTCCAACAGGACTTAAGCCTCATGGTAGTCTTAACCCTTGTTATATGGTGATTTCCCTTTCCAGCTTTTACACTTTGTTGATGGGGGGTTTCATACACTGTTAAAGACCATGTTAGTATACCAAACTGGAAGCACCACAAGTTGTGTTTTTCTGGCAATAAGGTCTTATTGATGCAATCTACATACGTGATTGTATCCTTTTGGAGTTATTCATACTGCTCTGTGTCCTTGAGCTTTGCATTATACCATCAGCCCAAGCTCTTTACTTGCCCTTCCAAAACAGTTGGGACAGGTGTTCTGTCAATCTGAAATATTTAATTTGTCTTGATCTTTGACAGTGGAAATGCATCTACACTTGTTGGGCTTGATCCTCATCTTTGCCATGTCATATATTGATGAAGCATTTCCAGAAGTCTCTTGGTGTGGGACACAGATGTTATTGATATAGTTCTATAATCCATTTAGACTCATATTGGTGGTAACTGCTGACCAAACTGGCTTATTCCTCCCACAACCCATTTTGAGCTTCTGATAAGGAACTCTATTGCCATAGTAAAGTCCAATGGGGAGAGAGTGTACCCAGCCATGATGACTACTTCTGCTAGTTGCCAAGATGTGGTGAAGTAGCTTGTTGTGAGAGAAAATTTCAGATCCTGAAAATAGTGTTTGCCAAATTTGTTATTGTTGCAGGCACCTGAAAATTCCTCATTTGCAGGTAGTCCACAGTAGGCAATGAGGAACTGATCCATAGGCACTGGCCTATGGATCAAGGAATAACACATGCTGGTTCTATCCTTCTTTCCTTCCTGTCTGCATTTGATGCCATATTATGCTTGTATCATAATTATGCTATAAGGTGATATGCCTGCAATGTTAGCTTTTTGGAATGATGGATTTATTAAATATTTTTGCTTCAGACATTTTGTAAGCCTTTGTCCCAACACCCTGAAAAAGCTCTTGCCTTCTGTGTTCAGAAGGCTTATATGGCAAAACTGTTCAAATGATTTTCTTTTGAGATTAACACTCTTCCTTGGGGATAACTTTCTTTTCCCAGCCAACCCTTATGTTTCAGAACATCCAGGGCATTTTTGTAGGCACAATAAAAAAAACAAACCCACTGTTAGGGCCTGGCACAGATGCTAGTTTTGCCTTTTCACTGCCTCTTTCACCTCACTCTGGTTGGGAGGGCTTATATTGATGTTGTGGGGGTGGGATGTCAGCAGGGAGAAGTATTGGTTAATTGTTGGTATGGATCATTTTAAAATGTCCTTCAACTTCCTTTTTTGACACTTTCAGATATATGCCTTTGTCTTTTATGAAAAAGCCTGTTACAAATTTAAAGGCATCTATGTAGAATTCTGTTCTTGCTTTTTATGTTTCGTATTGTTTCTTTAATGTCTCTTCTCCATACAACGTTGCGAGCCAATGTTATAGGTGCTTGTGAAGGAGGTGGATGCCCTTCTTTTCTACTGATATTGCTTTTTTCCCCACAACTTTTTTAGGCCTCTTATTTCTTTGACAAATAATTAGATTTCCTGAAGATGACAGGAAGAGGGAGGAGGAGGCATTTATTTGTTATTGACTTATTCCTTGTCTCCAGATTTCTTCTTTCTATAGTAGTAGATTAGATAGAAACATTACATTTACATTTTTCAACAATAAATTCAATCAACCAATAAAGTAAGTGTATGTGTTGAATGTCAGTGTGTTGTAGGGGGCATACACAGCCAAGTGTTCCCATGATAATAGGACAACATGAAAATGTTGATGACAACATTTGACTAGTCCCGTTTATTTTTTGCTTGTCCGTCTGTTTGTTTGTTTAACAAAAAGCAGCTTTTATTTTAGCAACTAAGAGTTTTAGGTGAAGGTATTGCATTTTTAAACTAGAGTAACACACACAATTCAACACCCCAGAAAGACAGTCATTCAATGTGTTTGTCGATCTCTCTCTCTCTTTGTGTGTGTGTGTGTGTGTGTGTGTGTGTGTATGTGTGTGTGTGAGTGTTGGTATGTATTTTAGCAGTCAGGCAGAACAAAGCTGCTGTGTGCTTGCTCTATTAGTAATTAGATAAGTGTTAGTTTAACTGCTGTAAACCTCTCCTCTGTCACTGACTGTTCTACCTGAAGAGCTAATGGCCCTTGACTAGTGAGTGCTAATGAGGTGTACCCTGCCTCCCTGGGGAAGGGGGTGGGAAGTTGGGGTAATGGGTTGATGAGCTTATTGGGACAGCACTATGTGTTTGCATTTGTGTGTTCATGGTTTGTGTGTGCATCTGGCATCTGATCTTCTGGTCTTCTCAGAGCACACAGACTGACAGCAATGACACTCCTAAAGTAAAATTATATTTTTCAGACTTCCTCAGCAAAATGGGATTTACAACAGAAAGAGCAGGCTTTATCAAAGTAATGTATTTTGACATGAAATTACAGTTGGTCATCAACCTGCTTTGCTTATTTGTGTGCTACAACCATTTACATCTGGATGTTTTCCAGAAATCTTTTCTGGAGAAGAAGGACACGATGTGCCAAAAGGTGAAAGTGTGGAACAAGAATCTGAAAAAACTACTATAATAATATGGAAGTCTATGATACAAACAATTTTTCACTTGTCTTCTTTAGACACTGTAGGCAGTTGGAGGTATGAAGCTAGATGCAATAAGTGGCAGAATGCCAGTGTACTGAAGCTTGCTAACCTTAAGTTGTCTCTTACACACTGCAGCAAGGAAAGCTGAGTGTGCTAATGATATTTAATGCAAAGAAATGTTTTTTACAGTTTGGATTGTCTCACCAGAAATTAGGGGATATAAGAATAAAAAATTGAATATTATTTGAAATTCATGAGATTTTACACAAAATGATTTATGGTTAAGCTCATAACAGTGAGTGAAAGATAATGTGAATTAATTATATCTGGGCCCTATTAGTTTTTGTTAATCTTTAATATTTTTGTTAATGTCAGTATTTTGGATTAAATCCTCCTTTAACCATTCATAACTTTTCATGTGTCCTTGATTATGAAATGTATATAAAGCCAGTAATGTAAAGAGCAATAGGATTTCATAATTGCAGATTTAGAGAGTCAGGAGAAAACTCAGATAAATTAAGAGATAGGACTAGGTTTAGAGATAATAGATCAAAAAATAGGTCAAGGCAACTAATAGGTCAAAAATGTTTATGACCTATTAGTCAGGCCATGCTGGTAAATGAACACTGCAATAAGCAGGTTTGAAATCTGCCTGCCATCTCTGACTTCTATGTCAGCCTTTGGCTCTGTAAAGGAGGGGTGCTCTAAGGGGAGGCCATAGGATGGCCACATTTTGGCAGGCTGTTGTAAAGTTGCGATCCTCCCACTGGTTTTACTTGGTCGTCAAGGGGCTGGAGGGGGAGGGCCGGGACTCAATGGGAGCAATCGAGGCTGTCGATGTCTCTGGTGGCAGAGAGCTGGAGGAGAATGAGCACAATATGCAGATGCCTGACGCACCCTCTCAGGCTACAAGCCCAGGCCGCTTTCAGACTCAATCACAGGGATGTGGCTGTTCGAAAGCCTGCTGTTGGTAGGGTGGCGAGGGAGCCATTCCGCCTCATCGAGCTGGTGTGTCCGGTCCAATGGAGTGCGTCGGACAAATCAGGCTTACGAGGGCACTCGCAGAGAGGCATTGCAAGGGCCACAGCATGCAGACCAAGATGCTTGGTGAAAAAAAATGGAACCAGAGCAGAGGAAAAAGGAAAGTAGATGCACCTCTCACTCTCCGACAGCTGCACACAGCTCTTGAAAGTCCTTTGGTAAAGATAATTTTTTTAATATATTCTTCTTTATATAGTCTTTCTCTTTCTTTCTCTCTCTCTTTCTCCAGCCTCCTGCACGTTCTTAGTCGTCCTGCCTTACCTCCCACCTTGCAGCCCAATGGCTAATGTGTAATTAATGAAACAACCTCCCTCAGATTGACTCACACAATGGGTTGAGCAGGCGCTCCTTGGGACGCACGGGCGTGAAAGCGCAGAAGGCTCTGGCCCCTCCCTGCTTACATGTAACCCTGCCTTGGCACAAAGCTCCTTCCCCTGGGTCTGGATCAGCCCGCAAAGCTTACATATTAATCCCTTCTCCCCCACTCTGAATCTCGCTGAGGCCTCATGCAACCCTTCATTTTCTGGTCACGTGCACCCATTGGAACAGGGACGCACCAGACACCGGGCGACATTCAAAGTAGAATGGGAGCTACCAGGCTGAAACGGAGCCTGAAAGGCACCTAAAAGGAGCTGACTGATTGTGTCTGCTGAAAGGGATGGTTAAAATGAGGCGGCTGAGGGCAGATCTTGCACTGTGGGCCTGCACCCACCGACGTGATGGACAGGCAACAAGAAGCAGCCTGGATGCAAGGTGCAGACCACAGCAAATGCAGAGATAGGACCTCCCAACCATCTGGCAGATTTGTCCTAACAGTGTCTTTAGCACAACGAGGAAGCGCTACTGCAAAGTGACAAGCTTGTTTGCAGGCAGCCAAGGTAGAAAAAAAAGCCATAATGATATTACACGTGTTGATCAGATTTTGTTTGCTGTAACAGTTTAGTTCTTCTGATACTAAAAAAGGATATGAGTCTTTCTTGTGGGAGTTTCTTTAGGGCTTACTGTGGTAATAGCTGACAATGCAGACTATTTCGTTCTCTACCATGGCCTTCTGTCTTCGATGGAAAGCATGAAATGCTCAGTGAAAGCTTTGAAATATAGAACACTCAGTTTCACTGGCAAGATAACTGGCAACCCAAATGACTTCAGAACTTTTCTGTTTAAGGAAGAACATAAAGGTGCCAGTTTTTACACTGAAATGTAAATTTTTCTTTTTGCCTAATTAATGCAAATGTCTTCTTTGAAGTAACAACCCTCAAAATATTAATTGAAAACACAAATTCCTTGTAGTGTTCCTTGTGAGCTTTTTAATTAGCATTTAGTTTGTTTTGTTGTTTGATCGCAATCTTAATTAGATATATCTAATTTGAAGGTTTGTTTACTTATCATAGAAAAGTATAGTATTATAAGGCCCAAACTTTTACTGAAATATACTTTTTGTCAGCCTTCCTGTGGCACTGGGACAAACTCTTTGTAGCACTTTTATAAAATATGCCAAGTTATAAAAGTTATAAAAGACAAGTATTTATTGTGGTCAAAAATGAATATGACTGCTTATATCTGACTGTACATAAAAAAGTGGTGTCTTGTCCTAAGTTGTGTGAAACTGAGAATCAGTACCAAAAAGCTCAGAGTCTGTATATGTTTGATGGAGACAAACTCCATATCTTGCTAAAAGTGATATTCATGTTGTTACATTAGCATTTGTTAAATATTGGACAACACAAGTAATGCCTTATTCTTCAGCTGTTATTTAGTCTGGGAGTGCAAGTCACTGGCTTTGACTGATTAACATATGGATGATAGTAAGAATTCAACTTCTAATGACACTGTCCTATATATAGACTCAAAAAGAATTAAACAATTTAAGGTGGGATTTTTTGACAATAAAAGTCTGATTTTCCAACTCTTATTTACTCATTAATTTGAAAAGTTGTGCATCAGTGTGTCTGATTTTGGTAGGTATAACTGGTTGGAAGGACATTCTGAAAATACACAGATTTTTAGAATTGCATTAGAATTGCCAGATAGAATTAACAAACATTATGTTTCTGTAGTGACATAAACAACAAAGCTCCTAAAAATAGCTAAAGGGTTCCTTTAAATGAAAAACGTAGTTAAAACCACACAGCCACAGACATAGGAAAGTTTCACTGTGGTGTTTCTCTTGTCAGCAGGGCCATACCCTGACTAAAGAGTGTTGTTAGTAGTGCTCTACCCTGGGTGAGCAGTAAATTATCTCTAACCCACACCGGTGTAATCCTGCCCTCTGACACGTAACCCTTTGTGTGAAAGCACTACGCCTGGGTAAAGATTCTCAAGAAGGGTCATGGGTTGACCCATCCTCCCCCACACATATAGCCATGTGGCTACCCAGCGAGTTTCCCTTTGACTGGGTGCAGTGTCACAAGCAGAATAGAAAAACTTCAGACACTGTAAGATTTTTTTTATGGATGGACAATGCATTCCAAGCAAATTCGTATTAACTGACTTAAGTTATTATATCAGTGCTTAGTCAGTGTACAGTGAACGGCATGAGCCAAAAACAATTTGTCCATTTCCAAAGTATATTAACCTTCTCAAATGTCTCTAAGTAACTACATAGGTTACTCTGTCTTTCTCCCATAAAAGATAATTTGGCCTAACCACAGTGCTAAGCGGACCAACCGCATGGATTTAAGATAAACGTCTGTTTTGGACGAGGTGGGAGCATGGGGAAGGGATGGAGCGTGGAGCGTTGGTATAATGAAAAAGCTGGAGGCTTTAGAATGGATCGGCCACATTAGAAGCTACCTGCTGGGTCTTCAACGCTGACTAAGGGGAAGCTTGAAAACAACCATATATTTGGGCCACTTCCCCAGTGCTGCAGATAGAGCTGCGAGGGCCCAACAGACTGCAGGAGGGTGGGAGTGTATACGTGTGTGTATGTATGAAGGAGGTCATCCTGCTGTTTGGGTTTCCTTCTCTGACAGCAGTGAGTAGATGACACCCCCACCAATCTACATCTATTTAATGACCACCTCAGCCTACACCCCCTTTTTCAAATCTCTAGGCTGTCCTCTCTGCTTCTCCTCACACACTGAGACATTTTTCCACATTGGCTGGATTAGGAACACTTTCACTTAGATCTATGTGGTCGCCCCACAGACAAAGAAACACTTGGGGACAGGATTAGTAGGATTAAAGGGGATTCACATATGTCCAGTTCAAGCAATTGGTATTCAAAGCTTTACACTTTCAAATGCCACCAAGAGAGAGCAAAGAAGTCCAGAGCTTTTCTTTGCATTGCAGCACCTTTATGACGAACGGTTCCTTTGCTGCTTCTACAATGGCACTCTGAATACACATTTTCACTTTTTTTGAGGGTACTTTATTGCCGTGGAACACCAAGAAGAGTATAAGATAGAGATTTTTTTTATTTGTGTGTGTGTGTGTGTGTGTGTGTGTGTGTGTGTGTGTGTGTGTGTGTGTGTGTGTGTGTGTGTGCGCGTGCGTACGTACGTTCACAGTATTGCATGAATGAAGAAACAATCCATTTCTACCTTTTGCAAATCACCAAGAGATTGTATTCAATCAATGTTCTAGTTATCATTTAAACAAATGATTCTAGTGGAAAAGTGGTCCAGTTGTTAATTTGAGAAATATATCCAGGTCCAAGTTTAAGATAATAATATAGAACATCAGTATTATCATAATATTTAATGCACAATTTTCAATTAACATCTAAAATACATTCTGTTTTGATACTGTTATGGCTGCATTTAAATTGCTTCTGTTAGTAAAGAACGTTGGGTAGGTCATGTCTAAAGAGCAGAAGACTTAACTGATGACAAATACAAATATACCTTGCTTTATTTCCCTGGATAGGATGATACATAATGACAAACAATAAATAAACGAAATATAATGCTAAATATAATGATTCTTTAGATCATGTACTGTAAGGAGGGTGACGTGTAAAAGCGTCGCCATGCGCTCCTCCATATTACCTTTTCCTGCATGCTGCGGTTACTCAGTCGTGGGTGGAAACTAGGCTTCCGGAGTATCGCAGAATAGGTAGATGAAAAAACTGAGCAAAATGTGTAGGCGTCGCTCGTCAATACATTTGTTGTGTAAAGGAAAGTAAATGAGATGGGCTAACTGAAGTTCTTTTTAGGCAAATATTAAATTAGGGCTACATGAAACAAGCAAACTGCAACTTCATGACCTAAGTCTCTAAACTCTCACATCCAACCTGCGAACTTTTACAGGTAGGCTACGACGTTTAAAAAGAAAATAAACTATAACATATAACATATAACACTTCGCTCAAAACACAATAAGTCCCAAATAAAAAGATAATGTAGATGAGTTGAACTGATTTCTGTGATATAAAAAGGTTGCCGTATTTTAATTATCCAATTAAGACAATAGGGCGAATAACGGTATTTGTTCACATAGCATAAACGCTAAAATAAAAGAAGACGTTAACTAAATTTAGACCATTGTGTCTACACATAATAAGAGTGTAATTATTATTTAATAATTTAATACTTTTAATGCTAAATTAATTTCACAAATTATCAGGTATGAAAAATACAAAAATAGGGGGGAAATATTGATCGGAAAGATTTGTATTTATCAGTTTGTCGGAGCCTTCATAACACAAGAAGCATTGTGAAGTGAGTTGACAAAACTGACCCAGTATTATTTTTAAAGTGTTGAGTAGCATTTTCAAGTTGCCGTGGTTTCAGAGGATCAAGACTGAAGTGTTCCCCCATGGTGGCACTACAATGAATATGAATAGATGCTCCTTTGGTCAATGGGACAGTCAAAGCACACCGCCCTGGATAATGGGGACGTCATCCTAACAAGACCATTATGAATAGGGGGCTCCTTTTGTTTGGCTTCTCTCAGTCAGCGCTATAAATACGGTATCCTGTGATACTTCGCCACATATCAGGATGTGCAACCCCGGAACAAAATAAGACGGGCGACACGGTCCCTGTTTCGGCTGATAGTAAAACTTACTGATAGAAAAAAGGAGAGGCTGCTTCGAGGAAAATAATCAGGTGATCAAGCAGGAGTGACTTAGAATCAGAGGCAGAGTAAGAGACAACCTCCTACCCAACCGAAGTGATAAAAATGGATTCAGACTCCAGCTCAAGCAGAGCTTCCTCGCCAGATATGGATGGGATGTACCTCCGAAACCATCTACCAGACGGACGAGTCAATTCCGTGTCCTCCACACAGAACGAGCTCAACCAGAAGATGACGAGCGAGCACCTCTCTAGGAGCGGGGAGAAGACACCCATCGGTAGCAAATACAAACTCAAGAAGCAAGTCACCGAGGAAGAAATCCAACAGCTGCGGTTGAAAATCAACGGCAGAGAACGAAAGCGGATGCATGACTTGAACCTGGCAATGGACGGTCTCCGCGAAGTTATGCCATACGCACACGGCCCGTCTGTGAGGAAGCTGTCAAAGATCGCCACTCTTCTTCTGGCGAGAAACTACATTCTAATGCTGACGAGCTCCCTTGACGAGATGAAGAGGCTGGTGGGAGAGATTTACGGCGGACATCACTCTGCTTTTCACTGCGGAACGGTCAACCACACCAGTGCGCACTCGGCGAGTCCTACGCACCAGGTGCATCCGCTGCTCGGGGGCGCGCTGTCGTCGTCCACGCCCTCTACGTTATCCACAACTCTACCTGGACTTACCTCCATCAGGGCGCCTCACTCCTTAATGAAAACCGCCCCTACGCCTCCACTCCAAATCGGCAGTGGTTTTCAGCACTGGGCAGGGTTGCCGTGCCCATGCACAATCTGCCAGGTGCCTCCTCCACCGCATGTTCCCATTACTTCAACGGGATTGACGAGACTTTCCTCCGAGAACAAGGAAGTGATGAAGTAATCGTGAACTCACAGGACTATGGTGACAAGTGTCATCGTGTAAATTGTTTATGGGCTGGACTCAAAAAAGTAACTTGCATGATATCTTTGTCCAATTATTTGTTTGTTTTTTTCCCTTACGATATCAGAATTCCCTCCTTGTAACAAGGATCTCGTCAAATGACAAAAGCATTGAAAGGTAACTACTTTATGGTTATTTGACATATGCGTATCTTATACTTATCCCCATGTAAATAATTTGAGGGCAGAAGACTATGCGCATTCGCCGGAAAATGTTCTATTGTTTAACGTTAGGCAGAATGTCACGTGTTTGAAGCGAGCGCAACAAGGATATACTTGTTGATCGTGGGTGGGTGGGGGGGGGGGGGGGGGGGCGTTGCATGCGTCTGTATCTTTTCGAAAAGGGTGTCAAATGAAGAATGCCATGCGTTCCTTGTAACAAGGATTTCACTTTAAAATTTGTCGACTGTGTATTTAGTTTGAAAACGTGATATATGTTTTCGATGATTTCATTTACTGAATTTCATTGAAGTATGAAAATAGCTGAATTCTATGTGACGTTATTCTGTATGCATTCGTGTCTTTAATGGAGGTTCTTGAGCATGACATCTGGCTGAAGCAATTTCTAACCATGCTTCTTTTACGGAAAATGTTTTCTTTTTCCAGAGACTACCGCCGTCTTTATTTTTGTACATTCTTGATGGTAAATGAGATATTTATTATTGAGCAGTGATCCTGGATGAAATTTCAATAAAACAATTAGAGTAAAAAATAAATTGTTCTGTGATTGTGATTTGCACCGATGCAACTTTATTTGCTTTTGGGGAGTAGTTAATTGTCAAACTTATTGTAACTCAAATAATTCCCAATAACCGGGCCTTTATATCTTTCACTTTTAGCAGCTGAACTTTAGTTCGTCTCGATTAACAAATTATCGCTTACCAGCATACCAGTGAATAAGGTGTTAGACTGCAACATAAAACTTAAAGATAAGCCTAGAACTACCGAAATATTTAAACTGAATGTATACATTAAATAAAGGTTTAGTAATAAGGTAATTAGATTTGATAATAAACCTTATTATAGTAAATAATAACAATTGTCTTTTTTGAATATCTTCAAAAGACAATCAGATTCACAGAACGTCCTTATCATAAAACAAATTAGCATTGATTTGGCATTGGGTATACAGGCGACGTCCACATTCGACGTCCACAAACGAAGTGCACCAAATGAAGAAATGCCTTAATTATAGGCATGCCAACTATAACACTAGCAAGAATATGTTGATATGATGTAATAATGATACAGCGAAATTGTAAATAAAGTTATCCAACATCCGAAACTCTATAACCGTAGGCCTGTATTCTTTTTTTAATCTCACGCACATGTTCCACCTTAGTTCTGGATAAAAACAAAAAATTAAATGTTGCCTCTATTCTGGGAGAAATTTCACAGATTATATGTTCAGCAAACGGAATCTAAAGCCTCGGTACAGCAAAACGATGTTTAAACAAGTGAACCTAAAAAGTAGGCCTACTCATTCTAATAATAGTAACGAAACCTACATTCTTCTTCTTCTTCTTCTTCTTCTTCTTCTTCTTCTTCTTCTTCTTCTTCTTCTTCATAATAATAATAATAATAATAATAATAATAATAATAATAATAATAATAATAATTATTATTATTATTATTATTATTATTATTATTATTATTATTATTATTATTATTATTATCAGCATCATCACCATCTTCGTCTTTATCCCCTTCAGCATCAACATCATGACACCATGGGCTATTTTAATTACTGAGAAAAAAGTATAACAGTATAATGTTAGGACTACATTTGGTGACACAACGGAATACTGTGTAAAGCACCAGTTAAAATGTTGAGTTGAATGTTGTACTCGAATGTTGTAGTGAATGGGTCATAAGGAAAGATGGACTTCAAACATAAAACTGCAATGGGATATTTGAAAGACAAAGCCCGTTAGTTAGTCTCTTGGGTCCTTTCACGCGCTCACCGCTGATCAGATAGTGAGCAGCTGAATGTATGTTTGTGGAGATTACAAGTTAATTGTTCATATGGGAATGGAGGAAGAAAACATCAGAGAGATCGTACAGATTACAGGATCCTAAATGCAGGAGATTATACATTCAGAGTCCAATTCTTGAGACATGTAAATGAGGCAATGGATTAAAATCCCTTTGTAACTTTTTCGTTTAGAAGCTCAAGTTCTTTTTATTCTAGTAACTGGAAGATGTTGAGAGCCTGAATAGGGCGCTATCTTTACATTCTCTGTTTTAAGGAACTAGACAGGACAGACAGATGGAACAAGAAGTCTGAGATTTCTTTGCCAGTGCAAAAAATTAAGGGGCAATTTGCTTGCTTACAATGCTAAAATATATTTATAATTTCCGTTAAACTAGAATATATCACATTATCGATGTTGATTTGTATTTCTCAGAGTAACAAGCCATAAATATATTTTCCAAGGGCAGCAGTGAACTGTGTCCTTATGTCACTCTCTTGTATATCCTGCATATGATATTTTAGCGTCGTTAAAATTTTGCGTCCATTCTCTTCTTCCTGTTAGTTTTAGGTGGATGAAAAAAATAGCTTAATTATATGATCTTTTTGTTAAGGGATATATATACACAAATGATCTAATCACCCGTTGTTAGAGGTGAGATGTGTGTCGTCGTTTAAGTGTGCAGTTAGTGTGAATTGAGATTTCGTCTTTCAAAACTGCAAACATAAAAGCGTGAGGCTGAAAAACTAAATTGTTGCTTGCAGGTATATTAAATGGCTCTTTGTGTTTTTCACTTCATGCTTTTCGCTCCCTTTGTTTCTTTTAATTACCGTTTGGTGGTAAATAAAATCCTTCCCTGCTGGAGCTTCATTAACCATTTTTGTCTATCGCGCGCGAACGACACTGTGACAAGATTCTTTATTTTAATATTTGTTTAACTCTCACTTTAGTAAACGTTAAATTCCTTACAAAGTATCTCACATAGTTAGCCTTAATGAGTATGCGATTATCATGTTTTTTGCCATCGTTTTAATATTAATATTAATATTAATTTAATTTTCGTCAGGAATGTTGTGGAAATCATCAGGAATTACAATTTTCATCATAATGTTATCTTGAGACCGATGTCAGATGTTTTATGAGTATCTGATAATGAGAGAAATCAGACTCAACTATGAGAAATCAAGAACTATGCAGTGTTAATTAAGCGGCTTAATATTATGCCCTCAGAATGAACTCTTGTGTGAATTATTGTTTGAGGTGTCAGCGAAAAGAATATTCAGATATGTAAAAGTCTTCTTTGGTGGTAAGTTCACTTTCAGCTGTGCCTTTAGCTCAGGCAGTAAGAAGGTTAAATGAAGCATATAAGTCCACTGATATATAGTGGAGCAGATTGCCAACCCTAAACACTGGGTATGTTGGGGGGGGGCGGGGCACTTGTACTACTGGATAATTTCCTTGCAGCCAGAGCCGAAAAGACAGCTCTGATAAGTGGAGCCCCTTCTTTTCAAACATGACAAATGACCACTCCTTGTCAGTGGACACACCTGTTACTGGAAGCACTTGAGATTTTACACATAGAGAAAGGCTGTATTGCTGTCCAGCCACTCAGAAGTCCCCTACAAAGGCCATGGGTGCTAACAATGCCCCCAGCCTGGAGCTAAAGAGAACCTCGTCAGAACTCAACTTGTGATAGGCAACACCGGGGGCTGCAATTGAAAATAAATTTTGCTTGAATAAGGGCACGAGGGCACACCGGAGAAACCCGCGAGCCATGATTAGAACAAAAGCAGTTGCGGGATAAGTTATTGACTCCTCTGACAGGATGAATGCAGTTCATTATGCTCTGCCAGTTATACAGTTGTCCACATCCCGGCCTGAATTAGGCGGCAGGTGCAGGATCCATTTTGCGGCCTTCCCAGGGGGAATGCCTGAGGCCTGTCATCAGCTGATTTCATAGACAAATGTTTGTACCGTACAGCCAAAACAGAAAGCATATTTCCATCATAAGAGCATTTTGCAACAGCCATTAGTGTTGTCGCTCATTTGCATGCTAATTGTGCTGTTAATGCAGTAAGTGTTCCCACTTCCTTCTTTCTCTACCACACTGGTCAGGTTTGGACCTTAAATTGTTCTTCAATTTGCTTTGGCCTGGTAGGTTGTAAAAGGTTTACAGTTTATCAGGAAGCTGCTGAATGATCTGTGCATAATCTAATTTCATAGGGTCTGAGGTATCATTAGAGTTATGGGAACTGGGGCTGCCTTTAGAGTTTAGTCAAATAAAACTCTGTCATTGCTGCCATTCTACTCTAGGGACCAAGAGTTTTTGTTACAGGGTCCTAAATTGCAAGTTAGCTTCCTGTTGCTCATCTGGACAAATGTTGGTGCAACTGCAAACCAGATGAATAAGCAAATTACAAACTCTGCACAAGTGAAAAACAGATCCTTATCATGCAAGTTGATCTACAGGATTCAAGTCTGCATTTGGTTTGAGCCTTTTACTTGAACCACAGTGTCTAAGAGGTGCATGAGTCTCTGCAGTTCTGCGTGCCCTAATATCCTCCCACTGTGTCTGACAGATGGCGTTCACTAGTTGGCCATAAATGGCTGTCACTGAGTGTTTGTCTGTCTGCCAGTAGCCTATGAATAAGGGACTCCCTAGGAGAATGTTCCTGCCCTGACATCGCCTGAAAACTAACTGTCCTTGCTTGTCAACCACCACCACGTGAGGCCCTCACGGCACCAAGCCTTCTGGCCCGAGTGGGAGAAGGCTTCAGGGGAGCAGGTGTGATCAAGGAAAGGGCAGTTAGTTAAATCATATGCCAGCATGTGCTTGAAAGCTGCCACAGCTAGTCTCACTTAGGGTGAGCCTGCACTCAAAGATGGAAGATTCATCCAGAGCAGATAGCACTGAAATTCTGATAGCTGGAATCTGGATATCTGGAATCTAGAAATTCTAATATATGGAATTTCTAATATATATCTGATATCTAGACAATGTCAAGAAATCACTCAATTGTTCTTATTCCACTTTATTATCATGAAAAAATTGCTAAGTTAATAATAACCCCTAAAGTAATTTCCTAAACTAATTTTGTATCCAGGTATAGTCTGTAATTATTTACTGAACTTTTTAGTCTCAGCGGTATACTTGAATGAAATTGATGAAGTTGCCATTAACAACGGACAGCTAAAAGGTGCCCATGAGAATTATACATAAACAAGATCATGTGAACTGGTCCTGAATGGCTTTCAGTTACTGATAGTAATATTTTGGGTGAAAGAAACCTAGTGCTTCCAAAAATAAAAAAGCCATCCTATTTAGGACCACTTTATGGTCAATGAATCCTGTGGCATTTTGTCAGCTCTAATATCCCTTAGAGTCTGATGTTACTGTCTTCATATTAAATCGAAGGTCAAGTAGGGGTGGTTAGCAGCAAGTCCAAAATGTGGTTTAACCAAAGTGATCAAGCTCTTGCTCATGCTTGGGTCTGCATTGGGTCTTAGTGGTGTCGAACAGACAGAAGGTTATGGAACATTCTACACAGTGATGCAGGCTGAGGGACAGCAGGAAAGGCGCTTGAAGTCTGTAGGCCTTAGTCAGTGTGCCAACTTGTCTCCTGGCATAAGGCGCCATGATGTTGGCCCTCACGGTGGGAGGCTCTGTTTGACAAAATGAAGCAGATGCGAGAGCCGAGTGATCAGTGGCATTAAATGGAGAGCAGAGAGGCAAGGGACCGACTGACTGTGCACTGATAATCCATTTTACATACAAGAAATATAATCCAACTTAACCACATACACTGTAACTAGTGAAAACACTGAATACCGCTTGCTGTTTGTGGTAAAGTCATCTGAGACAATTCCCGATTAGGTGACTGCATGGATTACTCCTCAAGAGGCACATTATCTCAGACAAATCTGATTGAATGAAAGTGATACAGTGACTACTTAATCACACATGTGAAGGGGAGTCACAGGCGCTAATTACTGGTGTGCAGATCTGTCCTTTGCTAGTCTGCCAGCTGATACCTCTGTCTGCCGTGGAGAGATCTGCTACACAGGGAGATCCAGGAGCTGACAGCATTGATATCTGCTCTACAGTAAGGCTGGAGAAAGGATAGAAATATACAAGCAATATTTTCCAAAGGTGTGGAGGTGAAAATGCTAGAGCCTTGCTAAGAAGTGAAATTTATCACAGCTGTGGTAGAAGTTAGATCTGCTGTTATAAAATAAAAAATCACTTTGGTGAAACTTTATTAAGCTTGAGTAGCTTTCTGTGTGAAGCTCTCATATCCTATATGTGGTAATGCTCAACTCTCAGCAACTTCATTTTGTTAGTTGTTTATGCTTTATTGAACTTACAAGGCCACCCTGAATTAGAAGCACTAATGTTGAAAATAATCCAATATGATAATTCATATTAGACCCCTAAAATAAAAATACTAAACCATTTTCATTATAAATGACGTATTTTCATTATGACTGTGTTTTTGCCATAATGAAGCAATGGAGTTTTTCTATCAGGTTTTCATCACAAATTTAAAATTAACATCATGTACACAGATTCATTGTAGGTTCTAAATATAGAATGGGTTCTTCATTGACACTCTGATAAATCATTTTCTCATTGCAGTCCATTTTGAAAGCCTCTTGGTGAAAGCATATCTAAGCCGACCATGTGGCAGAGAAAATTGGTCACAGTTGGTGATTTTTGATCATTGTTATCCAAGAGCAATGGAGAAACAGATTGCTGTAAATCTAGATTTAAATATAAGATTGTGAGCTTAGATTTGCTTCTTATTTAACCTGCTTAAATATATCAGTATTGTGCTTCCAAAAACTATATTCAGGATTTGTATATGTAACCTTCAATATTCACTTTTCATCTTCAGTGTAGGCTTTGAGAAAGATGACTAAAATGACCTATGATTATACATTATCTTCAGTGCATAACTTAACAATTGCAAAAAAGTTATATTACTTGTGTTCACTATAGTGTGTGTATGACTCTATTAAAGCAGGTTGTGAAAATTCGTGTATGTTTGTGTTTTTGTGTGTGCATATGGAGGTCTCAAGACACCAGAGCTAATTATAGTGTGCGCTGTTCACTGGTGTGAAAACAGAAGTGACAGCAGCAGTGGTCTGCCGGCATGGTGGAGATGGTGAGCCCCCTGTGTCTGGCGGGGCCAGCACCATCATATGGACAAATCACAACTGATCTGGGGCCGTAATGGCTGCCAGATGTTAACGCTTTGTTCTCAATGGCTCTCCTGAGAGCTCACCTAATCGGAAAAGAGGCATTACTGTGGGGAAGTGTGCGTGTGTGTGTGTGTGTGTGTGTGTGTGTGTGTGTGTGCACATGTGCATGGGCCACATGTGCCCCTGGTCAACCAACCTTCGTAGACAAGCATGAGGTCAGACTCATAGGAGACAGTGAGACTGAAACAAAAACAGCAGATATTAAACCCTTCCTTTCATCATTATTCCCCATTTGTGATTATGCTAACTTTGACAACACAGCACAATTCACCTGTCCATAATTCTATCTATTTACTCATGAACTACTATTTAACTTGATGGAATCACTGTTAGGCAATTTCTTTACAAAAAAAATGTCCTATGTGTTCAAGCTAATAAAAGAGAAGCTTTGGTATGCTTGCTCTTCCTTGCAGGTGCTAATGTGGTGATACTAAAGCGATGTTTGGAGCTGTGCTCCATGGGCAGTGGAGGGTGTAATGGCATGGGTAGAATAACAGGCCACTGTTTTGGGAGATACAGCAGATGTTGGGTTAGCTGTGTTGGATGCTCAGATGGAATGGAACAGCTGGTCACGGTGACACTCAGAGAAGAGAGCAGTGCAGGTTGGAAACAGGTCGACATTATTTTGTTCTTGCAGACTTTGTGCTTGTTTTAACCCTGCAACAATATCATTGTCACAGTACCGATAATTGATATTTTTGTGTGCAAATTGTCTTATACTGAGACCAATACCAATACCTAAGGTGTTGTACATTTTCTGTATATCTAATTATATCTATCTAAACTTGATGATAACAAAAAGGGTTAAGTAGCTAGAGCAGCTTTTCTTCCTTTAAATATTTATATTTAATAGTAATATTTAATATACTATTTAAAGGTTTTCTTTAAATATTATACATGGTTGTGAGATTACTGACTAGCTTCAATTTAGTAAAATTCTGCATGCTACAATACTTTCTGCAGAGTGTCAGAGATCCACTAACTAAAGGCCTCTCACCCTAGCAAGCCAGCAAGGTAAGGAGACATCTGCAGTTCATCTCAGTTTGAGGTCTTTTTCATTGCAGGAACACACACACACAAACATCTAATAAATTCTTCCACTGCAGGAAGAGGAAATGCATCAAGGTGGCGGCTGTCACTCTTGTCACTCACAGCCCCTCGTCCGTTCCAAGCCGCCGATCCTGGCACAAGGGGGCGGCCCATCTGTCCCAGCACCGCCCAGGGAGGGCTGGCCACAGCCTCATTATCCCATTAGCGAGCCATTACAGTGGCTGCCATGTGAGACCCCCTCACTGCTGGAGCCTAATGTCACCGGGGAGTGCATGTGAATATACAGTTCACACCCGCGGAGCTGACGCTCAGCCGGGGAGCCACCCCAAGTGCCACAAGGTCCCGTTCTAAACATAAAGAGCCAAGATGGCACCCTTATGCAGCCAGTTGCTCTAAAGTACACTGCACAGCATTGAAATTAAGATGCACATCTGTCGCAAAGCATGACACAGCAAATTGCTTCATTAGGGGTAGTGGTGTAGCAGTCTGATGCATTGTGATGTGATGTATTAGTGAAATGTCACAACCTCACCAGTAGTACTTGATAGAATGTCTCTTCTAGTCCCACCCTCTGCAACCTTTCCCCATATTCAGACCTGTTACATTTGACAAATGATCTATTGTACTGTATGCTGAAGAAACTTTCAAATTGTAGCCAGTGTGGTACTGTGTGGTATATGCAGAAATGCTAACACATGCACGTGAATAAATGAAAGTTTGCAAGGTGAGCCTTTTCATGATGTGGGCTTTTTACCAAAATCAAATAAATTCCCTGAAAAGAGTGAATACCTTATTGGCCTTCGACATAGAACTGATAGGTTTTTCCTGTTGTTGATCTAACAGGATTTAAGATTTTTTTGTAAATAATTAGTTTTGATTTTCTTGCTCATTAAAGAGTGAGATTTCATCAGTTCAACCCTTAGACTAAGATATTTTATAGGGTATCATAAAATGACAGTGTAACTTGGAACTAGAATATGACTCTGAGAAAATAATTGTTAGACATTTTCTCCAGCTTGGGAACTAGTACTACACATAAAGGCCTAATTAAGAATAGTGATTCAATTCAATAGTGATTCAATTCAAACTTACCTTTTCAACAAGAGGTGTTAAAGTATATGTAATTAAGTAGTATGTGATGAAACGAATTCCACTTCATACTCAGCAGACAACTCATTCCATTACACATCATACTTAGAATCCATATACACATTAATAGTTTTTCTTATAATTTAATAGCACCTGGGAGGAATTATTAAAAATTTGATTCAATAACCTAATCTTTCTTTTAAAACTCCTCTTTAACAGCTGTCCAAAATCTGTCCATATTCACTGTTGTTGGTGATTCAAACCCATGATCACATTTACCATGTCTCTGATTAGTTAGCTCTGTCAATCAGAATAGACCTTCCTCTCCATCTGTCTTTATTCACAGGGTGAAAGGAAAGTTATTTCCCCCATTAGCAACTCATTACAGATGCAGTGGCATGCTACTTTCCACTGGAGCTTGTTCCTTATTCCATTAGAGGTCATTTAAATACCTGTGCTAGGCTTTGTCCACTAACCCGGCACTGGACTTCAGATGGCCACTGTTATGCAGGAAGTCAAGAGGGCTGGAGAAGGTTGCTCAGGGGTCATCCATCACCCTCTATTAAAAGGGGCGTGGCCTCCTGGAGAGTGCACACCCCTCCTTTCCAAAAGGCTGAGCCCAACTGTGAGGGCGGGGCAGGTGGGTAGAATGCTACACCCTCTTTCTTTTCAGTGTTTGGGTAAGAGGTTCCACTGAATTAGACCAATTTAGATTGTCACCTACTGTGTAATGTAGCATTGTCTGTATGTTTGTATTTATGTGCATGTGGGCATGCAAATTCTGATCACTGGAACAAATGAAATACCATAATACAGTATTGTATAAGATTAGTGTAAAAAATTGGCATAGTGCAAAACACATTAGCATGGTTAATTTGCTTCTACAAGTGAGTTTCAACTCCAGTTTTCCAGCCCACGCAACTGACATTGTGATGACTGTTCATGCTTACCATCTGTGCATTGTCTTGTGAGTAGTGGATAATAATGGCTAACAAGGGGCAAACACTCTATTTAGTGCATTACGAGACTACTGAGCTAAGCTCCCAGCTGGTAAAAAATCCTCTTCTCTGTACTATTTCCCTGAAGTCAGACCTGTACATGCAGTAAATACTTTCATACGGAAACACAGCAGCTGGAGACCATATTAGCACACATCTGCTTTTACAACATAAAAAGTGGCTGCATTCCATTCAGCTTTAGGAATGCAGTTTCCCATCTTAGTTAAACAATTACAATGATTCATGGAATTACAATATTTAAATGCCTTTAATATAATGTTATTTAAATGAATATCCATAATAATGTTTTGGGGAGAAGCAGTGTTCTTTTGTTCTTTTATGCATCATTTGTAAACATTTCATGTTTTACAGTAATTTTGCAGCTGAAGACTCCATCCAAAATTAAAAATTAAGAATTATCATTCACCAACTGACTGCTTCCTATATAACAAATATAGAAACTCTAAAATGTAAGCAAAACTTCTGTCAGTATTTCCTCAGTAACAGTGATGACACCTGAAAGGGATTCGCCCGGGACTGGGGCTCGGTGGGGTGCATAAGCCTCCTTTGCGGCAGCGACCCATGCCGCATGGCTGACCATTCATTGGATGCCACTCAGGCAGCGTGGCAAGTCAGCATCAAAGCACGGTGGCCCAGGGCAGCTGTGAGCGAACCCGGGGCCCCGGCGCCGGGGCCGCCTGGCCGCTTTGCGCCTGCAGCGGCCGGCTGAAGGGTGTGAAATCACCATGATTAATAATTACAATTATTTGCAAATGTGCCAGCTGCTCTCGCGCAGTGGATGCTTTTGATTTATGGTGCTGTAAATGCCTTCAGCTATTGTGCTGTTCGGGGTAGAGAGAGGTTTTAGTTACCCTCCCTGGTGCACAAACACACACAAAAACACACACATACACACATGCATGCATGCACAAAATATGATTTTGCCTCCGTTGAGTCTCTTATCCTTCCGGCCCTCAGGGCACCTTACACCCCTTCATGCACACACACACACACACACGCGCACACACACACACACACACACACACACACACACACACACACACACACACACACACACACACACACATGCATACACATACACATACACAAACTTCTTATGCTGCTGGAGCCTTTATTCTGATCAAAGCCTACTCCTCACTAAAAGACTACAGGGGAGGTAATGCTGTTGTTTGAAGAGTTCTTCAGAGGCATCCATGGCAAAACTGATGATGAGTGATAATGCAGCTCAATGTGGAAAGAAATATCAACAGCTATGAATGTTTTTGCTGTTCTAACTCCATATTTTCTGTTTATGTAATTATGATTGCAATGTTTTGTTTTAAAGTAATTTGAATTATGTGAAATAAATAGTTTTGATTAGTTTTGAAGAAAAGCAATATTATCCTTCCTTTTAAAAATTTATGATATCGGTGTTTTGGAGGAAACTAAAGTATAGCTGTGTGAACCAAAGGTCACAGGGTAAAAAGACAAAATGTTTTCACTGTTTATACAGTATTTATACAATAAAATTTTATAAGTCAATGATCATACCTCAATACCAAATTTTAATTACTAAAAACAGAATATACATTTGTGGTAACTGCAAAAATCATCAGCATAACACACCTTCATTTACGAAGTTACTGTATAAGTATGTTTTTTTGTTGTTGTTAATGATTGTTAGTTTTTTTTACCCTGTATGGAGCATGTTTTACAGATGTACTGGTATGGTTATAAAACAAGCTCTCATAAAATTCTTAGATCACACAATCTACTTTAAAGATATTAAGTGTTACTTGCAGTAAAACTTGAAACCCACTCACCACCCCACCCCCCATTCCAAAATATTCACCCAGTGCCATACCTTGTTCTTTGCCCTAGTCAACTAGGACTGCTAAAACCCAGTGCACACATTAGCTTGGCAAACTCCAAAAGCGGCGCCAGCTTGCTCTGTGTTTGCCGAAACTGCCTGTTTGGCATTGGACCCAGAGGAAATCAAATCAAGCGGGTGCCAGCCTAACAGACCCTTAGTGATGTGTCTATCAACGAAGGAACGATCCTCCGGATTAGTGCGCTCATTAATCATTATCAGAGCCGTATCAGATGATTTCCACGCAGAAAGGAGCTGACAGCCAGGATCCAAAAACCTGTCCAAAAGTCTTAATTTGATAACTGTCTGACCAGCAGCTGTGTTGTTTTGCTCTGGGTTGTCTTTTGACGGAATGAAAGAGACAGGTTGTTCATGCGTAAAATAGACATCTAAATAAATATTTCCAGACTTGACATTACAACAGTTTGCACTGAAACTTTCCTGGTCTTGTACTATGGAGAGTTTGAGTTTTATCATTTGACTTTGGTGATTATGGTGGCATCCCATTGGATATTTCCAAAATGATAAAATAACTGAAGGCAAAGAGGACAAATGTCTGAATTGTGGAATTTTGTGTCAAGGACATGAAGTCATTTTTTGTCTCAGTTGCATTCGGTTAGATATATCCATTACCCAAATGGTCTAGAGAAGATGAACAGCTTGTACTTGTGATAGTTAAAAGAAGTGAAGATGACCTATAGGCAGCCCTATATCTAATCTCAGAGCACTGTGGTGCTGCACATACTGTAACCTGTTTTCAGGGCATAGACAGAATGAGTGCAGATGCTAACATTCAGCCAGGCCTCACTAACCACTGACAGGTGACTGTGACGGAAGCTGCCACTCTGATGCCACTTAACACCTCGCTGTACGAGAGCCGCGCAGCGCCCGAGGCAAAGGGAAGCTGCCACTCACAAACGGACACCTGGAGGCGCCCCTATTCTACCTGACATCACTTTGCAGATGGGGCAGTCCCCCAGGTAGAGGCAGCCTAACAATTGCCATTAATCATTGCATAAACCTTGCCCAGAGGGAAAACCCCAGGTTAGCCATCATTTGGAGCTAAATTGAGTGAAAAATAGATCTGGCAATGGAACGACTGTGCAGAAGTCCCTGGAGGAATTGCACAAACAGTTCTAACCAAGCGGCAAAGTAATCTGTCAGTTAGTTAAAGACATCATAATTCATTCGCCCTAATAAAGCGAAGGGTTATCACAGACTTGTCTATTTTGCACTCTGATTTTGTCAAATTTATCTTTATTTGCTTGCATGTCACAAGTCAAAACCTTTGTGGGTTAATACTTCCATATGAAATTTGGGACTCTCTCTGCAGACCTGTATTCAGAAGAACTCAAGAGTTATTTGTAGTAGTCAGTGATACAAATTCGAAATGGACTAACCATCAACATGATATATCAACTGGTAACAAAAATTATGAAGGATCTCAAAGGGATTCGTGCTTATACAAATAATGAATAATGGTGCAGATAATTACAAACGATCATAAATCATAACAAATTATTCAAATATTTACACATGTAAGTTCAAATGTATTGTTTTTACCATATCACCTCTGGACAAAACTAGTAGACAAAGCACTCCATTAGGAACTGTTATTAAAGATGAGTTATTATTATTATTATTATTATTATTATTATTATTTACAGGTGTCTTGCTTCAGAAACATGCACACAACAAAATACATAAATTCTCTTCACTATTCTGATTAAGTCATCCTGATGGCTTGAGTGATTTAAAATACAGGTGAAACACAAACAAAGGATCTTCTGCAGAGATGGTCAGGCCTGTACGCAATGTCACGTCTGGGTTCACTTCTGAGGGAACGAAGCCCAGTCAACTCTCCATGCAGGCGGATTAGGAGAGCGGTGAGCAGAGCTGTCCAAAAGCATGATTTATGACTGTGGGGACTCGGCGCCACTGTGGCAGACCCTGCCATATTGACACTTTAGTTATTGTCAACAGTGACAACTGCAGAAGCTCCAGGGCATGTGGGGACAACCCTGTACAGCCCTGTACAGTCTGGTGTGTCCATATGCACTGTCCTGTGCATTTACTTCAAACCGTATGCAAGATGGCATTAAATCATGAGACATAGACATGTGTGGTCATATTTTTGAACAATGAGATTTTAATTGTAACTGTGCAATTAGAAACAGTGCAAATTAACAAATTAACCACCTTTATAAACAATATAAGGCTTTACAATAAGTTATGATATTTAAGTTGGAGAATCCTGTATGGTTTGTGTAGTCCTTAGCCTGCAAGTGTTCACATAGCAAGTGTACTTCAGATTTCCCAAATGTTCTGTGGCATAAATACCACAGAACAGACCTACAGTGGGAACCCTTTTGAGCACTGTCTGTAAGAGTTAAGATGATCATATGGTTTTTGGATTATTTGGTGACACACACACACACACACACACACACACACACACACATATATATATATATATATATATATATATATATATATATATATATATATATATATATATATATATATGTGTGTGTGTGTGTGTGTGTGTGTGTGTGACACATATTTATTCATTATATTTATTATTGTGTATTCTGTTTGTTTATGTATTCTTCAGTCTGTACATTACAGTTTTTAGGTTATATAATATCCCAGTGGATTCCATTGGAACAATGACCAACAACAACAGAGCATCCATACACTCACTCACTCTTTCTCTCTGCCTGTATCATTCCCTCTCACACACATTCTCTCTGATCTCACAGACTCTATTGTCACATCAAGTTTAATTAATAGGTTGCAGAGGGTGATCATGCCCTTTGTTTTGTGCCCCTATCTGTTTGTTCTCATTGTCCCACAGTCAAGGGCACAACATGGGGGCTCATCTCTCAAAAGAGTGGGGTGGGGAGGGGCCGAGTTTTACCTGCCTGCCTTTGGTGTCAACCTAAAGGGCCACTTCATGACCCAATCTATCAGCCATGGCACGGGTTGACCCCACCTTGCTGTGTTTGAGTAAGCCCACAGCACCTCGCCATCGCCAGCCCAATAATTATTAATCCAACACAATTGTCCTCCATCTTTATGGCTGCTGGAGGTCATCTGGCTGAGGTCATTTAAAGGGGACACAGTGGGAATGGGACAGGCCCCCTCCATTTGGGGAGAAAAAAGAAGAAAAATCTGGAGGAGTAGGCCCAGCAGCTTTTAACTGTCCATACCGAAAAAAACTCCAAAGGTCACAACCTAAGCTTTCTGGCCCATGGTGTTACGATGAGTGCCTTTGTGGCTAAAATCTATTTACTTGGAAAAACAGAGGAATTATGTGTTTTTGAACCCTAGTGTTTGGATTCCCATGCCCAATGCACATTCTGAACTTCAAACTATTACCTAAGAGGTCCAAGACCCTACTCATGTTCAGGCCCCCCTGTGCTTCGCAACCTCAGCACCAATGGATTTAGTATGCACATGCCCCCATATAAAAGTTCTATTGCACAAGAACAAGGCAATTTATGTTGCTGCCTCATTGTGATCTCAGGAGGCTTTGTCTGGAACTACACAAGGCATATTCTAAAGATGTTGAAGTTCTGTAGTGAATAAATCAGTAGCTTGCTTTTGCAGGCTCTTTAAGAGTCTGCTCTATATCATATTTGATGATGGCCCAGTACCATTCAGGAATGGTCAGTCTATGGCACAGACACTAGCGGGTGGTCCGACGCATAAGGGTTAAATATGGTTCAATCCTCAGCACTCTAAATGCCAGTACTTGTTGAAAAAGTAAGTTATGTCTTTTCACGCACCAAGGAAATAAGAGTGATGGTGTGGCACCGTATTGATGGTCTATGAATGAACTTCATGGATGAGTTTGAAATGCTTCAAAGGTGTTAACTATCTACCTCTTGCGTTTGACAAATGCATCACTATGTAAGGTGAAACATGAAATATACACCATTGTTTTGACGGCAGTGCTTGCTCTGTGCATAGGGAATTTAATAGGAGCAGTATTCATAATTGATTCACAGCCTTAGCTTCAATGAATAAAAATGACATTTGGGCTTTCAAAGCAGACCAAGACATCCATGGTATATTCAAAAGTGTTCAGTATAATATCTTTTGAAAATAAAAATGCCAGTCAGCAAAATGTAAGTGACATGTTACTATGCATGATTGTTCTTACACTAGTTTGATGTTTCATTAAAAAAGGATTCTTCACACAACAGCAGATTTATTGCCATACAAAAGAAAATTATTTCATGCATACATTACACTAAACTGATGAAAGAAATAAAGTACAATTAATTAGTAAGGAATTAATTCTAAATGGCGTCCCAGAGAAGAACATCCACAAGAGATTATGACATAAAAAATTACAATATTTTGGCTGATAAGACTATCCGCCATGGCTAATGTACTAGTTACGAAGAATACTGCATAAAGTCATTGACTTTAAAGCTCCTTTCAGAGGCCCTGAGCTGATACCACTTAACTGCTGATGTGAAGTTTCCCCTCCTCTGCTCTGCTCTCCATTGTCTAGCTGCCAGAAAAGGCCGCCGTCACCATTGATCAACCTGACAAAGTGCCTAATGGGCATTCCCACACAGACAAGATACACATCAGCCAGGTACGGCACCATGGCAACCGAGGCGTGCTTGAGAATGGGGGCCAGCCAAAAAGTTTGGATGGGGGGGGCAAGAGTTCCATGGTGTGACGCTATAGGCTGACGCTCACCTTTGACATGGCCCTGTGAATGGGAGTTTGTTTTCTGATTGCCACGGTCCATCTTCATGTGGCGATGCACAAACAGGCAGTAAACAGGCAGCCAGCAGTTCAAAGCGGGTGCAAAAAGCTCGGGTCCCCACTTCGGTTGTGTTCACATGAGAATCAATCTGTTTTAAGTCTTTGAAGTGGTAACAGGATAAAGGGATAACGGGGGTCTGTTTTAAAGGGGAGACAAGGAATGAGGCTGAAAGGGAACAGCGGTGCTCGTCACCACCCCTCGATGCCATGGCCGACCTCATGAATCATGCATACAGTCTGCGCCTGCATATTATATAGACAGATTCTATACACTATATATGTGAAGCAGGTAGAGACTGCTTTCAAGAGGGCACCTGCTTTTACTGCATGTGGCATGGAGTTTCATTTTTGATTGAACCATGTAACCAGACAAAATAAATTAAATTCAGGTAGTATAAACCACTTGATATCCTACGGAAACTTCATAAAATCATATACTTATGACATATTGATTAAACAGCATGCACTTAAGAACAAAATGCTTGCATTAGTGTTTCCATAGACTGGTTAAAAATATAATGCAACCCAGATGCAGACAAAGCTGTAACCTGTGCTTATAGAAAGGGATGCTCAGCTTTTCTTCCCCAAGGAATGTTGTTTTATTTGAGCTACCTTCTCAAGAAACCACAACGTCTGTCAGGAGCAAGCGGAAGGACAATGAGAGGCGGAGAGAGACACTTTTCCCTTTTTCTGCTGTTTTATTCCGACACAAACATGCTCGGACATGCGCTTGGCTTTCAGCTAATTAAGCTGTTTTAAAAAGAGCTGGTCGAACAGTGACATCTTGGCGGGGAAGCACTGAGTCAATGGGTCGATACAGAAGGGGTGACATTTATGGGGTGGCTAGGGCCATTGTTGCCAGCCTCTCAGGGTCTTTTCTACTTGGACGCCTCTGCCTAAGTGACCTGTACAATGAGAAGAATGCGAAAGGCTAACCTCTGTGCCTGCCACAAAAGGGTCCGTCACAGAACAAAAAAATTTCACACTGCTGGGCGGCGTCTCTCTTCTGCCAAGATTCCCCAGATATTTGCTCCCCTCCACAGGGACTGTAACTCACTTCTGCAGCGATGCGGGCTGGAAAGGCTTCTGCAACGCAATCAAGGTGTCATATTGTGTTTTGTGGAGTCACTATGATGGACTTATGTTACCATAAAGTAACATGATGTGGCAAAACGTGCTGTTAAAATGCACGACTAACAGTTAAATGAGATATAAACTTGAAGAAGTGATTCAGTGAGCTACAAGCATTTGTAATGAAATCCAAAGTCACCTGTTCTCATTCTGTGTGTTGCTGCTGCTCATCTTGTACTACCTTCTTTTCATATTTTGCTTACATAATCACTTCCAGTTTGGATTAAAGAAAACAAATGAATATTTGATTCATTTATTTAGTAGTCTAGGGCATATTTACTATTTAATTTTATTTTCTAACCTTCTAATGTACTTTTACATCAGATATCTCTAGAATCTTCTATATAACCGCACTCACAGTTTAAATGGGAAATAGTGTTAATACATTGTAAGTTATAAAAATAATTATAACAAACTAATATAGCCCCCCCCCCCAAAAAAAAAACAAAAACAAAAAACAAAACCCAAACTCGTTTTCTGTGCCAGGCCTGTATAAAAGTCTCTAAGAGTTGGTAACACCAATCCAACAAGGGACAAACAGCTATCAAAATGTCTACTCTTACAGTCCAAAGGAAGAACCCCTTCTGTGCTTGCTCTCCCTTCAATAAACATGCAAACCTTCCTGTCAGCTCCAACACCATGCTGATGCTGGGCCTGAGACGTCAATGATCTTTTCACTTCAAACTTTTAAAACTTTTTTCCCCCCAAAGACTTTAAGCAAAACTGTCAACACCACCTGCTCCTTCTTCGAGGCCTCGCCAGCTCCGGTCTCTTTCGTGTGAGCCATGTGTTGTCATAATGTAAAGCCATTACAGAAAGTGTTTAGCACAGTTTTGGACACAGCCAAAACATGAACAACAAAGCGTGCCAATTACAGAGTCATTTGAGTGTTTGTTGAGCCTTCAAATCGGCCCGGCTTTGTCTGGCTGACCATATTGAAAGGGTCAAACAGAACATCTGAGTCCCTGCTTTACTGCGCATCCTGTAATCCTTCTCACATTTTGATGCCCAAGATGAAAAGACAGAGGGAGAGAAAAAACTTTGTTCCTTGTAACAATTTGGCTCAGAATAACTGTGCACATTGCACTTGCGTCTGTAGCAGCATGTGTTTCTGGGATTGTTCTGGAAGGGAAAATGCCGAAACAGCAGGGAGCAGGAGATAAACAGGCAATTCGTGACTCATTAAAAAAGGCAATGGTGGCCAACATTGTAGAGAGTGTAAGGACCCTCGTTCCAACTGGGCTATAAACTTTTTCGGCACCAGCTGGACCTAGCATCTGTTAGCTTTCGCGCAGAGAGATAATCTGGTGCAAATGACATCGGAGCGCCCCATTTTAAAAAGTCCTGACATCTTACATAACCGTGCTGATTTGGATCACGGGAAACCGAATGGGCATCGACGCAGCCGAATGTCCAGGCGCTCTAGGTCATTAGTGACAAGTTGCCGGACGCTGTGTGGCACGGAAAGACAGATCCTAGGCTCTGATGGTACTGAAAACTATCATTTGGAGCTTCTTGGAAAATTAGATGGACTAGCACAGGAAAATCACAACTGAAAGGATAATCTTGATTCACTAAAAAAGAAATCCCAGTCAATCAATTGTAAAATTCTATTGATATTAATAGTCCAGTGTTAGCTTCACAAAATCTAGAATGTCATTGCATCACATTTCTTTTCAAAAGTCCTGCAGAAAAGGCAATCGAGAATCAAAAGTTTGCCCTGCATTAACCCAGAATACAACTAAATTAATGTAATAACTAGTAGCCTAACATTTTCTTTGTCAAATAAAACCTGTAAAGTTTATTTATTGCTGGTATATACATCTAACCTAACCCTAAATGCTACAGCCCGGATGAAGGAATGAAGAAGTTAATGAACAAACAACAAATTTAGGCTTTGAACTCCAGCAATGGAAATGTCTCCGTGAGCACCGTCAAGTGCTTCATGAACATGATATACATTTGCTAGTACATCATAATCAATAAATCACAATGTCTCTTTGATGTCAGTGATATGTGAAAAATGCTCTGGAAAATAGTACTGCTTAGCAATTCTGATTAGAATTATATTTTCTATTGCAAAACCAACAAGTGTATCTACAGTAGCCTATGTTGCCAAAAAGCATAGTGTGTCATCTCAGCATATGGTTCTGACAGCAAATATATTTAAAAACATATAAATAACTGTCAAATATATTTACAGTTTTACCTTCCTCTTTAGTATCAGTGTCTGCTTTGTGAAGCAGTGTGGTACATTTCTTTTGTTTTGCCCCTTTCTTGTAATGTATAAGAATGTTTATAACCTCATTTTGAGTGCGCTTCAGTGTATGAAAAATAGATAAGTTGGGCTGAAGCTTCATCCAGCTCCCTGCTGTAGGAGCACTGAGCTGCACTTAAGTCTTTGCAGTGTGACAGAAGGCAGGCCCTTTCATTCTGCAGCATCAGGGCATAATTTGGACTTTAAGAAACTTTTATGAGTCCCTGAACTAATTTTCCGGAATATGAAAACATCAGCATATGGCTGAAGACAGCACCAGGCTAAAAAGTCAATTTCCCCAATGGAACATACCAAGCGGGGTGACATTCATATTAATATGGCACTGTTGGCTCGGTGTGGTGCTATTGCTTGGGACAGGAGTGCAATGGCTTTTGTTGCCAGGGAAGCTAAGTATCGCCCAGATGCTAACAGGCGGACAGAAGCTGCTCCAAAGCTGCCAAAGTTTGAGCCCTGCTCTGTTCTTGGGGGCTGGGCTAAAAAACTGCTGCTGCTCTCCCCAAAAATTTCAACATTTATGGCATTGGTTGAAATGGCCTGTTTTGGGCAGAGTCGAGCCCCATTTTGAGCCCACCAGGCAGATGGAGCGCAATATGTCGGGTTTCTGGGTGGCCAGATGTGGGGCACACCGCCGTAGTACACGGAAACACCCATGAGATGGGATCTACACCAACACAGCATCTGGAGCTGTGGCACATCTGCCCAAATGTGTACCTTCAGACTTGCTAACAGGAAAGGTCATGGTCCCATGCAAGCTTTAGGGTTAGCCTTGAGTTCAGTCAGGCCTCCACTACTTTTGGGAATTTTACTGGTCCTGATTTAATTGTGTTGGGACAGCAATGCTTTAAATTTAATTCAACTCTGATATCAAAGCAGTATATAGCTGAATCCAAAAGGAATGGAACAGTCTGCATCTGACTGTTTAACAGTTTCCTAGGTTCTTCCTTATTATATTCTACACTATATGGCCAAAGGTATGTGGATACTTCTGTTAGTTATTGAGTCAAGGCGCTTCAGTGCCACCCATTGCAACCAGGTGTATAAAATGATGCATACTTCCATTAAATATCCATAAACAAATATTGGCAATAAATGTGTCATATCACAAGAGCTCATTGATTTTAAATATGGTACTCTCATAAGATGTCACCTTTGCACAAGTCATGAAATGTCATGAAATGTCTGCCCTGCAACATCTGTCCTGGCCAACTAAAACTGCTATTACTGTGAAAAGGAAACAGTTAGGAGAAGCAACAGTTCAGTCATGAAGTGATAGACCATGTAAACTCACAGACTGGGGCAGCCAAGTGCCAAAGAATGTAACATGTAAGAATCAATTACCCTCTGTTGCATCACTCAGTATGACGTTTCCAACTGCCTCTAGAACAACAGCATAAGAACTATGCATTAGGAGAGTCCTGAAATGGGTATTTATGGCCAAGTAGCTGCACACATGCTTAAGATCACTATGCTCAATACCAAACATTGGCTGGAGTGGTTTAAAGCATGCCACCACTGGCCTCTGGGGAATGGGAAATATTTTTTTCTTGAGTGATAAATCACACTTCCCTAATTGGCAGTCTGATAGACAAATCTGGGCTTGATTTATGCTAAGAGAATGTTACCTACTGGAATGTATGTACCAACAGTTGTTTGGTGGAGGGATAACGGCTTGCGACTGTTTATCAGGGTTGGGCTAGGTCCCTTAGTTCCAATGAAGGGTAATTTTAATGCTTCAGCATACAGCGAGTTTTTAGACAATTACATGCTTCCAATTTTGTGGCAGTTTTGTTGGGAAGGCCCTTGCCTATTCCAGCTGTACACAAAGAGAGGTCTATAAAGGCTTGGTTTGACAAGTTGTGTGTAGGAACTCCAGTGGTCTGCACCCATCTGAGTGGAGGCTGTTATAGCTGCAAAGAGGGGTTGGGGGTGGCAACTTCAGGGGCTGGGGATGGCCACACATTTGGTGTCCAAAAAGCTTATATAAGTATGATGATATTGAGTAGCTGCACAGCTGACTTTTTGTACAGCATTGTGAACACAGTTAACACAAAATCTTTACATTTTCAGATCAAGGCTACTTTTATATGTGGTTACAGACTAGATATACATACACCCAGGCACATATCCCTGGATGCAAATCCCTAAAAAGTGATATCTATACCTTTTGTCCTTGCTAATTTTCCCCCATCCTGACCAGTTAGCAAATGATTAGTAGACTAATAATCTTTGTGAGGAATGCTTGTACTGATGTTTAATTCATATTAGCAGTTTTGCAAAAATTTTTAGGTTTTCCTTCATGATTGTGTGTGTATTCAGGTTCTCCATGTGACACTTTCTTTGATCTGTAAATATGTGTAACCAGAAGTCTGTTCATACTGTTTATAAATGTGACCACCCAAGGCAAAAAAAAAACCTTAGATATGAGAGAAAATTTGGAATTTAAAATTAAGGCCTGCAATGTTGATGTAGCCTTGGACTGCAATCCCTGGACAGTTGTGCCATGGGTGATATTTAGACTTGAATGCTAGGAGCAAAGATTTCAAAAGTGGAAGATTTCCTTTACATTGAAGTGTGCAGTTATAGACAAAGCAGATTACAAAATCTGCAGGTTTTCTAACATCAAAAATTTTAGAAAATGGTAAAATATGAGAATATTTGAGTACTCAATTCAACAGCTAATATGAGATTACATCACTTTTTAGATTACTTTTTTGAAACCACACATATGACACTTTCATCATCCACAAAAACGTCTGGTACCCAAAAGCTGGTTTTATATATTATTTATATACATTATCTAAATGCTTGCCTAAGATAGCTACCTTTGTTTATTCTACTTATGCATATCAAACTATCAGATTAGTTCCTGCCATGAATGTGAGAATGTTTTTAGTTTATATAGACTTAAGATATAATCACCTGAGGAGGTGTGTTCACTAAAGTTATTTTGGAGTTTCCTAAAAGCCCATATGAAAAAGCTGATTGATGAAAGATGATTTATAAAATCTAAAAGTGTGTTGCTTGAAAATTATGAACTAGGCAGCAACATGCCCTCAAAGGCATTTCAAGTGTGTCTTGAAAATCCTCTCTCTCTCTCTCTCTCTCTCTCTCTCTCTCTCTCTCTCTCGCTCTCTCTCTCCTGTCAATCACTCTAGGTGCTGCAGTTTGATGCAGTCTAGCCCTACATGAGCTTGTCACGGGCTGATGGACGTGGATTTTCCCACTTTGCAGGGGGTCACAAAGTGGTGGGTAGAGAGAGAGAGACACACACACACACACACACACTTAACTTCACATTTTTGCATAAAATATTAAACCCTACTGATTTTTGTTTCATGGTGAACTGTGTGAAATGCTGGCTTTTTTCGAACAATACCAGATTTATTGGACGTAAATGAAGTAAGGAAATATAAAACTTTATAAAAAATAGATGCTTGCCTTATACCAAACCTTCCAATGCTTTTATCCTACACAAACATAATCATATACAAAGTTCTGAAGCCCAATTAAACAATAACATGACAATTTCACAGTAGAACAGGCAATCAGCAATTTAGGGGCTTACTGAGGCAATCTAATGGTCTCTAAATGAGCTAGATGGTTGTTCTGACTTCAGACAGACTCAGTGGTAGTGTGGATACAGGTATCAAAAGGATAAAACTGAACACCATGTCGATGGTGTATCCAAAAAACTGTCCTCTGCTAATGTGTGATTTTCAAGGCTGTTCTACATGTTGTGTAGTGTAAAGCTGCTGTGCAAAAAATGTTACCATATTGATTTTTCAAGGTTTGGGCTGGTCACCATTAGACTGGTTTTAGCAATGGCATAATGATAATATATAATTCTTTTTTAGTATCTTTATTAAGATACAAACAGAAAATGCAGGAAATATGTATACAAAATTTTAAAAACCACAATTTTCAGAACAAAATCATTTCTTCAGGCAAAAGTAAGTATTTAGTGTGACCTCCCTGGGCATTAAGCACATTTTTAACTCTTTTGTGGAGACGTTTGCTGAAGTAATCTTCTAGTACCATTCCATTCAGGTTCCATTTAATTTAGGTTTAAGGTCATGCTACATATTTGCTAGTACTGGGGTCACAGTAAATACTTCTTGCTAGTAGCTGTTTTTTCAGATTTTCTTTTCTGTCTGTTCTTTCTTAATACTGCATACAAAGTTCATATATATATATATATATATATATATATATATATATATATATATATATATATATATATATATATATATATATAAACTTATACATATATATGCTTATTAACCATAAATAAGCATAAAGCTACAAAAAGATTTTTGAAAAGAGTCTGGGTTGTAAGACACTGTTGAAGAGTTTGTCCCTAGTCTTCTCTTACCCGTCTCTTCCCGAACCCCCCCTTTTTTTTATGAATAATTGGTGATGTGTGTCAATATTGCACCCCATAGTAACCATATGGTTGGCCTGGGCAGACAGGCAATTGTTTGGTGCTGTGAAATATTGTGTAACCCTGTGAGTTGTGGAGCCAGTGGAAACAGGAACTGTTGTTCAGACTGACAGTTACATTGTCTTCTTGAATAGAGGAAACTTCTGAGGAAAAGACACAAGTAGACCCAGACAGAATGTCCTGACCCTGGAGAGAAAGGCCAATTTGATATGGTATAGGGTCGTCCATTTCTTCCCACCTCTTAGTATTATCCATTAGACCAATGACATAAGAAGAGGCACACTAGATCTCTGGAGGTTTCTCAGTGGTGAAGAAAAAGCATCTTCTTTAACTCTCGTTGTTTTACTTCCATCATTCAGCATTAATGAATTACTAAACTGTTGCCATTTAAGGGGATTTATCTGATGCAAGAGGATGAGAATGAGGGGTAGGCCAGTAAACAAATGTTGTCTAGTTCAATGCATACATAAAAACAGCACTTAATTAATTCACCCAGTACCTATGTACAATCAACAGAAAAGTGAAAGAAATAAAGATTCCACATTACGAGTTTATCTGTTGGTCACCAAATATATGTAAATATATGTAAATGTATTTATTTATTTATTTTGGTCTATATCCCATTGACCAGTGTTTTATTTTCATGCCAGTCATGCTCCCACTGGTTTCACACACTAATCTGTGGTTCAGATGTCAATAGTCTGCCTTCTTGTTGCCAGAACGCTGGTCTGAGTCAGTAAACTCTTGCAAGACTTCTTTACTTGAAGGGCATCCTTCACTGAATCTAGTCATGCCTTCCACAGTCATGTTGGGTTTCCTTTTTGATCATTTCTATTTTCATTTCATTAAGAGAGTGCACTCGGTAGCCATTTCTTGCCTGTTGTAGTTACCTTTAATCATCCTTTACATTTCCGGGCAACAATTAGCATTCTCTCAGCGATAATCTGCTTTGTTGGCAAAGAAAGAGGAAGTAAAGTGATGCCCAGTCTGCCTTTATCTTAAAAATAAAGCAGAACAATTAAAGCCCATGTCCCCTTGCACAGTGTTTGATCTTACACAAAGCCGGCTTTCCCTCTCTGCTTTTTTCTTTGTATATCTGTGTGTGTGTGTGTGTGTGTGTGTGTGTGTGTGTGTGTGTGTGTGTGTGTGTGTGTGTGTGTGTGTGTGTGTGTGTGTGTGTGTGTGTGTGTGTGTGTATGGGATGGGGGTAATGTAAAGCATTCAGGCGGACCTCAAGCCAGGCATTAACAAGCATGGGGTGCCTCCTTGTTTTTGCCCAGCCAGGGGCATTCAGAGCCAGTGTTTGGACTATAGGCATGATTTATTTGTCTACACTGACCCGTGTTCCCTGTTTAATTACCCTGGGATAATCTCAGACAGAGCCTCTTGACACTGGCAGAAAGCCCAGCTACTTTGGCTCTTGGGACCAACTGTTGACCTGATGGCTGGGGGAGGAGGGTGATGGGAGTCTGCGGGGGCATGGGGTGGCAGGTCACGGGTACACCCAGTGCCCTGACACAGGGTCTCCGCGGCGTCCGGAGCAACAGGCCCACGGTAGAGGGACCCCACTGCCCTAATCAGGCGGTTAAACGTGGGCGTGGAGAGTGTGCTGGCGTTCCCAGGTCGTCCAGCCCTCGGCTGCAAATCATTGACTGGAAGCAGTGCTGGCGACGGAGCCAGTGTGTGTGGTTACCTCAGTGATGGTCCACATCAAACGCCCGCCACTGCCGCTGTTGTCCGAGTAGAGCACATTAATCCATAATGATGATGGGCAAGGGGTTTTGAACTTGTGTGGGGATTAGGAAAATCAACTACATTCTCCAAAGAAAGTAATTTAATTGAAATGGAAATTTGTTTCAACAGTTAAAATGAAGAGATAATTATGATGTCTCATTTGCAGGGGATATCATACAACTGCACAATGTGAACTAAAGCAAAACTAATTACCAGGAAAGTTGTATCTGAAAAAAAACAAACATTTAAAAACACAGCATGAGATCTTTGACTACATTTGAGATGTTTTCCCTTTTCTTATGCACTTGTATTTTTCTATATTCTTTGGCAATGAGGGAACATTTTTATACAAATATAAATAGAAAATTAAGTCAAATGATAGGGTTGAATGAAATCAAGAAGCATAAGATCATTATAGTGCATACACATAAACACTAAGTATTAAGTTTGAAAATTTTCTTTAAACTATATTTCTAAAATTGATTTTACTCTTATTGTGGATGAAATGTAGAAAACATTAATCTTCCATTTCAAACACTGCTTCGTCTCTCATATCACATCATTTTAGAAAATATTGCAGGCAACTTCATTTCAATCAAGTTTATTTTAACCTATACATTTTATATATTTTTTCAAAATGTACTTGAAATTCCATTAATACATAGTGTGCTAATCTGACATTCACCTTTAGCAGTACAACTATCTGTAAATACAGCTTTAGCAGTACAACTGTAGCACTGTAAAAATGACTTTTTGTTATCGTAAGTTCCTCTTTTGTCAAGTCAACTTAGATTTACTAGTGTTCAGATAAAAAAATAATTTGTTTTACATTGTGTTTACTTACTAGTTACGTTTCAGGGAAGTAAGCAAATATTTTATTTTAACTCCCCAACCCAACCCTACACACACACACACACACACACACACACACACACACACACACACACGTCCTGCACGCAGTTACCTTGGAACCTGTGGATGGTGAGCTGAATAATGCTCTCGTGCAAAGCCAGTGACAGCAGAAGTGTGGAGAGAGTGATGGGACGTCCCACTGGCCCTGACTCTGTCCTCCCATCTGAGGCAAGCCCCCTCCTCCCTTTCTGTGTCAGCTCCCTAGTGCCCACAATGGGAAACATTTAAAACTGCATCCACTGTAACCTCTTCTGCCCAAATTAGTGCTTTTCAGAAGGTTCTTGGAGTCAATGTACCCCTTATGTTTAGAAAATGTACTTTTTTAATGCTAATGCTTTAGATGTGGATGTCCATCAGTATAAAACTATTGAGTTGGGGGTTTTTTTGTTTTGTTTTTGTTTTTTTACAATCTTCTGTCTTTAATAGGTTAAAATGCTGACCAGAACATTTACATGACACATAAAATGTATATACATGGTCATTGCTGAAACAAAATGACACTGTCATAGCTCTGACACATTTACTGTTTACAGATAAATAAAAAGAAAGGTAGGAATGCAAGACAGATAAGAATGCAAAGACAGAAGATAAGCAAAACAGATCAGTTAGCAGACGGATACGTCTCATCCACATATATACTTTCATGCAGCCTATTTTGTGCCCTCAGAATTTGGCATGCATTTTCCCTTTCCCCTAAGCCTCGACACTCATATTTTAAAGTGCAAATATATTCTTAATGTTTAACTTTGACTTATGACTATAATCTTCATATAGTTGCACACAGTTTCTTTCACTAACACAGACATGCGCACACACACACACACACACACACACACACACACACACACACACACTCTGCCCCTTTCCTCTTCGTAGGCGAGCATAAGGAGCCCGCTGGGCAGAAGCGCCACTCTCTCTCCAGGGGAAGGCAGCCCTCAGTGTGGGGGCCTCTTTGTCACGCGGCCCCTAGCCCCTGGCCCCTGGCCTCAAGAAGCAGCCTGCCACGCCGACCACATCTACGTGCTTCCCTTTGTCTCTCCCCATGAAGGCAAGAGAGACTGTTGGAAAAAAAGGGAGGGGGCATTTCAGTATGACCAGAGTTACCAGGGCACCCAGAGTTAGAGAGCGAACCTTTGTATGATTTAACTGTGGGTTTGGCTGCCTGTTTGGGCTACTGCTTTCTAGCTTTCAGAGGACAGGCAATTTAAATGACTAGTATGTAGGCACTCATAAAAAAAAAAAAAAAAGATTTGGATAAAATTCTGTTTCTCTGAGAATATAAATAAAAGTGTATGTCAGTCAGCTGTGATGGATAGGAATGTTCCACATATGAATGGTCAACAAGAAAAAAATCACAAAAACTATAGAAACTATATGTATTAGATTACACTGAACAATGTAAATTTCATATTCATTATTTATAGAGCACAATACATTTTTGATCAAATAATTAATTTTACATGCAATAAATATTCAAAAGGGAAAAAATATTAAACATACAACCATATTTACTGATCAATGATTATTTGACTGCAAGAAAGCATATGATAAATGTAAAACAACAGCAAATGTTCTGATGGTGCAGACACATATAGCAATGTATTTTATTGTCCTATAGGTCTGCACATAGAACAAACATAACCTCAACACAATCTAAACATGATCTAAAGTTAAAGTTTTAGATTTAGAATTTTGCAGTAAATTCCTGCTGGGCTGTTCACAAAGTACAAAAATATGCACACGTAATCCAGAATATATACAGAAGCACTGTGAGTGCATTTTGATGGGGTTGGTCTGTAGTCCAGAGTCCCAGAGAGTAATCACTTGCTCTGCAGCCCAAAACAATTCTTGCAAACATTGAACATAATTTAGTTGAATGCTGGAATAGTCTGGACCCACCCAAACCTTTACTTCCATGTTACTGTACTGTACAGGATGAGTTTCTTGATATTTAATGTTCTCCTTCTACAAAAACATCAGTACCAGTACAAAATATCAAGTGATATTTTTTAAAAAGCTTAAAATATAGTTCCACGATCGTAGCACTAACAGAAAATTGAAACTAATGAAATATAGTAACAATGGCAAAAAATGTTGTTGATTAAAACAAAGTTTATCTTTTAAGTGAAAACAGTTTCAGTAGCTGGAAAATGGATTGAATTTGAGCCATAGAGATGTAAACAGCTCATTCCAAATCTGACTTTGCTATTTGAATGAGCAAACTATTAATTTTGTAGCATAATTAAAACTATAATCTTGAAAAATAAACAAGTACAATAACACTTTGACTTAAAAAGCTAGCAATCCCTTTAAAAGCCACTTTCTTAATACCCCAGGTAATGGCTCTGGGAATACTATAGCATTTGTTGGTCACAAAAGTAATTTAAAACTAATAAAATCTACACTGGCTTTAAGAGAATATGAAAATTAATTGTGTGATTGAATTGAATTAGCTTAGATATTATTCACTGTAGTATCTGTATATAAATATGAGACAATTCATAAAGAGACTTAGTTTGTATGCTGCCAGTTATTACAACAGTTAAATACAACACACCCAGACTCACACTAACCCATCCACCAACACACACACAGATAATGGACATCCACACACAGATAGATAAATGAACACACAGATAGATAAACAGACATGAAGATATATAGATAATTATAGGAAGATCATTATTTAATTAAGTAAATTATAAAATGTCACAAATTTAAATTAACGCGTTTCAAAATATTTCGTCGCCTATTAAATAATTGTATTAATTGTTTTAATTTTAATAGCAAACACATTACTTCTGGGTGTTACATATGCTTTTTACATTATGTCTAATTTTTAGGACCTATATTCATTAAACTGATGCTCATTGCTATACTCAGCATTGGTGTTTTTAAAATAAAAAATTAAGCATAGTTTATAATGAATGCCAGGTAGACATTGTATATATTGACTTCACTGACAGAAAAATGTCTTTTTTGAGAGATATACATTCAATCAGGTAATTGCTTTCAGCATAATCTTGAGAATTTAAAAGTGCAAGCAATTCTTTGCTGCCACCCAGTGTCTCATGTGTTGTGTGTATTGTTCTTCATTTAGCTAACCCTGAGTTACATTGTCTTTTTTTGTGTGTTAAAGCAGAGCTAAAGGTTCAACCATTACTCAGACCTGTGACATTAGCAGAGGTCATACGTACACATGGCAATCTGCTGCTCCAGTCTAGGAGAAATTAGACAAATCTAATCAGCAGTGTAAGCACATACAAATGGATCTAAACATGAAAAGATCCTAAACTTGCTGATAAAGAAAAGTTTATATAAATAAATTAAATATAGAAATGACCTAATAAGTACGTTCTACTGAAAATATATGCATAATCATCATATATAACAAATAAAAAAAACAATGCACATAAAAATTCAAAAAATTATGTTACATGTCATTGATTGTTAATTTTAAATGTACTTTTTTAATGTGATGGAAGGGTTTGTACTGAAGTTGTGAGACTTGTTTATGGGCCCACTACAAACTGATAAAAATATTGTAGGAAAATAATTGGAAAATAAGTTTTTTCAATTATTTTACCCACAATTACAGCAAAATAACAGAATCAAATAAATAAAAAGAAAAGAAAAGAAAAAAAATCACATTTGCAAGGTGAAGATTTTTCAAGTGTCTTTGACGTTTGTCAAGCTTCTTTGTGTTTGAACACTATGGGAATTGCAACTGGAAATATGCATGACCAGCAAAAGAAAAAAATGATATTAGACAAACCATATCTCCTTGTTCTATTTATCAAATATCATTTAAAACAAAGCAAAACAATTTGACCAATATAATTATGTGGCCTACTCCAGCCACCCACTTCTCCATAGCCCTGGGCAGACATTCTTGTGCCATATGGAGATGATGCCAACTTTGGACCAGGCCTGTTCATTGGTCACAAAACATGTAAGAAAATGTCCTGGTCCTGCCAGTAGATAAACCTATGTTGCCAATGCTGCCATCCCAGAAATAGCCCATTCACCCTAGACCCACTGGAGTAGCAGAGGCTCTACCCTAGACCAACTAGAGTAACTGAGGCTCCACCCTAGACCCACTGGAGTGATTGAAGCTCCACATCTACACTGAAGTAGCTACTTGGACTAAAAGTAATATAATAAAGCATGGACTGGTTACTAGCTGGGCCACCCAATGGAGGATAGGTTCCCTCTTGAGTCTTGGTCCTCCTAAGGTTTCTTCTTAAACCCACCCAAGCAGTTTTTCCTTGCCACTGTCACCTTTGGATTGCTAATTAGGGATCGTTACCCGTACATTTGTAAAGTTGCTTTGTGACAATGTGTGATTTAAAAATGCTATATGAAAAAAAAAATTGACGACTTAACTTGAATTAGCATCTTATTATAATACCTGTTAATATCCTTCACTAAATTTAAAAAGGCAGCAGTTTATCTATTACACCATTTATAGTATTGAAACAGCAATCTATGCTGTTTTGAACAGTAGATCAGCATGGTGTCTGTGCAAGCAGCATAGACCTCTTTACAGTTTTTGCTACAGCAAGAAGATTTTGGTTTAACCGAGGTTCTTGGCTCCTCCCCTAGGAATACTGCCATGGAGAGTTTATTTCCAACCCCAGCCCAACTCACCTGATTCAGTTAAGTAAGACTTTCAGTTGCATCTGAAAACAAAAACGAGGTGTATTTGAATTCTGCTGGGTGATAGATTTCCTGGACTTGAGTTGTTGTGTAATCTAATACACCAAAAAACAGGGGGTTGGGGACAGTGAGAAAAATGGCCCTTGGAATCCCAACTCGCAGATCTTTGACGCAGGGTTCATGACAACGAGGCAGGCAGTTGGAAAACACTTTTCAAGCAGGAAGAGGATGTGATTGAGACTAAATAGAACAAGCATGAGAACCCACAAAAGAGGACATTCCCAGAGTACAGTAACTGACTCATCCTGCATTAATCAAAAACTCTATTCTTATAAAGAAACACAAATTCTTTATATACTATTGATTCAAGGGTTTTAGATCAGGAAGCTTCATAATGATACTTCCAGGAATGTAGAGCTGAGCTGTGATGTGAATAAGGTGGATAGTCATGGAGATAACAGGTCATTATAAACAGACAAGTATTCTCATTTAAACATTCAGTGCAGTGCATGATTGCAATGCAAGGTTGTGCAAGATTGTGCCATATGGGAGATAATACAGTAAAGTGAATGAATGGAGTTTAGCATGTTTTCCAAGATTTGTGCAACAGTTGATGTATTAATATTTCAACAGTTCAAAGTCTACATCAGCAATACCAGCCAGTCTTCCTGTTTGGTGATGTAAGCTAGGGCCCCACTCTGAATCAGGAATGTCCTGCTATAACACTACCATGTACTCCTAGTCCACAGTAGCACCATCCAAGCATCTTGGGGTTAATGGACTTATTCCTTCTCCCTGTACAACTCTTCTTCTTCTGCAAATGTAATTTACCAACATTTTCAGTTACAGCATTTGCCAGATGTTCTTACCTAGATTGACTTACATATTTGTCAGACATTGTATGTGTTCCCTGGGAATCAAGCAGATGACGGTGTTGTTGTTAGCACCAGCAGGTAAGTTACAATAACACAAAATATTGTGTACACAATACACTGTGTGCACAATTATTAGGCAAGTTGTATTTTTGGGGATTCATTTTATTATTGAACAACTACAGTGTCCTCGGTCAATCCAGAATGTTAATAAACCTCAAACCTGAATATTTAAGAAAGTAAAAGTGAGGTTTTGGCTTTCTTAGGAGAATATCTATGTGTGCAGAATTATTATGCAACTAAATGAAAAATAGAAATGTTCCCATCTCACTGGTATATTTTCATCTGTTAAAGTGAGAATAATAAACAACTCAAAATGAACAAATAAACATTTCTGACATAAAAAAAACAGTGACCAATATAGCGACCCTTCTTTTCAATAACAGTCATAAGACTTCAATTCATGCTATTCTCTATAAGTCTTATAATTTTTTCATTTGCTCTCGTACTATAAAAGTGCCATTGAGTATCCTGAAAGGCACTTATAACTAAAATGTATCATTATTATTATTTTTTTAGTTTTAAACAATATATGGTTGTATATGTAAAACATCCATTATACAAATCCACTTGTATATTCAAAATGAAACTGTGGATGTGGAAACTGCCACATTCAAGAGGGTATGATGCATGTTCCAGGAGTATCATATTATTTTTATGGTCATTTGTTTCCAGGTGTTAGATATTACATCACAAGTGCTCCTCCCTGGAATGTGAAAATAAACCATTTCTGAACTTGTGAATGGGAAGTTCCTGCAATGGGCATTATGAGTATTAATAAAAGCACTACTAGTCTGCTTCATCCTCATAGAATAAAAATTGAGAAAATTTTGGAAACTTGCAATACCTTTTACTTTATATACTACATCGCAGAATTCAATAATTAGACAGGTGCTAAAATGTCCACTAGATGGAGCATGAGTTCGCTTTTCTTGCCACTCCAACAGTAAATGGCCTTTTGTCTTCTATGAAACAATTCTGCAGACGAGTATTTCCAAACTCCTGTCTTGAGGTCCCCTTGCACTGCACAATTTTGTGTAATGTACTTGAGTTATGCCATTGGCTTTATCAAGCCCTGTAAGAAGTGACATTCCTGTTAGAGCAGGGACCTTATTAGACAGTCCAGAGCAAGATGGATCTCTTCAATTAAAGTTAGAAGACACATCTAGACAGTATAAGAAGTGAACTTATCAACATTATGCATGAGATACTTAAATTAGAGAATTTTAAAGTTAGGTACTGAGAAAAAGGGAGTTCTGCTAGAAATGTCTATATTAAAGAGAATAAAGACAGCCATTTTTTCTTATTTATTTTCATTTTATATTTGGCATAAGGAAAAAATAAAAGCAGTGCAGAGTAGAATATGCTGTGGAAAATGCTTTCTGTGTCTCTAAATGTATTGTTTTACATCTATGTCTGAGAATAACCCCAAGGAAGTTCCCCTTGACTAAACTGAATGAAAAAAAAAAAAAACTGGGTGATTGATGTGAATCATATGTAGGCTTGTATCCTAAGAAGTGTGTGTTACATTAGGTAAGGCCATATGGCAATACAATCTGAGAAAAGTCCAAGAAGACTGGTGTTTAAAAGGATTTGATTATGGGTATGGTCACAGTGGCTTCTTCATAGAAACCTTGATGCTGTGTGCATGCAGACTGAAACTAAATGGTATGTATACATGGATTTTTGCACACATTCATTCACACAAGTAGACAGGAGGAAACAGGAAAGCTCCTTGCATAAAACAAATGTGACTTTAGCCAAACTAAATGATTAAATAAATAAAATAAATAAATTATATGTAAATTATTGTGGAAAAGGTGATGTTTTACAGTGCTTCAGAATTTAGAGTAATGTAGATTTGATGCCCTCTTAAGATTCAGATATCCAGAAAAACTCAGTATAATCATACCCACAAATGTTTGTTCCGTGCTATAATAATAATGATTAATCTGTATGTGTGGTTGGTATAATAGTCTTATTTAAGTCTTTATGAGTAAAACACAAAGCCTGAGGGTATTGGTGTCTGGTGGAGGAGAAAAAATGGAATAAATGTTGATAGGAGCCAAAAGCCCATCTGCCCAAGTCTTAGGATGAAGATTGCATCAGAAGTCATTTCCACATCAGAAGGAGCTGCCTCGCATGTAGTCTGAATTTGTAAATTATTTTTATTTATTTATTTATTTGCTGTTTTGGTGATAAAATGTCTGACTTCCATATACATCGAATCATTTTGGGATAGTTTCAGCGGTAAAATGTCTGAGTTACTGTTATTAAGGGAGTCTCTTTTCTTGTGGTTATTCTAAAATATAGTTTATTTATTTTTTGTTGTTTTTAGATAACATGTTCCAACTAGAATAGTTTTAGAACAAGTCCTTGGGCGAAACAACACTTTTACAGATGAAAAAGTGACTTCTGCAGACTGTACAACCATCACAAGCCACCTTAATTTGCCATGAAGTGTCAAACGCACAGCACCCATGGACTTGCACGTCACAGTTACTCAGCAATACCACCTGCTGGACAAAACCGCAAATGGACAATTTCAAACAATACTAAGAAGGTTTAAAGATTTTTTAAAATGGTGGTTTCCTTAAATCTGTATCTATACTATAGGTTTTGTGATGGTTGACGTTTTAGCAAATTAGTGACTGAAACTACGTTAAAGACTTTGAAATATGTTACATGCATTTGTCTAAAATATATAGAAAAGCGAATGAGATAACAATAGTAGCTAGCTAGTTAGATACGCCTACAACCATCGATGGGTGTGGCAAAATTATCAACGTAATTGCGTCATCCTTTTAGCGTAACGTCACCACGCTCCAATGAACGTCTGTACTGGCTTAGCTAGCTAAGTAATTCGGTTTATGATAGGTTGTGAAAGTGGAAAGTACCTCCTTGGAAATCCCCAATGGCTTTTCCTTGTTGACATCAATTTGAAATCTTTTGAGTAGCTAGATTAAATCCTACACTGTGTTTTTTAGCTCCTGTAACGTACGCTCGCTGAAAGAGGTTGAATGTCTGAAGGCGCCATGGACTACTAGGCTACTCTAGGGTACATTGATTGAAGTACCTGCCAGGCAGTGGAGTCAGAGCGTCTTATGGGCTTTGTTGCTGGATACCGACATATTGAACAGGTGAGAGTTGTATGCTTTCAGTCGTTGTCCGCGTCTCTCCCTACTATATATTTATACTAGGTCTATACATATATAAAAGCTGAATACACCGGGAATTAATTTGAAACGTATTGTAGCATGCTAAACGACAATCAGTCTGTCATCCTTGGATGTAATGCCATGGTTTTGACAGCCATTGTTTGTGAAGACGTCACTTTTACCAATTATTAAAAAACATTAATCAAGCAAAGCATGCAATATTTTGTTGCTGGCGCAAATATCGTCGCATTTGGTGTGTGGCAGTGTTGCATTGTCTGTAATGGTTTATCATCTGAATTACGTAATTCGAGCGTCAGGCGGCTATTACTCGGCTTTTGCTAGAACGAAGTGGCTAAACCGCAACCCTCTCTATTGTGCCTATGTGCGGAGATGGAAAACAAACGACAGCTTGTTTTGTATCCGTTTAATGGCATTATCATACATTTTGCTAGGAGGATTTTTTTTTAACGAGATGCGGGATCGTCTGTGTGAGTAGTATTTGGATAAGTTGCCCTCAGACAACTAGGGCACAATCTAAATCATGCCTTTGTAAGTTAAGTCCTTAGCATTCTAAAATATATGTAGTTAATTTCAGCAAGAGAAACTGTAAATCACGACTCATTGTTCGTTATGTCCGTAGACTGCAGACTGTAGTATGCTAGTAGGCAAGTAAGCACCTTGCCCATTTCACTCATGACCTCGAGGTAGTCTCTTGCAATGGAAGTGGAATTATCCACATTCAGTTTCATGGGCAAATAGTCCTCACTTCTGTGTGGTAAAGAGATTGGGGGGGGGGGGGTTCACGCTTACAAACAGACATACTAATTTGACATCCCCATCCCCCACTGCACCCCAGGCTGGATTGTCTGATTGGCCAAATACATTGTATGTCTATCCATAAGAAGGAGAAATCATTGTTGCTCTCTTTTTCCCACAGAGATAAACTGGTTTCCCATTCCTTTTCGAGAACACAATGTCCCAGGGCCAGAACTTCCTGCCCAAGTTCCTCTTTGTCAGTAACCTCCTAAAGGCTGTGAAGATCCGGGAGCGTGTACCCAATGACGTGGTGAAGCCTTCGGCCAGCGGTGGCCAGCTACATCACCTGCGGGGCATGCACCGCTACACCCTGGAAATGATCTGCATGAACCAGTTCTCACAGTCATTCCGTGAGGTGATCCAGTCAGCCATCTTGGACCGGTGCATGCAGACGTCTCTCGAACAGGAGAAGCGGCTGAACTGGTGCCGGGAGGTCAAGAAACTAGTGCCGCTCCGGACAAATGGTAGATGACGCCTTGTTTTCAGCTTTACCTTAAAGAGCTTATCTTGGATCACCTGAAAAGGAATCCAATTAGATTGCACATAATTTGTAGCTCATGAATAAGATTTCCCACATCCTGTGTTTTCTAAGAATTTGAGCATGAAGCCTATATCCTGTGAGTATTGAGGCTGCTTGTGTTTGCTATTCACAAAAATATTGGTGCCTTATGAGAAAATTAGGCCTATTTTGTTGAGCATTGTGGGTTTTTTGTTTTTTTTTTTTTTTTTTTGAACGGGACTGATGCACCGAGGGTATGAAAGAAATCACTTTGAATCTCTGTAAGAATTGGGGCAAGATCAAAGAGTTAAAAGCAGGAGGAAACTGTCCTTCTCTTTTTTGTGTCTGTATCATACTTGGAGGGAAAGTCCTGTACCGTCACACTTACACCCTCCTGTCTCAACCCCACCTCATCCTTTTTGGTGCAAGTTGGTCTAAGGGGCACTTTTGAAACACTGCTCTTCATGAGCTTCTTGTGAGTTTAACACTTCTGTTAACTCTGGGTCAGGTTGCACTGCTCACATATGGTGAGTAATGTTCCGAAAGGAAGTTTCTGTGTACTTGCCCTTTTATGCTCCACTCTACAGTCACTAATTTTACTGTAAACCCACCTCACTGGACACAATTGTCATAAAGGCTCACGTTTTACAGAATACCCCAATTGGCCACAGGCCTGGTTGTATTTTTCTTCACCGTTCTCATGATCGGAATATTTATAAGTGGATTTACATATACAGTCAGATGTATTTATATTGTATTTTTCCACTTCTATATTGTTACATATTTTAATTACATCCTCCATAAGATAATTATTGAACCTGGTAATTGTCACTGAAAGCAATTATTCTTTGTCCTACTGTTGGTGACACTTGAACCCATTGCAACCTTGTCCTTAAGGAGTCCCATATTTGGTCTTTTGAGGCTGTTTGCCATGAATGTGAATGTGTTGAAATATAGATTTTGCTGTTTTGGATTTGCTTTGGAGCTCTCAGACTGAAGGCACTTGGCTGCTGATTTCCAGAGTTCATCAAATCACGTGCCCCTGAGACAATGACAAGGGGAGCATGAATGGCCTGTGATGGTGTCTGTAAAGCTGACTCATTTTGCTTTGTGTCCACATGTTGAAGTGGTAGCTGAACTCCATACTGGTGATCCGTAATGATAAGGCTGTGGTTTCGTTGGGGGTCTGGGTACTTCCAAAAATCTGTTACACATGTTTTATATCAGGTTTTCCCACACTCTTTAGCAGTCACAAGGTTTTATAGGTCATTTTAGATGGCACATAAGTTATTCGATCATTGAGTTGTTTGTCTGGAATCAGTTTTAGTCTGTTTTAATCATTTTCCAGATGTGCTCTATAGCATTTATTGAATATGATGTTAGTTTTCTAATGTGTGGCACAGTGTCATTAGGATCATAATGCCTCATCAAGAGTATGGTCTAAGTCAGTGTCTAGTTATGTAGAACGTGGGTCTGTCCTACAGATTTATTTCACTGGTGATGTAGAAGGAAAAAAAAAATATATATATATATATATATATATATATATATATATATATGTATATAATGTGTGTGTGTGTGTGTGTGTGTGTGTGTGTGTGTGTGTGTATGTATATGTGTATATGTGTATGTATATATATATATATATATATATATATATATATATATATATATATATATATATATATATATATATATATATATATATATATATATATATATATGTATATATATGTATATATATGTATATATATGTATATATATGTATATGTATATGTATGTATGTATGTGGGTGTGTGTATTTTTTATATAGATATATAGAAAAAGTGTGTGTGTCTGTATTCCATACATCATGGAATTAAAAAGAAACTATGGAGGTCCCCTTGATGATCCTGGAACTCTTGGGTGTCAGTGGCATTTGCAAGGCTGCAGGCATTCCAGAGGAGTGAGGCCCCTCCTCTCTGGAAAGTCCAGCTACTTGGTAGCACAGCTCAGCTGTCTCAAGAGCTAGGGGAAGAAAAAGTTGAAGTGCTGGCCTTATGGCATTTAATCAGAGAGAATCGCATAAAAGGGAAATTCCTGTCTGTTGTGTTACAGGCCTGTTAAAGAGTGCCTTGTAACCATGGTGCACATGCACACAAACACACGCACGCACTCACACACTTTCTCAGTCTCTCTCTCTCAAGTTGCACAATATCGAAAAAACCCAGGCCTCAAATGGAATCTAGCATATAGGCTGTTCTGCTGCTATAAGGAGTGTGGTGTAATGCACATTTGGATTGTTTAAGTTGCTCGTAACTATGTATCTAATGATTCCTTTTTGCCAGTTCTTGTCGTAAAGCAAATTTTATTTAGCCTGCAAAGTGTAAAAAAAAAAAAAAAACCCAAAAAAACTTGATTGAAGAATTGCTATTAAATGTTGTGTAGTGTTATGCTTTTTTAATGTCTTTTTTTCTTTTTTTAACAGAAAATGATAGCTTTTTTTAATCTTTGTTGAGTTTGATTGAAAAAAGGGTATAATGGACTATATAGAAAAGGATAGCTCTCAGTATTGAGCTATTTACCTTTTAAAATACAGCTCCTTGCACCTTTTGACTTCTGGATCTTGTGTACCAAGAACCTTTTCTGATTTGATGTCTTAGGAGCCAGTAAATCCTATGTGATCTTCAAGTGTTTTAGTAAATTCACTGGCAGACCTGGAAACGTTGTGATATAGTAGTTCTCTATCCGCTGTAAAACTCATTTCCACTATAGGTGCCATGACAGGTGACACTTCTGTACTTGTACAAAGTCATATTTCCTCTTTCAAAAGATATATGGCCCCATGTAATAGATACCTCTAAACTGCTCTAACAGCTTGGTGGAAATTCCCCAGTTCTTTTTTGTCTCGCTGCTTGACAAAACACTTTAGCATTTGCGATATCTCTAATGGCACCAAAATTCTTTATTGCTTAACAATAACGCACAAAGCACGTAGATAGTTGTTTTGCCTCTTGGAACTAAATCTCAGGTACCTTTCAAATAGCTTCTTGGAACTCATTTGCCCTCTGCCTGGCTTTTGCCTTTGGTTTTTCTTTCTTTTTTTTTCTTTTTTTTATTCCCTGTTAGCTTGTGGAGGCGGCCTACAAAAAGACACCATTCAAACCAGAACCACAAGTCAGCCTGCAGTGCACAGACTAAACCCTTTTTTTTTTTGCTGCTTTTGCTTCTTATCAAGTGAAACTGAAGCATGGTTTGCAGTGTTTCAAAAGACTGGTAGAGGTTCTGAAATTTATAATGACAATTAGGTCTGCAATGACCATCTCAAGTTCCCCAGTCCCTAAGATCATGCTTATGCATCATGGCACCTCTAAATGCTAATGTTGGTTTGGGTGTCCAGAACAGCTTCAGCAACCTGCTCTCGTGCCATACAACGTTAGACAGTGGAAATATGGTTCTCTGTGTGCTTCAGGTGATGAGGCCTCTCTGCTACCTTGTGTGTTGCGTCTAGGTGATGGGAACTGTCTGCTGCATGCAGCCTCGCAGTACATGTTGGGCGTGCAGGACACAGACCTGGTCTTGCGGAAGGCCCTTTACGCCGCTCTCAAAGAGACAGACACAAGTGGTTTCAGAGCACGCTTTCAGACAGAACTACTGCATTCCCAGGAGTTCACCCAAACTGGCCTGCGCTATAGCACTAAGGTAACAACTCTTGAAACAATACAGCACCATGTGCTCCAAGACAGCTTTCTAGAGTAGTACATGGCATAATACCCAGAGGTTTGTACTCTAGGGTGGTGTTTCTCATTCCAGTCTTCTGGTCCCACCATACAGTCAACATTTTTGTCTCAGATTGCAACACATCTGGGCCATTGAAAGCCAATAATATGTTATTAGACGTCATAATACTGGAGAACTGGCTAGTTCTAAAATGAAGAGTTGTGGTAGCTCAGTGGTTAAGGTACTTGACTTGTAATTGGAAGGCTGCTGGTTCAAGCCCCACCACTGCCAAGTTGTTGGGCCCCTGATTGAGACCCTTAACCCTCAATTGCTCAAGTTGTACTCAGTAATTGTAAGTCACTTTGGATAAAAGCAGCAGCTAAATGCCTTAAAAATGTGGCATTAGGCATCATGCTTTGAACCAAACAACTGGAAGCCAGAAGTTTACTATCTACCAGCCCACAATTGCAATGCAAATTTTTGGCAGTGCTTCTCTCTAGGCATATGGTTCTAGATTCAAAGTGTTGACATAAATGTCTGATTTTTCTTTGTTCTTACAGAACTGGGAAGAGGAATGGGAGAAGATAGTTAATATGGCATCTCCTGCGTCCAGCAGTAATGGCCTGCGGTTTGACTCCCTGGAAGATATTCACATCTTTGTGCTGTCAAATATCCTGCGTAGGCCAATTATAGTCATTGCAGGTGTGATTCTCCTCTGGGGCTTGTGGGGTGTGGCATGGGGGGTCTTGAAAGACTAATGCTCAGCCTCAGGATTTACACACTGAATTCTGAATTCACTGATTTATGTAACTCTACAGCTCAAGTGGTAAGGAGCATGAAGTCAGGCACCTCCTTTTCACCTCTCAACTTTGGTGGAATTTACCTGCCTCTTCACTGGTCCCCAGAAGACAGCTACAAGTATCCTATAGTGCTTGGTTATGACTCGCAACACTTTGCCCCCCTCATCACAGTCAAAGACAGTGGCCCAGGTACAGCCTGTACATGGTTCAGCACTTTCAGTATGGGTGATTGGCAAGTGGGTTGCTTTGCCTCTGTGTGTCTGAATTGATTGTTGTATTGTCTTTCTCATCAGAGCTTCGGATGGTACCACTGATAAACCCTGGCAGGGGAGGCTTCGAGGAGTTGCGTGTCCATTTCCTGACTGAGGAGGAGAAGCAGCGGAAGGAAAAGCTGCTCAGTGACTACCTAATAGTCATGGAGATCCCCACTGGCCTGGGCTATGATCCTACACGGATGATCAAGGCAGCCCGGTATGAGCCAGTCAGACACGTCTGCGGGAACCACTGGTGTTTCCCGTTTACAATGTACTCATATTTTGAGTCAACTTTTAATTTCTTGAGTTCAGTTGGAAATTTATCTCACTAGTCATTCATTAATTGGAGCTCAAACATGTATTGCCACTTTGAATGTCTACTATTGACTTGATAGTGTAATATAAGGGTGCGGGCTTAATTTTCAACTTTGCCTTGCATCTCCACCAGACTTGATGAAGGCAACCTACCTGAAGACATGAACCTCATGGAGGACTACCTGCAGCTGGTCAGTCACGAGTTCAAGCTGTGGAATGAGGACAAGGAAGCCCCAAGGGCACCCCAGTCACAGTTCTCTGTCTCTCAGCTGTCCCTGATTGAGATCCGCTGTGCCACACCCCGCTGCACTTTCTATGTTTCGGTGGACACGCAGCCACACTGCCATGAGTGCTTCGAAAAGCGCCAGGCAGGCAGGAAGCTGGAGGCCGTGACCAACCATGTCAACTCGCCATCGGAACCTGAGGGTTGTGGTGGGAGGTCAGCCCCGTCAGAGCGCTCTGTGCTGGCCAGCCCTCGCTCAGCACCACCGACGGCACCCAGCCTGAGCCTCTACAGCGAGACGCATGCCATGAAGTGCAAGACGCCTGGCTGCCTGTTCACACTCAGCGTGGAGCATGATGGCCTGTGCGAGCGCTGCTTTGCCTCCCGTCAAAGCCGGCTGGCAGGCAACAGGCCAACCCAGGGCCCCTCCCATGGCTGGGGCCACGCCCAGTGGGCATTGAGCACGCGGGAGCGGGAAAAGGAGAGGGAACGGGATGCAGAGCGATGTAGCCTGTGCCGGCAGGAGACCTATCGGACGTTCAATGGCATTTGCGGGCCCTGCATGCAGAGGCCTGGTGTGACGGAGAGACCTGACACCCAGCAGCAGGAGTCCCGAATAGATGGTTCGGTGTGGGCTCCACTGAGGGACCGCTCAGGCACTGCTGGCCATGGCTGGCACACCCAGACAGCACGCCAGTGCAAGCGATCGGGCTGCCAGTTTTTTGGGACACAAGAGAAGCTAGGATTCTGCACCATATGTTATGTAGACTATCAGACCAATCACCGTAAGTGGAACCAAAACACGCTAATGTGGCTAACAGTGAATGAGAGCTCATATAGATCACTTAGCATGATGTCTTTCACATTCTTTCTGTTCTTCCTTATCTTTCCTTCATTACTTCTTGCATTTACATGAAACTTACTCTCAGCCAACTACTATGAAACCAAATGCAGCAGAGAACCAAGTGCAGGCAGTACGGGTGTATAATAGGATATGGGATTTATCATTTGGTGGTAATACTACTGTCATTCTCACTCTTAACATTAATCCTAAAACTTGACACTCAGTCCATACCAACAAGTGGCTCTATTTTGTAAAAGGACCATATCCATCATAGCAAGCACAGCAACCCTGGTCAGCAGATGCAGTGTAACCAGTGCTCTCTCGTCAAGCACATGGAAGCTTTCGCGCACCATGCTTCTGTGGTTTGACGTTATACCCACTTGCTCACACAGAGGCAGCTCCTGCAGTGGTGCAGCCCAGACACACGTCGGAGGCGGGCTTCCAGAACGTCCGTTGCCGGGGCCAGGGCTGCGGCCTGGCCGGCAAGGCCATGCTGGAGGGCTACTGCAACAAGTGCTACGTGAAGGAACAGAGCACCAGGCTCAACCAAGCCGCCAGCAGGGGCTCCAGCTCCCCTCCAGTCATGGTGAGTTACTGTGCACCAGCACTTTTTCCACCAAGCACAACTTAAATTCACGCTGGTGCAGTCTAAACCACAAATACCAACTTGTTCATAATTTAGCATAATTACAGGGGTCAAAATTATGTCAAAAAGCTGTAACATTATAGCTTTGCCTCATTAGCTATTCAGAAATCATATCGTGTGCTGATTATTCCAGTTTACACATGAATAAGTTTAAGATTTTCTCATCAGATGTTCCCTACATTAAAACAAGCTCTTTTATGGCCTCCCCCCAACAGCGCGCCTCCAAACCGCGTCCGCTGCCAACACTCAGCCAGGTTCAGTGCCGGCGCAACGGCTGTAAGAATGTGTCCCCTGGCTGTACGGACCTGTGCCCGGACTGCCTGAGCCGAGGGCAGCGCGAGGGCCGCAGAGCCCAGGCACCCAAGGAGAAGAGCAAGCAGCGCTGCCGGACGCAGGGCTGCGACCACTACGCCAACCAGGAGAAGCAGGGCTACTGCAACGAGTGCGACCACTTCAAGCAGATCTATCGAGGCTGATGCAGCACACAGACTTCCCGTCTGAAAACGGGGACCCGGAGCTGGCGTGCCGGCAAGCGCACATGCATGAACGTTCCCACTGGAGGGGTCCAGCGCACAGAGCGAGCGGATTTTTCTCGAGTAGGGCTGACGGGCCAGTTGGCGCTGCGGACCTGGAGATTACCTCTCAAGCAAAATTTTTATCATTTTCTATCATGTGTATAGGCAGGGGTATTGACACAAAGAAACTGATGATACACTGGCATCCAGTCGCATACATCTGTGGTATCTGTGATTAATATCGAACAGGGTATTAGATTGTAAACAATTTGTACATTGCCAAACAGTTTGGGGGAAAGCAACTTCAAAGGATCCTTGATTGATTTTTTTTTTTCTTTCCTGATTGTGAGCTGAAAACCCAGCAAAATTTGACCAAAGTTACTTATGAATATGAATATGAATATGACCAAGCCAATGTACATTGCCACTGTGGACTGCAGTAAGCCAGTGGGGCTTGTAGAAAATACAGGAGACATAGCTACAGGGTTTCAGAGGCCTCAGAGACAGCATTTGATAGTTTTTCATACAGTATAGGTTAAGTGCCAATGAGATTGCAAAGCAGAGCTTCAATTTAATTTATTGCTGCACCATTTGACAAGTGCTGGCAGTATGGACCTGTTGCCTTTGAGATTTTTTTTGTGTGTGTCCTACTTGCTCTTGAAACTTAATCACCTGATTTTGCCTTGACATCTTTTTGCTCAGAAATTGTTTGTTTGTTTGTTTACTGGTCATGACACTGGGCAGTGTTGGACACGTTCTAACATTTTTGAGTAACTTTTAAACAGAAATTCCAAAGTGCAATAAAACAGGTTCTTCACCATACCTCCTTAAGCAACAGCATGTGATCACTCACACCCAAAGCAAGCTAAATAAAGTGGGTGGGAATGGCATCTAAAAGGAAGAAATACAGCAAGAATGTTAATAGGGAGGAACCATAACATAAAGTAAAATCCCCTTCAGGAAAGAAATCTTATTTCCTATATTTAAAAAAACAAGTACTCCAAAAAAGCAGTGATCAGAAGAGGACACATCTGTGAGTTATAAGCCCCCTCTTAGATCTGTGAATACCCTGTCTATGTTTCTCTTTATTTGGCAATGGAGCTTCACTCCCTTGGCTGTATTTCTCTGCTACATTCACATAATGCCTCTACTATGTACATTTGGTATGCAAAAATGTGTCTATTTGACTATGGATACCAGCACTTGCATAGAAATGAGCATGGAAAAATTCTTGGCTACTGTGGCTTCACTGAGAAAAGAACATCTGCGTAATACATTCCCATTTCTAAAGTCTAATATTGTAGTAACACATATAACTTGTGGTGACACAAGAAATAGAACCATGTGGGCCCATATACAGAACTATGCTTTAGTCAAATGACACATTCAAGAAAAATTCAGTCAGATCATGAGTAGGAATTAAGAGCGTTTGCTCTTCAACTACTGGATCTGAATTCATTACAGATTACCACAAATTTGCACAATATTAATACGCTGCTCTGGAATTAGTTGAGGTACTTCTGACTTCTGACATTGACATTCCAACCTAAATACAAAATACAAATTTGTGCAAACTTTCATATAATGTATGAAAATTTTTTTCTTCCTTTTATGGGGAGGGGGTGTTGTTTGGTATTTATTCACAGCAAATATTATCTGTATTGTGTTTCAACAATTATTTATATGTTGTTCTGGAATAAATTATTTTTAATAAGAAAAGTTAACTTGGCTTCTTGTGTGTCTTTTAACATTAAAAACCTAGAACTGTGATTCTATGTATTATACATATTATATAGAACATATTTATAAAGTTGTAATCTTGACATTGACAGTATTTACAGCCAGGTGAGAATGATGATGCATCTGACAGCTAAAATAAAGAACAGGATAAAAATTCATTTTTAGGTTTGTGGAAGTCTTTATTGTAGCGTGTTCAAAATGTCATAAGCAATGACAGAATTTTCTTTATTATAATTTTCCTTTTTCCTTTTTTCTCTTTCACTTTATGTACCATTACAGTCAACACACTGAACTGGAACCGCTGGAGCTATGTCATTGACTTCAGGAAGTTTTGTAACCACAAGTTACAACACTTTTTTCTCCTCGGCATTTTTGTCGGTAATTTTTGCCACTCTTTCTAACAATTCGATTCTGAAAGTCAGCCCACAGGCACTGACAGCCCACAGCCAAACTGTTTGAATAGTAGGCAGCCCCCTTCCCATGCAAGAAGCACTGAACTGACTCACACAGGCAAGAAGGAAAGTGTGCATCAGAAAGCTGTGCAAGAGAGGGAGGGGATATTTGTTGTGAGTGTGAGGTGACATTTCAAACTTGAGGGGGAAGAACCGCTGGCTGCGTGGGCTGTGTGCCCACAGCCTAGAGTGTGGCTGGCAACAATCTCTGAAAATAGCATGCAAAGCAGGATTCTGACCTGCAAACTGCACTCAACTGTAATATATAGATCACCAAAGCTCCCTTGTAGCAATAGGACTCTTCCATGAAATGCTGGAAATTTTGGCAATCATTCAACTTACAGAGCACCATTTCTTTTGTAGAGTCCTACACAATAACATGTCCCAATATATTCCAAAGCAAGGTTAAATGTAATTTTTTGTATATGTATTATCTATCTATCTATCTATCTATCTATCTATCTATCTATCTATCTATCTATCTATCTATCTATAACTATATATCTATGTATATAAAACATATATATATATATATATATATATATATATAAAAACACCAACATGGGTGGGACCAACATGGAATGGAATCATTGACACTAAGCAATGAATGTGTGCCTGAGGCAACCCACATGGCCCGAAGATCCGCCAGACCTAAATGAAATGTTTCATGAGGGAGCAACCTTGGAATCCCCTGGTGAGAAGTAGGAGGAGCCTGGCCACCGTGTCCGATGCGCCAACCCCACGCAGAGTAGTGGAACATTGGAGGGTTAAATGGCCACCAGCAAGCAAGGAGAATGTCTGACTTAAGTTTGACAATGATGTAGACAGTATTCTGGAAGCAACATCATATGCTGACAGGAGACTTCAATCTATGACAACCAACAGGTTTGGCACAATGGAGCGGAAGGACATAAAGATCCCTTATGTAAAGAATTGCAGGGCTGAGAGAATATGCCTGATATGGTGGGAACTCAGTGTATTGAAGAAGATGTTCAAGGAGACTAGCAAGAAAGAGAAGCAGGCTGTGGCTGAACTCTGTGGGATCCTCAGGAAGAAACTCATGTCCCTGCACAGAGCTGAAGGGCACAGGAAAGAAGCAAGAGAGCAGGCCAGGAGATGTGCATCCTACATTTCAAACCCATCTGGGTTTACAGGGCAGGTACTAAGAGAGAAATACAGTACCCTCCTCACTTGCTCCAAAGAGGAGATAGGCCATCATCTCCAACACCTGCAGTGATGCTGAAGAATACTACCTCTATAAATACCACAGACCAGGAATTGGAGGCATGGTTGGTGGCAGTTTATAACTCAGGGCTATCAGGAAAATTCTAGGCCTGGATCTATTAGCTTAGAATCCTTCCCAGGATTTTGCTATCTAAATTCCTTTTGACAATAGTGGAGGGTTTTGTCAGTCAGCATCTGTGCTGGTGGCTGAGCCTGCCACACAGCCTGAGTGGCATTGCTCTGTATGGGAGAAGCTTCAACCCGAGGCTCCCCGTGAGCAGCCTAAGTGAGGTCACCCATTACAAGTGAGGTGCTGCAGTATATGTCAAGTGACCCAAAGATCTCCCAGGCTGGAATTGAACTAAGAATGAGAAAATGGAAGACAAAGGATGCAGTGAACAAGTCAGGCAGAATCATACCTGCAGCAGAGAGCTCTTTTGGGTTCAGCAGCTTTCCCTCAACATGTTATGACCAAGGTGAGGGAAAGGACAGATGCCAGTAGCTGCATGAGAAGGTACAAGCACATATTGAGGAGCTGATTGTAACCCAGATGTTAAGTATCAACCATCAGGGAGAAATTGTGACAGGGTGAGCCCTTCCACATAAAGTTCTTAATACAGTCAGTCTATGGCATCCTTCCAAATCCATCTAACCTCTTCAGCTGGTTGATGCACTGGTATGTCCCTTCTGCCTCAGGAAAGGAGCACTGGAGCACATCTTTAGCTGTTGCCCCAAGATACAAGGTGAAGGTCACTACTGCTGGTGGAATGACCAGGTGCTGAAGGCTATTGCTTAGCCAAGTGCTTCTGACCATCAAGGCAAGGAGTGGCATTTGTCAGAACTGGGGTGAAAACCCAGCCCCAGCCAAAGGCAGAGTAGATATCTTTGAAACAGCAAATCACTGGCGGATGAGGATTTATCTGGGGAAGCAATTCAGATTTCCAGAGAACATTAGATAGACCACCCTGAAACCAGACATTGTGCTGGTTTCAGCAAATATCAAATATTTAGTTGACTGTGCCCTGGGAGGAGAGGATGGAGAAAGCCAACAAAACAGAGCCAAGTAAGCAGACTTGGTGGACGCGTGCCACACAAAGGGGTGGAGTATGTGGTGTGAGGATTTGCAGCACAGTCTCTGTGTAAGGCCTACAGTTTTTTGGGCATCACTGGCAGAACAGGAAGCAGAAGACCATCAGAGTCAACACTGAAGCAGGAAAAAAGGCCTGTAGAAGGCTGTGGATCCAAAGGAGTGATTCATGGGCAAATGCTACGACACAAGCTGAAAACCAATCACTCTCAGCTTGGTCACCTGGGAGAGGGTGTTTGATGTTCGAAAGACCCAAAACACCCAGTGACCCAGGTAACATAATTTACAGTTACATTTATGACATTTTAGCTGACGTTTGTGTCACTTATCACTTATAATGTGTCCAAATACATCATATGTATGTAAAAAATAATTAAAATAATATTTTTAAAATATTATATTTAGATTTTATAAATATATGTAAATATACAAATGATATATATAACATTTCACACTCACCCTCTAAGCGGTCTTTTTCCTTCAAGCTTGAGTCCTCTACCAGGGCCTGGGAGCTTGAGAGTCCTGCATAGTATCTTAGCTGTTCCCAATTCTGCACTCTTCTGGAGGAAGATCTTGGATGTTGTTCCTGAGATCTGCTTGAACCATTCTCCTAGTTTGGTGGTCACAGCCCCTAGTGCTTCAATTACCACAGGAACCACAGTTGCCTTCACTCTCCACTTTTTTCTAGCTCAAATTTCAGACCCTGGTATTTCTAGAGCTTTTTGTGTTCCTTGTTCCTGATGTTGCTATAGGGTGGCCATTTCTTCCCTTACAATTGGGTCAGGTCTTCTACCAGAGACCTAAGAGTCTGAGGGTACAGTGCAGTATTTTTTGCTGTTCCTAGGGTTGTGCTCTTCCGGGCTAAGATTGATGTCATTTTTGGGATTTGTTGAAGCCACTCCTGTAGCTTATTGGTCACAGCCCCAAGTGTCCCTGTCACTAGTAGGGATGGGTATCAAGAACCAGAACTAAATTGGTGCCAGTTCCTGACTGGTGTGTACTGAAATATTGATAAGATCCTCGACAAACAGTGCTGCTATCAGTATTTATGTAACGTTAAGGGTTTGAGCTAAATTAGATCAACAGGAGGGGTAGTCTGCTCCCTGTAATGAAAGCATTTGCATGCCTCTGATTGGCTAACCCTAACCTTAACCATTTCAAATACCAAGTGTCTCCACAATTCTTTGTGGTTCCTGTTATTTGAACATCCTCCCATTTGCTTCTAGGCCCTCAATAATATCTAGGATAGGGTCCCAGTTGCTCACTCACTGCCTTTAAACTTGTGGCCCTTTTGGACCCAATGCAGGTAGATGAAGAAATTATAAGAAAGGAGTTAGATTGTGAGGGAAAAGGAAACTTAACCTCATGATGAATGCCCTGGGACAGGGTCTGGGTTTGATCGCACCCATCAGTACTCAGCCAATGAGTGTATGGAATAAAAAGGGAATTCCTTGTTTGTCAATTTTCAGTGCCACTCACAGGTTTGTCTGGTTTTATCTGATGAGTCGTTCATTATGTCAGGAAAAGTTCCAGAGTTGACCTGATCACACAAGGTGCATTCCAGAAAGATTTTACAACAGTTTTCAGTTAGGGCATGGAAGCAACTACTTAAATATATATAGTACTTTTCAGATATTTATATATTCCTCAGCACTGTAAATATGGCTTTTACCAAAAATGTATATAAGTTAATGTGGTAAATTAATTAGATTCAAGATTTGGTTGGCTTGGTTATAATATCTCAGCAGTCTGTGGAAAACACCTGAGGTCTAAAGTTCATTTTGCTGTTTGCTGTTTTGAGATAAGAAAGTGAAAGAAATTACACTGTCCATAAATGCACATAAATGTCCTTAATAATTGTCAGAAAATTAATAAATAAATAAAGAATTAAATAAATGAAATAAATTATAAATATACTCCAGGTTACAATCAAAGGAGTATATAATAGCCCTGAAATATGCCTATGGATATGCATGATTTGCATGCTGGTATTTGATTCCGGGCCTTTCTAATAGTTGTCGGGTCCATGCTGACTCATCCCCTTTTGAGCAATTGAATCCCGTAAATTTGACCAGCATTTAATTCTGATTCGAGAAGGGCTGCAAATCCAGAGCTCAGGGGGTTGTCCCCAGTGAAAAAGAGCACTTTTGAGTTAGCTCAAATTAAGTGAGCCAAGGCACTCAGGAAACAAATAAAGCCACAATATGAGTGAACTAGAGTACATCTGAAGTGGGGGAGTGCACTTGGGGAACATGCTAGACTTGAAGGGGAATCACTTTGTCATTTTTTAAAGATGGGGGCAACTTTTCAGCAAGTTACCATTTGACTTGTTCCCAACTGTCAGTCACTACCATGTTCAGTCATTCACCATCTCTACAGACACACAGTTCTTTACATATATCTAAATCTCTTGAAACACCTTCACATTTTTCTACATTCCATGACACCAGAGAGGCAGGATGTGCTCTAACAATTACTTACTGAAAAAGTCTAAAACAGTATTTTTATTTATATATTTTACTTTATTTTATTTATTTGCAGTGTGGTGCTTAACCTAGCTAGAAGAACTAAAGCTGTTAGAATCCAGTGGTCTAGTTCTCCTCTCTAAAAATAAAAATAAGAAGTAAGAAAAATATTACGTTCTTCTTGAAAAACCTCACAATCTGTATTTGGTTCTTTATATATATATATATATATATATATATATATATATATATATATATATATATATATAAATATATATATATGACATCATATTAAGGAAGTAAGGGAATTGCCCTTGTCTTTTAACCCAGCAAGGAAGCAAGAACAATAGTAAATCAAAACAGACGCATTGTGTTTAAAAAATGTTTCTTCCTGTGAGTACACAAGCACAACTCATTGCAGAGATTAAGCTAGCTACATGATATAAAAGTTACAGAATAAAACTATACTAAAACCGGTGCTTAGTTTAACATGCACTCTGTTTCCAATGGTATCACAGCCAGGTAGGTCTAGTGACGTCACATAAATGCATATTTAGTTGAGTGTCATGGCGCTTTAAAAAGTTATAATGCTGCCACCTTGTGGCAATAGACATCTTACACCAATGTTATGTATATTCGCACATTAGTTGAGATCACAATTACAATATTATCACCATTAGAATGCTCTACAGAATCAAGTGTAATAGATGACACACTCAGATAGTAAAATTATTTCATTCTTCCAGGAATTTCATATTTCATCAATAAAGAATCCCAATTCCCTTTCAGTAATAATGTGTACAATGGGACTCTTCCCCTGCATTAGCTGCTTTGGCAGGTGGGATATAATTGAAAAAATAGCAATTCATTTTTCTAAAAATAAATTTAAATTAAAAGAACACACACACATATCACAAGTGCTCCTTGATTCATGGATTTTTCTGAAATGGCTATGTTGGTATGTGAGTGGGGTCCAAATAAAGAGGTTTGTGGAATAGCTTGCTATATGAACTTCAGTAGAAACATCAGATGCATATCAGACAGCTAGACGGGAAAGAATCAGGTCTGAGCCACAGGCTAGTTTTAGCTGGTATATTTCATTAATGAGTGTGTACTGCTTTGATGTTTTGTCTTACTATCTACTATCTAGCCTATACATCTGTAATGCTTTAAAAAATCAGAAGGCATGGCCTTTATTTTACAAGCAAACATTTGCATCAGACCAAATGTTTTCCCCAATTGATACCCAGGCACACGGAGAAAAAGGAAACCTCAGACTCCAATGCTACACAGTCATAGTAATGCAAACACACCGGGGACCATGCACATCTCCTTTATTAGTATTAACTCTGTTGATGTTGTAATTCAGAAAATTATACCTGGCAAATACAATGAAAACATTTCTTTCTATATTTTAAGCACTTATACTTTACATAATAATGTGGCATAAATATACTTAAAACTAATTAGTGTTACAGTGTTAAAGGGATATTGATTCAAAAAATGAAAGGATGTGCAGCTCATGTACATACAAAATTCAAATCTGCACCACACTCCTACAAGCCTTTTCTTCCTACTTGCATGTTTTTTCAGTTCTGCTGACTTTTTCACTGTATGGTTCAGTATTTTGTGAGCCATTATGGCAGGGTTGGCATTATTAATTTTGGATTTGGTGCAGGGATTTCTAACAAGGGTGTGTCACTTTAGGTGTGTCTGGTGATAATCATCAGCTCTAAAGAATTCTCTGTTCTAACCAGAAACTACTTGGCTGTCTACTTTTTTGTTTTTCTACAATGAAATGGCACAGCCTATTTCCAATGCCAAGCATGCATTAGGAATTATTTTTTCCTGTCTATCTTACTATAAAGCCTGGCTTGATGGATTATGTAAAAAAAAATCCCAAGCTAATTTAGAATTCCCTTTAACTTCTTAACGGACAGAAACATTAAAAACATGCTAAATATTGGTATTTTAATAGTGCTGAAGTTTGAAACAACAGAAAAAAAACATGTTAAAATGTACTTAAAGAATAAAGATACGTATGTCAAATGAAAACCCCAAAACCCTTACACATCTCCATAGTACTAAATATGTATAGGTAAGGGCTTCTGATAATGTAAAAAGGCTTGTGCTTCAGCAACACAAAGCATAAGTCAATCCATTCATACCAAATGCACACAATTCATACAGCATCTTAGGACAGTAAGAGCACTTTTGTGTTATAAGTCTAGTCTAAAAGTTATATATTTGGTAGAATGGGTCAAGATGTAACACAATCTTAGCAGAAGTGAGGTGAAATTAGATAGATAAATGGTATATGGATAGTTAAAATAGACAGGTTTATGTATATTTTTATTCTTTAAAAATCACTAGCTATCCGAAACATTTAACAATTAGAAAACAGTGCATTCTAACAGACATAACCACCATTGGCTGGTCAGGTAAGCATCTATGAATGCTCTATCCAGGCACTTCCAGAGATCTGCACTTCCATGCAAACCTATCTGTAGCTGCTCAGAGATAATCCAGGCTTAGTGATGCAGAAGAGCTTGAAAGTAAAAGCAGTTTGTTAATAATGAAAACCAAAGCATTCATTTTCTTGTGGGCCAAGAGTGAGATGCTCCACTAGAGCAACTACAACAGTCTAGCAGTAACCAGTGTCCACAGAGTTGAAATAAAACCCCAAACAGGAATCACAGAAAAACATATGGCAGTTTTTTGGTATTGTGAAAACACAGAACAGCTTTGAACAGCTATAAGGCATATAATACTGTACATATGTCTACCATGCCCTTAATTAGCAAAGATCTAATCTTGGGCAAACTGTAGAGCTGTGTTGCCAATTCCGGATTGGGGCTTTATATTATATTCTAAATCGGTCAAAATATAAAAGTCTTTGTCAAAATATAAAGATTTTTTAAAAGAGCAATGCTTAAACTGTGTGACATATGATAGGTCTGAGAGGACATTTTTAGGAGGATTGGTAGATGTATTTGGTCTTTTCCAAGCCAGTGAGATAGTCTTCATATCGGCGTAGACAGCAGAAGAGAACCCCACAGCCTATCATGAGGATGGTGGCTCCCCATCCAAAGCCATACGCCCATGTGTAGTCATAGCGGCCTTCAAAGATCAACTCGTTGAACTTCACGGGATAAATGATAAGAGCGATGATCTGGAAGATCACTGAAACCACACAAAAGTTACACGGTCAGGCAAGCAGGCTTAAACAAACAAAAACTATACAACCAAACCCCAAAAACACATCACTCTAGAATGTAAGAGCACCCTAATTGGGCTAAAAAGTATTTAAAACCTGTCTATCTAAACAATAAGCAGCACACAAAGACAAATGTAAAGGGCTCAAAGTATTGTGGTTCAAAGGAAGTTTCTCTATGAAAAAGGTCTGCTTTGACTTGCCTAAAATTCCAGGCGATAAAAATTTGACTTGCATATGGAGACTTAAATGTGGATTCCATTGTCTTTCCTTTCCTACTGAATGACAGCATGATCATAGAGGGTATGATTAAAAATGAAGTAAGTGGGTATTCAATTGGGGTTTCATGCGTTTGTGGTTCTAGCAAAACAGTATGGTTCATGCCACACAGATCAAGTTTTGACCATAATCCACAAAAAAAATAATAATAAAAAAAAAATTTCTCGTTTGGAAATCATCAGCTACCTTAAATAAAGGCTCTGAATCTCTTATGGAGTCAATTTGAATGAATTTGACATTCATTAGAAAGGTCAGACTCAATTTCACCGTTTAACATTTATCACCATTAAAAAAAATTAGCATAGACCTCTGCTTAATTGTGACAAACATGTAGCCAGCTTGCTTCCTTTTTGAGTAATGAAACATTATGAGCGAATAAATAACTTCTGGAAAGCCATAGAAGTTAGGTGGGATTTTATACCAACAAACATTGAAACCAACCATGTAATACCACTATATTAAATTCCGAAGTTACATTTTTTGGAAACAAGACTGTCTTGTGGTTCTCAAGGAATCAGGTAGTGAAACTGCCTTATGTCAAACCTGAATTGAATTTAGACTGATGGACTGAACATGCACTCTATAATGTAAAATATGCCATAGACTCTACCATGTTTTAAGGGCTGATTAAAAAAAAAATTAAATGGTATTTTTTTTTCTTCACTTACTTTCTCTATAGGTATTTCATGTAGAAAACAATACCAGTGAGACTTCGTCAACACTGTACTGAAAGTTTAACGTAGACGTGTGAGTAACTGCCTCGCCTTGCTTGTGCATGTGACAACAATTCATACAGGCATGTGAAAGGAGAGATTTAAAAAAATATATATATATATATATATATTTTTTTTTTGGACGGTTGTATTATAATAATAATAATAATAATAATAAAGCAAACAAGACTCAAGTTGTGTCTGCCAAAAGAGCAAATGGGGGTATGGAAACAGGGCAAACAGCATATTATTTGCCAGGACTGACTCCCATGCCTGTGCATAGACTGGCTTATGGGTGTGGGTGTGTGGTTTGTGTGTGTCAGCAGGAGGGGTGGGTGGTGTCTCTTTCTGCTCTGTGTCCTCACAAGTCACTTAGAAATCCACTCCCAGGTCTCCATGGAAACAGCACAACAAAGCTAAGGGCAGTGCTGCAAGGTGCACAACTCCTATAGTTCACTCAGAAAGAGCTTGAGGCTAGAGCTGACTGTTCAGGCTTGCACAGGTTCACGTAACTGCTGTCACTGTGTGTCGTTAACCTGGGCCAATATGTTGTGAGTTGACTCAGCACAGGGTGGAAAATTAAAACAAAGAAGAGATTCAAGTCTTCTTTGAGTCATTAAAAAAATAAGGGAATAGGCCACAGTTCATTGGTGTTACATAGATCTAGGAAGACTATTTGATATGTCCAATGTGAGCACATACAGACATTAATTTTATTTGATCACAGAGGGTCTTACCAGCGATGAAAAGGAGAAGTCCAATGAAGGGCAAGATGGGAATATTGAGGGTGCAGCAGAGTGCAACACAGGATATGATGAAGGCTACGATGAGGATTATTAGGCCGATGATCATTAGTGCAACAACAACCTGAGCCCATGCTGAGAGGGAGAGAGAAGGAGCTTTTAGCATACCATCAACAATTATGTTTTTACTATGGCTAATGAATCTCTTTTCTCTTGAGAGTTATAAGACTTGGAATGCTTGTACACATCCTTCAAAACAGGAACAGGTTATTTGATAGCTACTCAAGTTTGCTTAGATGGATAAATAAATAATTAATTAACTTGAAATTTCTGTCCAAACAATCAGGTTTGCAACCTAAATTTCACTGAGTGTAACCTTGTGAAAAAACCATTACTCAAAGATAAAACTGCATGCTTGGACAGGACATGATTTTCAAAAAATCTGGCTCTATAATTTAATTGTCACTTCAGTAAGAAGCCTTGATGGCTCAGTATGACTCAAGAAACACACGACAAAAAGGACAGTTTAGTTTTCAGACACTTGCTCCACCCTGTAATTGCATCACTTGACTTTAACTCTATTAATTCGCCTAAAGAGAAATAAACCAACTGATAATTTAAATTAAAACTGATCATTATGATTACACATTACTAAAGCTTTATGAAAAGCCTCAAGCAGTTGTAATATAAAACGGGGCCATCACCCGCACTGAGAGATTAGAATTTGACAAGTCTGTAAGGTGTGCTTAGGTTGGGCTGAGACTGTACTGGCGAAACCCACATGCACTTAACGGCAGGCGGTAAAGGTCAGACAGCAGAAGGGCGTGGCTGTTGTCACTCCAGATAAACTCAAAGAAACTGAAAAGTTTACTTGGAGTGAGCAAAATCAACTACATAACATTACAAGATGCGGAAAGAAATTGAAGGGACGTTGTAAAAATGATAATTAAAACAAATAATTAACAGAATATAAAAACTTAACACAAAGCATAGGGTCTGAAGTATATTTATTTTTGGGCCGATTAGCTGTAGCAATCTGTGAGGTACAGAACAAGAACATAACCAAGTAAAACTTAAGTATGCTATTAGTCTTGAGGATTTGTTTGTTCTGGGAATGCGGTTTAATGACCATCTAAAATGGCTGACTACCTTGGAGAAGGCAGTTACGGATTCACCTGTGTTAGCTACCGGTTTAACAAGTTCTCCTTCACACAGTGAAAAATATGACCTAAAATGTTCAGTAACGCAAACGAGCCTAGCAAATACTGCTATGCAAACTAAGCCCGAAGGACAACATAATTTAAAAGTACGAATGTAGACACTTTGATAGTGCATAGGCTAAGAATGAACATGATTGGGTGTAAAACAGCTCTCGCTCTAAGCTAGCTAACGTGCACCTGGGACGTGAATCCGGATCGTTCCTCGCTCTTCGAACGAATTGTTGTCATGTAGCCTACATGGGACTCGCTCAAGTCTAAGGTTGTATGCATCAACATGTAGGCTACTCATATCGCTTTGTAGAATACATAAAAGCAACACATTAATACTGTTATAACTCTTGACCAACTTACGAAATTCCAAGAGCGACGTGCAGGTCCAATTGTTGTTGCGGCCTCGGCACTGCTCCCACATGCTCGCGTAATGGGACTTGGCATTTTCGTCTTCTACCCATCCAGATTGTGCTGCGATTGCAATTATGTCAAAAATGACGGCAAAGAGCAGAAGAAGAGGTAGGATCCACCTGCATCTTGGATAGGCAATTCCACAACGAAACATGCTTGATATTAGTCGCCTGCTGTAAAGATCGCTCGAAGTCAACAAGTTGCAACTATTGTTCCTGTCCTGTTAAGTCACCCTCTACACTATACAAGTGCTCCACCCAATGTGTAACCTGATCAGGGGAAGTTGATCGTTTTTTGGGAGGTCTTCCACATGAATGTAGGAGGACTGACCTTTACTTTGCTGAATTACGTTTTCAGTCCGTGGTTAGTATTTTAGCAAATTTCCCTAAAATAGATACACTTAAAAGATGGTTGCTCGTCAGCCCCATACGTAAAACAATGATGTGCCAAATGAACGAAGACAGACAGACAAACAAACGTATAGATAGAATGTTATTGATCCTGAAGAAAACAACAGTTATAGACGCAACGATAGACGTATATATATTAGATATGAACTATTCATGTAAATGTATAAATGATAAATAAATAAACAAAGCTTCAGAATTCTGAATTTTATAACGCATAGCCTGTAATACAATTTTAGATGAGATTTAACATTATACTGTACAATGTTACATTTTCTAGACATTCTGAATATGTACTCTATCCACATTCAAAAAATGCCTTTGTACAATTGTTCATGAATGAAAAATACATGGGTAGAAGAAGGTTCAAGAAGAGAAGTCAGCAAGCTATAAGAAATGCAGAAAAGTGGGATGAAGGTACCTGAGGCCTTGCACACTACCAAGCAAAGATTTACAGCTCTGGCTGCCCACCTGAAGAGGTACACAAGAGAAGTAGGAGCCAGGGGAATAAACAGGCTGTTCTCCCACAAGCTATCCAAAGTGTACTCTTGGTGGCAGTGTACAGGCAATGTGTAGAGTACAGATCCACCAAAACTGGAGACTGAATAATACTGAAAAAGTATATGGGAGAAGGAGGCATCGCACAACAACAATGCCCAGTGGTTATTGAACCCGAGAGCCGACCACAGCAACCTCCCTGAACAGAATCATTAACCATCATGCTAACAGATGTCCAAGAAAGAGTCTCAAGCTTGAAGAGCTAGACAGCTCCAGGCCCTAACATGGTCCATGCCTACTCGCTGAAGAAGCTAACTGCACTCTATGGGCACCTGGCAGCACAAGTGAATCAGCTGCTAATTCATGGAACCCACCCTAAATGGTTAACTGAAGGTCGGAGAGTCCTGACCATAAAGGACCCCCAGAAAGGGGCAGTTCCATTCAACTACCATCAGATAATCTGCCTCTGCACAACATGGAAGCTCCTGTTAGGTATCACTGTGCCTAAGATGAGTAGGCACATGGATGAATACATGAGTGGGGACCAGAAAGGCATTGGTATGGACACCAGGAGAGACAAGCACCAGCTACTGGTGGATAAAACAGTCACTTGAGACTGTAAGACCAGACAGACCAACCTGTGAAGCACCTGGATTGACTTCAAGAAAGACTATGATTCAATACCTCACACATGGATTATGGAATGATTGAGGCTGTATAACATCAGTAGGACTCTAAGAGGCTTCATTAAGAAATTAGTGGAGTTGTGGTACCCTTGAACCCAACTTCAGGCCAATAGCACAAATCACCAAGACTGATTACAGATACCAACTACAGAATGGAGCAACCATCAGCCACATCCTCTACATGGATGACTTCAAGCTGTATGCCAGGAGTGAGTGAGACATTGACTAAGTAATCCATCTCACCAGGATATACTACAACAACATCAGAATGTCATTTGGACCAGATAAGTGACATTGCATGGTTACAAGGAGAGGAAGGTAGCTAGAACAGAGGGGATTGTACTGCCAGAAGGTAACATAACAGATGTTGAGAGCAGCTACAAGTGCCTTGGAATCCCACCACCAAATGGGAATCATAAAGAGGCCTCAAGGAAAGCAGCTACAACCAAATAGCTACAAAGAGTGAGGCAGTTCCTGAGAAGTCAGCTGGATGGGTCGAGGCTCAGTAACAACATGACATCAGGAGTAGGTGTACCTCAGCAGAAAGAGAGAATGGATTGTGCAGGTACAAAGGTGTGTAAATTAGGGAACTATAATGTGGAAAGATGGACTTTGGCAGATCTACCTATGGCAGAACAGCTAAAAGGATTGAGCCAGAAGGAAACACAGGCATGAGGGCACCCTGGAACATCAGCACTTCACCGCTGTAAGTCAACAAACTTGAGTAACAAAAGAGAGGTAGAGTGACAGCATCATAACATCCCAGTTTACCATAACTCTCAAAACCCACAGACCCCCAGATCTACACCTTTACCTAAGATAGGAAGTATTTAATAAAATATCTGACTGTACAAATAGCTTTTCAGCCTAGCCTTAAGTATTGAGACTGTGTCTGAGTTTTGAACATTAACAGGAAGGTTATTCCATAGTATGGGAGCTTTACAGGAAAAGGCTTTGCCTCCTGCGGTAGATGCCAACCCTGGTCAGAAGCCAACAACAGGTCATTAACTACTTTAATCAGTGCTATGATGAGGCCTAAACCCTGACTAAAACACTTAATGTATCTGGTTCTGATTCAGGTATGAACTTAGATGCTGAGATGCAGCTTTTTTCTATGATCTTGGAAATAAATGGAAGGTTAGAGATTGGCCTGTAATTTGACATCTGAAATGGGGCGGAATCGAGGAGATTTTTTTGTGGACTGATTACTGCTAATTTGAATGATTTAGATACATAGCCAATGTTCAAGGAGGGGTTTATTAAATTTAGTAAAGGATCACGAAGATTCAAGAAGATGGTTCCAAGTGATGAGTACCTCAGAGAAGAAACCTGAAGATGATGGGAATGAAGAGGAGCAGGAACCATCATGGGAGGATAAACCTCTGCACAGTGTGTACCACTGACAAATAGTGGAAGTGGCTGATATGAAAATTCTAAAGGCTGGACTGAATGACAGCACAGCACAGGGACAAGCTCTAAATACATCAGTAGAGGCTGGGATCTACCACACCAGGCAAGATGCCCAGAGACAAGCTTTTTTTTAAACCCTCTCCAAACCACGTGCTAAATCAGTTGGACTAATTAGTTGGACTAAATCAGCTCGGCCTGCTAAAACACTAAATAAATATTAATGCTAATCATTCCGGCAATTAAAAATTATTTCTCAAGAGCTTGATATAAAATATATTAAAATGCATTTATATATTTACTATTCATATATATATGAATAGTGGAAAAAAAATAAATAAATAAATAAAATATATATATATATATATATATATATATATGAATAGTGAAAAAAAATAAAAATAAAAATATTTATTTATTTGTTTATTTATTTATCTATTTATTTATTTATTATTTTTTGCCGGGGCGGGGGGTTACAGGGTGTGAAACGTCAGGGGAAGTAGGAAAATATAAACTTCCGTCCGCCATGTTGCAGTGAGACAGCGAGTTTTTTTTTTGAGAGAAGTTACGGTTTCAATTTGTTGCAACCATGTATTCTGCGCACTCTTTCGAAGATAATGGAAAGATGAGGGATTATCACTACACTGGACCAGTAGAGCATAAATTTTCCCCGTATGCGTTTAATGGAGGGTAAGAAATTGTTCGAAAATACTGAAATGTTACTGTCAGCCGGCGTTGCTCTCTTCCTCGCAAGCAGCTAACCTTAGGTTGCTAGCTAACACTAGGTTAGTTAGCTACGCAACAGTCACATTGTTTAAATTGTTAATTTTATTTAGTCTGTTAGTTGAGTGAACATAGCAAAGCTAAGACTTAATCACCATATCGTGATGCCTAAACATACAGAGTGAACCAAGTAGACTAACTAGCTACTTGTTACTGAAGGTAAATTGCTAGCTAGCTAGGTTAGCTGACATAGTCTTACTTGCTAGCCATCGGTAGCTAGCCAGTATAGGGATTAATTTTACAATTTTATTTATTACTTCGGTTTTGTTACTCGCTGTTATACGTTTTACATAATTATTTGTCCTAAAATCTGTCTAATAGCTTTTAATTTTACAGTCATCTGAGATGCTTCCTAACTTTATTATTCTAACATATGACCCTCAATATCCACAGTGGAAACTTGCACTATAGCTTGTTAATAGGGTTAGGGTTATTTCATTGCTGCACATAACCTTTATTGCTGGTACTAGTCAAAATATAGCCATCTGTCATTCAGAACTATTTATACTATACAGTAGCAAACTGTTACTGTAACACTAGCTAGTTATGTCTCTTCAGCTCTTGCTATCATATACACATTTGATATTCGCATACTGTTTAAAACTCTGATTGACCTGTATTTGAAAATGGCTCCATTTTTTTTTTTAGCTCTTTTTTATACTCTGGCTTGTTCCTTATTCAGTATATTCTACTGTGTAGAGAGAATATTCTGTGTCTCAGCCAAACCAGATCCCAGTGTATCATTATATTTGGTTTGTTATGTGTGCACTCACCAAGACCGATTCCTTGTATGTTTAACATACTTGTCAAAAAATCAGATGCTATTTCTAATTTGTACAATTTGTTTGACAGAACTGTGCTGGCGGTGGCGGGTGAAGACTTTGCGATTGTAGCTTCAGATACACGCTTAAGTGAGGGCTATTCAATTCACAGCCGTGACTCTCCAAAATGTTATAAACTGTAAGTGACCAGATTATTTATATACTAGCATATCATTGGACATGAGATATAAATATATTTTAAAGCTTTATCTTCATGGTTGCAATAAATACAAGTTTCTTAGAAGATTGAATCTGATCTTTCTGTTCTATTCCCACAGGACAGACAGGACAGTGATTGGCTGCAGTGGATTCCATGGTGACTGTTTGACACTGACCAAAATCATTGATGCAAGGCTGAAGGTAGGGTCAGATTCAACACTCATAGCTATAGCTGGTGATATTTGAATTACCAATCCATGAAAGTGCACTAGAGCTGCACAATATATTGTCTGTTAGTCATTTAGGCTAATAACGGCATTTGCAGTATTGATGTCACTTGTATTAAAATGCAAACGTGTCCTTTAACAAATTAAATTAACAATTAATTAACCAAATGTAGGCTACATGACAACAAAGTCTAAAATGTTTTAAATCATGCCTTGTGACCATCATGGATTATCCTGGAAAGTATTCTGGGGTGTTTTGATGAATGACAGAATTCCCATGAATTAATAAATATAAATGTTTTTTGCTCAAAATGATGTAGGCAAACCTTTAACCAAGATGCAGCAAAAGCCATTAATTTTGCCCGTTGTGAGGTGGAACTTACAAGTTGTTAATCATTTAATATAAAACTAGTAATTTGTTTGTTTGAGGGCGCCTTTTATCACAGACACTTTTAGCATGTTCAGTTTGTTCCAGGAAAAAAAAATCCTTCTTATTCAAAATGTGCATTTAAAATTCTCTGGTTTTCTGGAATGTAATCAAAAAGTGTCTGTCTGGTTTGTGTAAATTGTATTTTGTGTGTAAAGTTACAAATTTATAAAATGTATGCTTCATTCTGTCATTGCTGTCACCTGATTCTGCTTCCTAACAGATGTACAAGCATGCAAACAATAAGACCATGACCAGTGGAGCCATTGCTGCCATGCTATCAACAATTCTCTATGGGAGGCGTTTTTTCCCATATTATGTTTACAACATTATTGGTGGCCTTGATGAGGAAGGTAGGCTTTTAATGGCCATTAATTTTCATCAGGCTTGATTTGTTTTCGTTGTTGGCTTCATATTACTGTTATATGCTACGTAATGTTGCATTCCCCCCTCCAAAATCATAAAAGCAGTCATCCATAAAGGATGGCAATGCAAATCTAAAATTACTAATAATATTTATTTTCAACGTTTTTACAAATTTATTTATTTTTTTTTAAATCTCCCTTTAAGGTCGAGGAGCAGTATATAGTTTTGATCCAGTTGGATCATACCAAAGGGATACTTACAAAGCAGGTGGGTCAGCAAGTGCAATGCTGCAGCCACTGCTTGACAACCAGGTACGTTCACAATTGATTTATCTAGAAAGGCTTAATTAACACAGTGTAATGAAGAAGCTGGATACTTGATCACAGTGCACTATGTACAAATTATTACTCTTAACGGACACAAAGCAGCTTCTCATTAGTCATTTCAAATTTTCTGTTAACTGGGCCTAAGGTAGTTTATTTAAAGTTTAGTTAGTTATACCTTTTATCAACCAGATTGTTTGCAGAAGTATTCCCTCTCGGAATTGCCCACTAAATTTGTCAGAATTCTACTTTGTTTAAATTTGTACTTGAGTGTTTGCTGAAGAAAGCTACAAATTAATGGTCTACGTTAATATATGTGCACTGTCTGGTCAAAAAAGGTCTCTCACACCATTTTGTTGGGCTGCCTTTAGTTTTGATTATGGCACGCATTGGCATCATTTCCACAAGCTTCTGCAATGTCAGCATTTATTTCTGTCCAGAGCTACATTAATGTTTCCCCAAGATCTTGTATTGATGATGGGAGACTTGGACCACTGCGCAAAGTCTTCTCCAGCACGTCTCAAAGGTTCTCAATGGGGTTCAGCTCTGGACTCTGTGGTGGCCAATCCATGTGTGAAAATGATGTCTCATGCTCCCTGAACCACTCTTTCACAGTTTGAGCCTGATGAATCCTGGCATTGTCATCTTGAAATATGCCCGTGCCATCAGGGAAGAAACAATCCATTGATGGAATAACCTGGTCGTTTAGTATATTCAGGTAGTTAGCTGACCTCATTCTTTGGGCACATAACATTGCTGAACTTAGACCTGACCAACTGCAGCAACCCCAGATCATAGCACTGCCCCCACAGGCTTGTACGGTAGGCACTAGGCCTGATGGGCGCATCACTTCAGCCACCTCTCCTCTTACCCTGATGCGCCCATTACTCTGGAACAGGGTAAATCTGGACTCAGACCACCACCTTCTTCTTACATTACTCCAGAGTCCAATCTTTATGCTCCCTAGCAAATTGAAGCCATTTTTGCCGGTTAGCCTCACTGAAAAATGGTTTTCTTAAGGCTACACAGCTGTTTAGTCCCAATCCCTTGAGTTCCCTTCACATTGTGCATGTGGAAATGCTCTTACTTTCACTATTAAACATATCCCTGAGTTCTACTGTTGTTTTGTTGATTTGATTTCACCACACGTTTAAGTGATCGCCGATCACGATCATTCCAGATTTTTTTTTTTCCAACCACATTCCTTCCTCGAAGATGATGTATCCCCACTGTCCTGCCACTTTTTAATAATGTGTTGGACAGTTCTTATCCCGATTTTAGTAGTTTCAGCAATCTCCTTAAATGTTTTCTCTGCTTGATGCATGCCAATAATTTGACCCTTCTGAAACAGATTAACATCTTTTCCATGATTACAGGATGTCTTTCGATATGGTTAACAAATGAGAAGCTACTCACTGCATCACTTAGGGTTAAATAACTTGTTGCCAGCTGAAACATAATCACCCATGCAGTAATTATCCAATGGGAGGCTCTTACCTATTTGCTTTGTTAAATCCAGGTGGTGACCTTTTTTTGGCCAGACAGTGTACATTAGCAGATACAAGATGGACATACTCAAGTTGTCATAAACCTATGTAGCAAAGCAACTTTTACTTGCCACAAAAGTAAATTGCAAAATACCCTAAATAATTTCTGTGTAAGTGATAACTAAAACCATCTCTATTTGTTCTACATTAGTTGTTAATTCTGTAAGATTTACTACGTTTGATGTCAGTAATTAGGACAACACTTGGAAGTTTGCAGTTTCCTTTTTGTTTTTGTTATATAGAATTGTAGTTAAGACAGTTATTCCTGTGTCTTTTTTTCTTCTAGAAAAATACTAATATTAACACTAAACATTCCTTTGATGGGGCTTCATTATCAAAAGTCATGTAAGCTAGCTGTGACGACGTTAGTTATTTTAAATTAAATGTATATCTCCCATATTGATACAAACCATTCATTTTTCTGTTAATTTTCAGATTATTTGTCTTAATCAGGCTATAATTTGTAATAAGGTTCAGCAATTTGTTCAGTAAAAATGCTTATTTAGGTGATGGTTCATGTCTGTGCAATGTATGTCTCTTTATCTGTGATCCAGAATAATTGAGCATATAGAAGAGTAAACTCCTCAAATTGTCTAAAGGTTTAGCATAAAAATGCTTTTATTATGCTTAGATTGGGTTCAAGAACATGGAGAATGTGGAGCAGTTACCCCTAACCCTGGAGAAGGCTGTGCAGCTGGTGAAGGACGTGTTTATATCCGCTGCAGAGAGGGACGTCTATACTGGAGATGCCCTCAAAATCTGCATCATCACAAAGGAGGGCATCCGAGAAGAGATGGTGCCTCTCAGGAAGGACTGAGGACCCTTCTCTACCATGCCAGAACTAGCCTGTTTTTTGTTTGTCAGGAAATAACCATACTTCACTCTGGATTTTTTTTGCTCCTCTGTTCTTTTTATATTGTCTCAATAATTAAAAGAAATACTACAAATAGTCACAGGGTATTGTCTCTTATCTGACACTTTGAGTTGTACTAGGTGAAGGCTTTCAGGAGATGAAGCAAAAACACACTAAATAGAAAAACAATAGAAAAAGCGCATGCTGTTGTGTAGGAGGTTGCTATGGTTACGAAATTTCCGTATGAAGTTGTCCGGGAAATATTTGAATATTGCCTTTTACCGTAAGTCTTGTCAAGAATGGATAATTGTTAGTTAGAAAAGCTTTCCCTAAATGGCCCAGTATTGTTTGCCCCGTTCAAGTATTTACGTTTACGGTTTTTGGGTGACGCTTTTATCCAAAGCGACTTAGAATTATGACAGTACAACTTGAGCAATTGAGGGTTAAGGGCCTTGCTTTTTTTTTTAATTGGTTTAGACGCAGTGATTTCCATGTTTGTGTTTTGTGAGTTATTTGGTGATGGGTCAAATCATAAGACTGGACGATGGATTAAATCAAATATACATTGAAGCAGAGAATGGCATCTCAAAGAAATATTGCACTGAGCTGACCAAGCGCAGTGAAGCTGAGTGCTCTGTCCTTGGAGGGGAACAAACTTAATCCTGTATTTTCTCCCAATATTCAAGAATACTCAAATTGCTCCTCCACACTTCTGCTGGTCCGTGTAAGGCTGTCCTGATCAGCTGGCTCAGCTGTAACTTGTTTGTTTAGGTACAGTGAATTTCGACTGTTGCGTGGCAAGTGTGCAACACGAAGTGCCAGACCACAGCATGCAGGTTCTGAACGAATGTTACAACTCGGAACCTGTCGTTGTGAACGTCGGCGACACAATGGTCACTGTCAAAGTGTTGTCGCCAGATGTCGCTAATTCTCAAGGCAAGTTTGGGGGAAAAAGGTGTAAACCCTGATACTCAGTCACAGTAGTTTTATTATAAAACAGATTAATTTGGATGTGTCTTGTAGCCTACAGCAAAATGTCACGACAGTGATTTGCTGTAACTTAATATTGCATAAGTATTTATGAGAATTATCTATAGACTACTATTAAAATCCATATCAAAGGCATTCTTTAAACTATATTGTAAATGTGTAATTTGTAAGTAATTGGATAGCGACATAGTTGTCCCTTTTGCCCTGTACTCAAGTACATTAGATTTTAAAATAATAAAATGACTACATTCAATTGTTGACTGCATCCTAGTTCCTGTATGATAGAATTTTAAAAAAGGTTGATGTAACATGTCTCTTAGAATATTAGAATATAAGATATTATATATATATATAATCTTTGGTCAAATCTGCTTCACTTTATAGTAGGACAATAACATCCCAGACATCCTTAAAAAAAAAAAGCTTATGGAGTTTTTCAGGGTGAAAAAGCAAGGTGCTGGAATAGTCAAGGGCAGTTCTTAATGTATTCAAAAATAAACAGGCTTCTGTTGATGCATGCCAAACATTGTCTGTTGTATGTATGCTCAGTGATGATGACTGGTTATATATACCATCGTCATTACTCGTAAACAGATTCCTTTAGCTGTCACCTTCTGTGACAGGAATGATCAGATAAAGTGCTTGTATCAATAAATGAAAGGTATGAAAATGGGCACTGTAATTAAACAATTACTGCACCGCTGTTTTTTTAATACATAAGGCTTGTGTTTTTCTTTTGACATGTCCTGATGTTTTATGCAGTGAGCAAAAGGCCATCATCTCTGCTCCATATATTGATATGTTAACTCAGGGGGTCAAAGGTGCATCCATTTACTGAGAGTATATTGGGAGACTCCTGGAAAGTGTTAAATATTTCTTTGCACATCGTGATATGAATAGAAAAGGCTATGCTTCAGTGAAACTGTAGAAGGAATTTTGCATAAATATTGAGGTGAACATTTGGCTTACTAAATGGACTGTGAATAACTTTGCAATTGTTTTTAGTTTTTAGAAAGTAGAAAGTAGATTGAAACTTGCAGAGATTGGAGCGCATTGACATGAGTGCCCTGACCAACCCCCAGTAGACCTGGACACAAAGGCTAATAAAGAATATATAAAAATAATATTTAAAACACTTTTGTTAGAAATATTTCACCTAAAAGCTCACTCTGTTGGTCTTCTTCTTCCTATGTACTCTTTTGCATCTTTACAGGAGGTTACTGTAACAAACTGGTACAAAAATATTTTACTTCCTCAAGTAACCTGGAAATTTAAACTGAACACTCTCTTCAAGTCAGGAGTTTTCATTCAAATGCTACAGATTTTTAGGGCTTCACAAATCTTGGGAACAGGTTTACCTTAAACAAATCCAAGATGATTTCTTTTTCTTTTAGGACTGAAACTGGGAGAAAAGACTGCAGACTGCAGTGAGCATGGAAAATGTAGACAACCTATGCAGTCATGCTCAGAGCCAGATAAACCTGTACAAAGCGCACCTCCCCAAACCAGACAAAAAATGGCAAAATGTAATTTCTCCCTAAAAACTACAGAGGGATTTTCTTGTCTTTTCTCCTTAGGTGTGTTATTGATGATTAAAAATAGACTTTATTTTGTCTTTGAAGGAATAATGTGGATGTTAGTTGGAAACTAGCTGATATTCACGGTGTGCTTTATCCGGTAATAGTTCTGAGGCCCCTCTATCACTGCTCATTAAAATAAATATGTATAATGGTCATGTAAAATATGATGCTTGTTTTACTACTCTTTATTAATCAACTATGGTTTAATTTAACAAGACTCTAATACTCTAAAGCATGACAGGGCTGATTCATTAGTCAAGTCAAGGTTTTTTTTTGTCATTTGCATAAACATACAGGACATTCATGCATTGAAATGTTTGTGGTGAGGCTCGGGTAACTCCTCTGCAGCAGCAATGACATTGATACATGTGAATAATAATGAGATAACAACAATGTACAAAATATACATAATATACAACAGCAGAATAGACAAAATAAACAATGTGACTTTAGGAGGGTCCTAAGGAGGAGCCTTATTTGCTGTTTGAATATATTAGCCAAGGGTAATCTGTAAATAAACTACAGTCATGGCCAAAGGTTTTGAGACTAGAACAAATTTTGGTTTTCACAAAGTTTCCTGCTTCCGTTTTTATGGTGGCAATTTGCATTAACTCTAGATTGTGAAGAGTGATCAGATGAATTGCAATTAATTGCAAAGTCATTCCTTGTCATGAAATCGAACTTAGTCACAAAGATTACTGCATTCCTGCAATTTACTGCATTACTGCAAAATTACTGCATACAGACTGACATTCTGCAGGAAGTGTAGGAATTGGACTGCAGAGCACTGGGGTAAAGTTATTTTCTCTGATGAAGCCCCCTCAGACTGTTTTGGACATCTTGACAAATGATTGTCCCGAGAAGAAAAGGTGAGCGCTACCACGAGTCCTGTGTCATGCCAACAGTATGGCATCCTGAGACCATTCATGTGTGGGGTTGCTTGGCATCCAAGGGAGTGGGTTTGCTCAAAAAAAAAAAGAAAAGAAAAAAAAAGAACACTGTCATGAATAAGGAATGGTATTAAAACATCCTCCAAGAACAACTTCTCCCAATGATCCAGGAGGAATTTGGTGATGAACATTGCTTTTTTTTCCAGCATGACAGAGCACCATGTCACAAGGCAAAAGTGATAACCAAGTGGCTTGGTGAACAAAACATTGAAATTTTGTGTCCTTGGCCAGGAAACTCCCCAGATCTCAATCCCATCGAGTATATTTGGTCAATCCTCAAAAAGAGGGTGGACAATCATACAGAAACTGTGATCAACTCTAAGCACTGAATAGGCAAGAATGGGTTGCCATCAGTCAAGATTTTATCCAGAAGCTGATATCCAGCATGCCAAGGCGAATTGCATAAATCTTAAAAAAGAAGGGTCAACGCTGTAAATATTAAGTCTTCGCTTAAACTGGATGTATTTGTCAGTAAAAAGTTTTTTAAAAAACATATGAAATGCTTATACTTCACTATACCATATAAAAATCTGAGGCAGTAAACGTTGTAAAAACCAAAATTTGTCAGTCTCAAAACATTCAGCCACAACTGTATACAGTGTATATTATTAGTGACTGTGGAAATGTTCAAGTAGTGGGGTGCTACAATATATTAATAGTAATGGTGATAAAGTACCACAGTGAACTGATACTGGTATGAACTAACTGCTTTACATCCTGTTTAAGGGCCTGATAGCTAGAGGGAAAAACTATTTATCAGCCAGTTTGTTCTGGTCTGTATGCTGCGGAACCTCCTGCCAGATGGCAGCACGGTGAACAGGCCTTGTGCTAGATGGCTAAATCTTTTTGATTTTCCACAAGCAGCGGGACTGATAGATATCCTGAAAGGCTGGAAGTTTGTTGTCTATGATGGATTCTGCAGTCCTCACTACACTCTGGAGGGCCTTGCAGTTGTTTGCAGTGCAGATGCCACACAAGACAGTGATGCAGACTGTGAAGAGTCTCTTTATTGTGTATCTGTAGAAGTTGGTGAAGATGTCAGAGGCAGGCCAAAATTCCTGAGCCTTCATAGGAAGACGAGGTGCTGATGATGATGAATCTCGTCGCTGTGTTGGTGTGTTGGGACCAGCAGTAATCAGACCACTTAACAAAAAATCTAACCTTGACCCATGTCAGCTGTCAAACTATAGGTCAATCTCAAACCATTTATTTCCAAGATCCTAAAAGTAGCTGTAGCTCAGCAGCTAAACTCATATCTGAATCAGAACCAGACACATGAAGTCTTTCAGTCAGGGTTTAGGCCTAATCACAGTACAGAAACAGAACTAATTAAAGTAGTTAATGACCTTTTGTTGGCTTCTGACCAGGGTTATGTCTCTTTGCTTACATTGCTTGATATGAGTGAGGCATTTGACACTATAGATTACAACGATTTACTAGATAGACTTGAAAATGTTGTTGGGATTAGGAGAACAGCCCTTTCCTGGTTTAAATCTTATCTAGCTGCTCACTACCAGTTTGTTAACATAAATGGAGATTTCTCAGCATACAACAAGGTTAGCAATAGTGTCCCACAAGGATCTGTTCTAAAGCCTTTACTTTTTTCATTATATATGCTACCTCTAGGTGACATTATATGTAAACACTGTGCTAGTTTTCACTGCTATGCTGATGATACTCAGCTATATGTCTCAGCAAAACCAGAGGACATATTTCATCTTAGTATTATTGACAAATGCATAAAGGATGTCAGACACTGGATGTTGAGGAACTTTCTCTCACTTAATCCTGACAAAACACAGGTGCTTCTATTAGGACCAGAGACAGCTAGGTCCTCACTCTCTAATTACTCAGTGAACCTCAATGGTCTCTCAATCACATCTTCTCTAAGAGTTAAAGATCTTGGAGTTATTATGGATCCCAGTCTTGAAGTCATTCGGAGCTCATGTATATGATATTTCTAGGACCAACTTTCTCCACTTTAGGAATATTTCAAAGATTAGGAATATACTCTCCTCATTTGATGCAGAGAAGCTAGTCTGTGCATTTATTACTTCAAGATTGGACTACTGTAAGGCCTCACTATCTGGCTGTACCATTAAGTGCCTAAACAAGCTCCAGCTAGTTCAAAATGGAGCAGTCAGAGTTCTTACTAGAATTAGAAAATTTGAGCACATCATTCCTATCTTAGCTACTTTACATTGGCTCCCAGTAAAATTTCATGTTGATTATAAAATACTTCTAATAACCTACAAAATGCCTCACAGTACCTTAGAGAACTCTTAGTACTTATGATCCACTACATCTGCTTAGATTAAAAGGTGCGGGCTTTTTACTATTACCAAGAATAAGAAAATTCTTGGCAGAGCAGGGCCTTTTCCTATAAAGCTCCCACACTATGGAATAACCTTCCTGTAAATGTTTGAGACTCAGACACAGTCTCAATATTTAAGGCTAGGCTGAAAACCTATCTGTACAGTCAGGCATTTTACTAACTACTTCCCATCTTAGGTAAAGGTGTAGATCTGGGGGTCCATGGGCAGAGTTATGGTAAACTGGAATGTTATGATGCTGTCACTTCACCTCTCTTTTGTCACTCAAGTTTGTTGACTGAGAGTAGTGGAGTGCTGATATTCCAGGGTGCCCTCCTGCCAGTGATTACTTCTGGCTGTGCTGGCATATCTAGATCTGCTGGAGTCCATCATTGCACAATATAGTTCCATAATTTACATACCTTCGTACCTGGATATGTCTAATGATCTAGTCTCTCTTTCTGCCAAGGTACACCTACCTCTGATGTCATGATATTACTGAGCCTCAACCCGTCTCAGCTGTCATGGCTGCTCCTACCACCCCCTGATGTTCCCTGCTGTAGCCACCACATCTACACCCCAGCCAACTACTGTCCGTTGCCCTTAATGGAGATTCTCTTGTGGCATGTCATGATGTTACTGAGCCTCAACCCATCTCAACTGCCATGGCTACTCCCACCACCCCCTGATGTCCCCTCCAGTAGCCCATCACACCTCCATCATAGCCAACTACTTCTCCATTGCGCACCGTTCTCTTGCGGGATGGGTCTCAGACACATGCACACCATCAGGTCAAGACTAGGACCACTAGAAAGTTGGACTAACATTAATTGCTTATTTTTTCATTTTTTAAATTAATTTTTCTCTAAAAATTGTTATTGTGGTGACCGTTGTTGGCCAGAGGACTGTAAATGTTTGAGATTCAGACACTGTCTCAATATTTACAGTCAGTCATTTTATTAACTTTCTACCCCTCATAGATAAAGGTATAGATCTTGACAGATGTCACAAAGCAGCTTTACAAATGTCCAAGTCCAAGCCCCCATTAAACAAGCCAAGGGCAATGGTGGCAAGGAAAAACTCCCTAGAACATGAGGAAGAAGCCTTGAGAGGAACCAAGACTCAAAGGGCGGCCCATCCTCCTCTGGCCAACAACGGTCCCAAAACCACAATAAAGCTAGACACTGACAGAACCTGCCCAAACCCATATGTGTAAAGCTGTTTAGCTGGAACCTTTTCATGTGTACACAAAGGAACACAAAGGCAAAAAACTTAGATTAGACCTCTTTCTATGTCAAGTTTATATATCACTGCTTATATGACACCTGATCTTATATGAATTCTTTGCTGAGAACTTAACAAGTTAGCACCATCCATACAATATTTAATAATTTATGATTGTGTAAATGATGCAGACTTCAAGTAAATTTAAAACAACAAGACGAGGTCTCAGTGGAAGATGAGTGAGAGGCAACTTTGTTCCTCCAGCAACAAGAACAACACAGGTGAGAAACACATTTCAGTGGTGTTTTAAGACTTAGTCAGTCAATACAAATCTGTTTTTTCCCCCTAGAGAACAGAAGCAGGACACTGGATATTCCCTGTGTGAATGTGTAGTTTCTGACAGGCTGCATGTGTTTGGGTACACTGCTATCCAAACACTTGACCTCAGGGCAGAAGATTGAGCCCAGAGCTGTTTTACCATATGTGAGTTATACTGACCACCATGAAATTTGTGCAGGTAATGAAGGAATTTTCCTCATTAGAGCAGGGTTAGAGTTCATGTTTTCATTTTTCCCTTTCTTTTCTCTTTTTTTTGAACCTGCACATATGCAGTGTGGTTGTGATAGCTGCGCATGCTCTTAGCCTGTGTGTTGCTCTGGGCGAGGTGGCTCAACAGTTAGAGTGGGTACTGCTTAATAGCCACTTTGCTTTGCTTTGCTTGGAGCCCTCATCCAGCAGCCAAACAAGATCACACAGACCTGGACTGCAAAGAGGTGCCAAGCCTTTACCGATCTCTCACAGCTCTCCTGCATCAACCCCTGCAGGGAGCTCCTGGACATGCAGAAGAAGGTGAGTTGACCTTTTTTTGTATGCCTGCTGAAACATATTGGTGCTATCACTTAAGCTTGAGAATGAAGAGTCTTTTTGGGAAAACACTTCATATGGAGGAGTTGTGAATCCGATTGTTCTTGCTGCAATTGTGGTGGCAAAAATGGTAAATGACAACATATTGATCTCACAATGAAATCATGGAAGTCACTTTTGCACATTTCTCCTGTGAGCACGAATAATTGTGGGTTCATAGTTGTCACGGTCACCAAATGTGCGCAGGAGTGTGAGACAGCAGTTAAGACCACATTCCGAAGCAGTGCTACCCTCACCCTTCCTAGCCCAGATTGCCCAGTTTGACAGCGACCCACAGTCGCTGGGGGGCTTACTGCTGACTGGAGATCCCTCAGAGCAGCTGAGCAATAAGCAATCCTATCACAGTTACCTCAGTAGATGGGGTCAGACGTGATACTTTAGATAGGGGTTGGAATACATTTCAATTTCATATCCTTCTTCTTGCATGCTCCTCATTCTGTACTGTAATATTTAACCCTTGTGCAATAGTTTTAATAGTCAGGTGTTGTGAATTTTGCTATTAGAGGGACTGGGAAAGGCAGAGGTGCTCCAGGCCTGTCTACTGGTGATTCCCATTAAAGCCTGCCAGTCAACAAACATTTGATGATGCCTTCATAATGGAGGAGATCGTTCACGTTCTCATGAAACAAGAGCTGTATGATCACTCCAACTGACTCCTAAACTGTGAGAAAAGACATTGGGCTTAGTAAGTTCCTGGAATTGTTTGCATTTATTTATAACAGAAAAATATAAACTCCAAAAGGCAGAAAGGATGCATTTCATATTATGATCATCTTGATAATTAGTCTTCAAAGGTTTACTTGCCGCATCTCATGATGCGTTTCAAAATTGCAATATGCCTTCCAATATTTTAAAGCATTAATGAATCCTCAGTGTGTCATGGTAAAAATGGTCATTAGTTTGATCAAAGTTGTTTGTTATTTGGATCATGTGAACAATGATTCAAGAAAATGTCCCTAGATGCCTGACTGAGAGGGGAATTCTGAAACTGGTTAGGATGTTCACAAAGATTTTTGACTTCTGAAAAATCTTGCCTGAATGTTGGAGCTTTATGTGGTATGTTTCACAAAGACCAGTATTATAAAACTGATTAACAAATAATACATTGTATGACCATATTTGTGACACTTATGTAATATCAGTGATAAATGTATGATTGGATTTATAATAGCATATTTTGTCTTTTGAAAAGGTGGCCTTGAAAAGTACATTGACATATTGAATGGGAAGTTTCTGACCAGCCTGCTAAAGACTGTTTATACAGGAATTCATGACAAATCAGTGGATGACAAGGATCTTCAAGAGTTTTTTTTTAATTTAAGTGCTGGATATGAGGGTCTCAAGCTTTCTTCTAACATTTTAATTATATTTTTCTGGGCTAGAGCTGTCTATATATTGTATGTAGCTGTATATGTTAGATTTTGTGTTTGGGAAGAAAATGGATTTACCAGATTTCCAAAATGGTTCCATATATTCCAAACACCAGTTAAAAGAAAACAGAAAGCAGGCTCAACACAATATTGCTTTAAACAAGTACTCAAGTATGTTTGCACTTAAACATTCACATTTGATTACAAAGGGGTAAATAACTAGGAGTAAGAGATCACATATTCAGACTCTGTTCAGCTTGGTGACAATGAGGACTCGCACACACTGATCGAAGGAAGAACAAACACACAGGCCCTGTTTATCTGGACTCCAGTCGAGGCTGGCAATGGGTTGTGTGGACAGGGTGACGTTCTGCAGGAGGTTTATGGTCCCAGCCACACCTCTGCTCACGCCATCTCCATCTGTTTCACTCCTTTTGGCTGGATACTCACTGACATGGACCAGGAAAGTTATGGAGTCAGCACAGAGCAGCCAATTCGTAATATGAAAAAACTTTCTAATGTTTCAGTTTAGGTACAAAGGATTCATTGACTTACTATTTCCATAAGTGTAGGCTGCCTGCTCCACCTGCTGTCATGAAGATGTCTCGGTTCTGAGGCAAATGCCTCACTTGCCATATGGTAGATTTATGGGCCTTAAATACAGAAAATAATGTTGGTGAATAATGGGTTGTTTTATAGAGTAGATGAGAATGCAGGGGAATTGGGCAGAAGTAGAAAGAGTCAATGCTCTCTATAGCTATATTTTACACTTCTTGGCGAACAGTATGTCAAAAAGATGTTAAGAGTTGTGAAGTGCTGTGGAGGGTTAATAAATGCTACACACTGACACTTTCAATTTATGAGAATCAATCTCCAAATACCTTTTCAGAAACAGATGCAAAGCCTTTGGTTGGGTGCTGAGTCCTCATATCAAACACATGGAACTTGCCTTCTAAAGATGTTGCTACCAGTTTGTTCATATTGATATCTTTTCTGTCAAATTCAACACTGCACACCTATTAAAGGCAGAAACAACAGTTAGTAGTTTTCTGATATAAATGATAAGTCACTCCTGTGTAGGAAAAAGCAGACACTGTTTCAGTTTGTTCCTTATTATCCAACTTTAAGAATATTCCTGTTAAAAGTCACAAATCTCTGCTGGTCATTGAGTAAGACATTGAATGCATATCTGTCATATCGAGATGTGCAATATAGAAAATATCACGCACTCAAATAAGTGGGTTAGGAAAGTCCTAGAAACTTGCACTTACGCCATTTTTAAGATTTTTCTCCCACCGCAGAGACATATTTCGAAGGTCAAACAGTTTGATATCACCATTGTCATAACCAGCACATACACAACGGTCCTGGTCATTGAAGGCATGTCCTATTAAAGAAAAAGTAAAGCATCCAGTAGAACTGGGAAAACACAGAAAACATGAACACGTTTCCGTTTTCATTGACTTGTCTAGACTCGTACAGTAAAATCTTGTAAAGAACAAAAGATGACAACCTATTCACAGGTAAAGTTCTGGGATTGCACACTTTTTAGGAAATCCCATACATACTATAAATACACACCAAAGGCAACGGTCCAGCAGTCTCTCTTTGTTTCCCCTTCAACTGGCTCCATGTTGGCCACAGGCATGTCTTTTTGCCTTGGGTCCCACACTTTAACTGTACCTACAGAGGCAGAACCAAACAAGATAAATAGGTCCTCATATGATAACAAGCATAACCATTTGTAGTGCAGGTCAGCGAACTTACCATCTCGACTTCCAGTGACGATTTCTGGAGCACCATCTCCAATGCCTAACCCTCCAACTCCATCGATGCTATTTACTATTTCCTTGTGGGCTTTCACTGAGTATACTGGAACCTCTGGTGTTTCTAGATTCCTAGACAATTCACACATTGATCTACATGTTACACCAAACCTTGCTGCAAGGCTACATAAGGTATATTAAGTATTAATGCGGTGGGTAGTTTTCATTCGTACCACACATGAAGGTTGCCATCAAAGTCACCTGTCGCCAAATGCCTCTGTTGCAGAGATGTAGCTCCAAATGTTCCACATTTTATTGGCTTGGGTTTCTCTATCTGAAATTTAGGAATTGGTACGCATAAAAATACAGTCATGTCTGTTTACAATGTTACACAAAGGTTTGCAAACATATGTATGTAAACAAAAAAGTGACTGCTGCTTTTCAGAGGTCTGCACAGGGTAAAATAAGGAAATAAGATCCTTTCCTTACATTATGATCAGCACAGCTAGATACACCCATCACTCACATTATTAAAACATTTTTATTAGAAAAAAACATGAAAGTATAGAGAACTCATCTAATGCCATAAGTGGCTTGTGTTAGCCATCCTCCTACATTAACAGTGGTCAGTTTCTGGCCACATAACTACTGCCTTCTGTTTTTTGGGTGACAGGACATTCTCAACCTAGCAGTAACAACTGTAAAAGCTTCAGTAACACCACTGTCCGTTACATTTGTGTGAGTGCATCACGCCACCATCATGTCAGTCACTGCTATGTTGTGATTGGTCCCTTATACAAAAGTGTTAGTGTAAATTACGGCATGTTAGAATTAGAATGTTAGACTCTTATTCATAGAGCGTGAATAATTATTTTAGAATGTAGAACTTGAATAAACTTTTTTTTCTTCAGCAATATAGTCGTTGTTACTGTTTACTGTTGCTATGACAACGATGTATCAAGAGTTTTCTAGAAATCAGCTAGCTAGCTATGACAGCTAGAAGCAATATTAGTTGCCTAGCTAAATGCAACCAGAAGAAATGTTATTTAATGACAAAGTTAGCTAGTTACCTCTTTCACGAGCTGAACATCTCCATGCTGGACTTCATATATCTGCATAACACCAGTTCCTCTTGCAAAGTTGCCCAGACAAACAAACTTTGCACTGCAAGGAATCCATTTGCTGTCAAAAACGGTGTAGTTCAAACTTCTCTGGATATGAGCGATAATCTGTGGTTTTTCAAGAGGTGTTGACATGTCAACAAAAACAGCAGATTATCAAGACAAACGAAAGAAAATTCTAACAAGTTCTGAATACCAAATTTTCAGACAACCTCACTTCATATGGATTCAGTTGATTAATTCAGGATGGTGGTTTGAGGACCCTCTATGCGTGTATGGCTGTTCAAAATATCGCCTGATCACTCGTCCACATTCGGGCTTTATTAACGACACGTTAGCTTAATTAAGACTGTGTTTTTGATCAATATAAGTACATTTTCAAATACATTACGATAGTAATAGTTGGATGTTTTGAATAGATGCAGCAGTTTCTGGCAGTAGTTAGACAAAGCTGAGGTCCTTTTTATATAGTCGAGGACACCGCGTGTTTAAGATAAACAGACGGATGAATTTTGTACATTTTTGTTAGTTTAACATCACAATGGAAGCTTCCAGTAACGTAACCCCTGAGGTCATTACAATTGTGGACAGTGAAGTCAGCACGGATACTTTCGAAAAAGTGAAATCAAAGAAAACTCAGAAACGTAAACATGACATGGGTGAAGTGGAAATGGAATCTGAAGACACGGTGGCACCGAAGAGACCACAATTTCCACCAGTATCTGGTGACAGACTAAAGGTAGCTAAATAAAAATCAAATAAATCACAAAATCATATCGTGAACATTTCTATTTAAATCCTGCATAAAATATCGAGCTAAATAAACGATAGCATAAGATAACTTGCATTACTTTCTACGCATGTTCTTTTCAACTGATATAAAAAGCATATTCCTGTCCGAGCGTGGTGTCCTTTAGGGCATTATTGTGAAGATTTGGCTACACGTACTTTGTATTGCAGTATTATATATTGCAGTATGAGCTCAACAAGCTCTAGTCAGACTGCAAAAAATGCAGTCCTTCCTATGCATGATAACACAGCCTAATTCCCCCAGAAGATGTAATGTGCTGTATGTGTAATTAATTTCCTCATATTGACGACTACATCATACCACTCTGCTATGAAGTATTTTTAGTTTTATAAGGAAGGTTTCTGTAAGCCAATACAGAATATGTTCAATATGTCAATATGGAACTTTGTTGGCTTGTTTTTAAGGGGGGTGCTGATGAAATGAGAAAAATACCAGTTCCTTCACACCGATACACACCCTTGAAAGAAAACTGGCTCAGAATTTTCACCCCCATTGTTGAGAACCTGCAACTTCAAGTCAGATTTAATCTCAAAACAAGAAATGTGGAGATTAAAGTAAGAATGAAGCTTTATTTTCAAAATGAATCTTAAATATGTAAAGCTTTTTACATGAGATATCCCTTTATGAATAAACATGTGTATGTTCTAAAAAACTTTCTCTTTTACAGACATGTAAGGAAACACAAGATATTGGTGCCCTCACAAAAGCAGCAGATTTTGTAAAGGCCTTTGTTTTAGGATTTCAAGTTGAGGTGGGTGTGGCTATTACATTTTTTAGTTACATTTAATTAAGCTATAAAGCTGTGCATTGTGCAGGAAACTGTTGATGTGATTATTCTTTATATATGCACTAAATGCATAAAACAATCCATAGGATGCACTTGCACTAATCAGATTGGATGAACTGTTTCTGGAAACCTTTGATATCACAGACGGTAAGTTTAAAGCCAGTATTTCAGAAGTGATAACTACAGTTTATTGGTAAGCATCTCATGTCTTATGCATTTTTTTGGAACAGTTAAACCTCTTAAGGGAGATCACCTGTCTAGAGCTATTGGTAGAATAGCAGGCAAAGGAGGAAAAACTAAATTTACCATTGAAAATGTCACAAAAACCAGGATTGTCCTTGCAGACACGTGAGTCCAAACAAAAGTTCAAATTTCAACTCATAAGGTGCTTTTTGTTAAGAATGCAACTTAGCAGTGTAACCGTAGCTTATCACTGCAGTTGTAAATATAAATACCAATAGTAAACTTTGATATAATTGCATACAGTAAGGTTATAATTTGTCTCAAATTTCTGTTTTGTAGGAAAGTACACATATTGGGATCCTTTCAAAATATCAAAATGGCACGGACTGCTATATGCAACCTCATCTTAGGTAAGCAAATTGCAGGGCAAGCTCCTAGTCGGGGGTGTCTGTGCATGGGCAAATGATTGGCAGGGACTAGGATTGATGTTTCCTTTCACCTCCACAGGGAGTCCGCCATCAAAGGTCTATGGGAACATTCGGGCAGTTGCCAGCCGAGCAGCTGAGAGATTCTAAAATGGAGATTCGAATGGGATCTATGGACACACTGATCTTTGACCTGATAGAAGATTATTGCAGACCCAGAAATATGATAAATCAGACTCACAAGAGCAATAACCTTTAATGTTGAAGAAAGATCTTTACTTTGCTGTGTGGAGCTGCCTAGCGATCAGAAGACTCTTCATTTGACAGATCACCAATTGCTATAAATATCGCAAATAAATAAACATATAATAAAAACCTGTCCCACCAAAAAAGAGGCAAACTCTATAAGAATTATTATATTTTAATGATTTATTTATGTTTATACAGTATCAAGTCCATGTATTCCCACAGTAGGTAATATGATGCAACATGCAGAGTTGACCTCCCCTAACCTAAAATGAAAGTTTGGAGATAGAGATATATATCTAAGATGAATTGAAATTAATTTGACCTAAAGGATAAGCCATTTCTTTAAATGAAAACAAACAAAAACAAATATTTTAATTGCCTGATTAAGCTGTAAGTCTGGTCACTGTGACTCCACTATTCTAATAAAATTATATATAAATTTTCTAAAATATCTTTTCTAAAATTTGGTGACATCCATGGTGTGCAGATATTTCATATATCACAACCTAACTAAACAGTAGGAGTTCTGAAAATTGTTAAGCATGCAGATACGATGTGCATGCAAGCACTGAAGAAGCTTCTAGGGTTCCAAGACACGAGTGTTGCAGCCTAAGAAAAGGTATAGGTGCATAGGATGGGTAAAGAGGCAAACCCCATTTCCAGCCAAACCTTACTCTTTTAATGACAAAACCATAATAGTGACATTAATAAGCACTCTATTTGGGTGTGAGGTTTAAACTACAGTACATGGTATATCCAGATGGCATGCTGAGATCAAATTTTAGTGTGTGGTGTTTGATGATGTAATCCTGAGATCGCATAATACATATAGATTCTTTTTAAAATGACAATAATGCTGCTTGTATTTAAACATCAAATTTGATTCAGTAGATCCTTTCAGTGCTTCATAATATGCCCACTGCCCATAGAGAAACTGAAACGTATTTAAAAGAAAATGTTGATTTTCATAGGGAATTTCCTTGCAGAAGCAGATACATTTAAGTAAACCTATAAATACAATTATTTTCTTGGCATCTATTTCTAGTGAGTTACCCTCCAATAATATAAACATATATAAATAAACATTTTTTTTCACAGTTAATACAAAAATGGTATTATGAAACATGATTAAATGCAAGAATGATAGAAGAATCTTGTATCACAAAATGGAAAAAAAAGAAAAAAATATGTCTGCTTGAAAATAAAACCGTACACAATCCAACCAAATAAATATGCTAGGCAGTATTTCTGATTTCTCAGTTCTAATGTTCTGCTTGGCACATCATATCCTACTTCAGTACTGTATTGAGATTTTAAATATTTCCCACCTTTGAATCCTCATTCTCAGAAAACCATATACATACTCATTTAAACAAAATAACAATAAATATTTGTTAAAATAATCGCTACAAAACAAACATATGAACAAGCCAACCCATTCCACTTCTCTGGATACAGATGCTCTTAGCTGTTCTTCAGTCAGTAAAGTGCTACACCAGGTTATTGACAGGATCAGAGTTCAATAACACATACGTTCAATTCATCAGGCTCGTGTTAGCAAAAAAGTAGCTTCACAGAGTAAATACTTCTGTTGAAATATTGAGAGCATTTGCTGGATATCTTGAGGAGATCATCAGAGATGGAAAGGAAAGCATGTGTTGTATGTGGTGGGGGCTGGCTAGATACTCACACATCCACCACCATCTTTTTGTGTATGTCAAGCCCACCAACAACCTGAAGAGAAAGATTTGAACTTAAAGCCTTGCCAACCAATAGTTTGTTGGAAATCTTAAACCTGGCAGCATACTTACAGCACAGAACTCTTCAAAAGATATTCTTCCATCACCATCCTTGTCAGCATTGATGATTGTCTTGTCTACAATCTGTTGCAGCTGTGTGTCTTTCAAGTTGTTCCCCACCATCATCTTTAACACTTGGAACAGCTCCCCATTGGAAATGTAGCCGTCCTTGTCCATATCATAGATCCTAAATGCGACTAGATATATTTAGAAACATGTTTAGCTTCAACCAGTGGATTACAGTACACTTTGATGCAAGTTGATTCAGATAGTGCTAGTCACAAGACAGCCTGTTATTAGACTCACATCGGAGCTTCTGTTCCTTATCTCCCTTTACACTGAACTGTGAGACACCCTCTATAAACTCTAAAAACAAAACATGGTTAGATCTTCAGATATGGAATCAACAATAGACATTCCTAGGGGTAGAATTTGGTTTAGCATTGTTTGCAAAGAGTGTACCTTTACCCATAAATTAACTTTTTAGAATTACATAAAACTGCTAAATTGATGGCAAACATCTGCAAAATAAGTTACTTATAAACTACACACACACACACACACACACACACACACACACACACACTACTGCAGAGATGGCTTTGTTCAAAGCATTGTTTGAAAAGCATTAATGGAATATTTATATGCATTATTCTTCAGTGCAATAATTTATTTTGTACATTATCAAAATTACTTAATTAACATGTAGGGGATAATCCTCACCTTTAAAATCCACCTCTCCGTTGCCATCTGTGTCAAATATATCGATAACTCTCTGCACCAGTGGATTCTGCTGCAGCTCAGGCAAAGACATAAACTCCTCAACGCTCAGGGATCCAGAGTTATCTAGGTCGAGTTTCTTAAATCTCTTACCAAGCCTCTTAATTTCATCCGCATCGACTAGAGAAGAATGTGCATAGAAAGAAAAAATAGGAAAAGGGAACAGTAAGCAAACAATGCAACAATCTAACCACCTCCCAACTATATGCACCTAACTCCTGGAGTGATCTCAAATGGCCAGAGCTGTTGCAGGTAAACACCTTAATGGAGTCCTCTGGAGAGACTCTGCAATCCAATGAAGCTCTGATGGTAAATGGTAGCAACAAGTAGCAACTTACATCCTGTAGTCTGGTCCTTTCCTTGAAATGGCAATGTGTTTGCTGATCCAGATAGAGCCTTACTCTTTACAGTACACTTCCAAGCCATACTGATCCTGACCTGAGACCCTGTGCTATTTCACAATATTGCCGCTAAGATACTGCTAACACAACGCATTGCTAACTATAAGCTCATCCACACATAATCCTTTGAAAGATATATCCATTAAGCTGAAGAGATGGTAACTGCAGCATATGTGGGTATAGCAAAATAGGTGAAAGGTGGGGGAAGAGTTGCTGGTTAAAAAATGATAGCAAAGTAGCCAAGTAAGTGTACTGAGACCCCATGAGCAGGTCTTGTTCCGCTTCAAGCAAACTCTGGTCAGTTTATTTGAACTATAAACACTGTATAAACAAAGGTACCAAACAGGTTGTGATGGAGAGGAATTCCTACCATGGTTTTTGACTCCTTTCTATTTTACCAGCTCTTTGTGAGTTTTCAACTGGTATAAATGCTACCAGATATACACAATCACATGTCTATTAGTTAAATCCACCTGGATTTAACAAAGCAAATAGGTAAGCGCTTCCCATTGGATAATTACTGCATGGGTGATTATGTTTCAGCTGGCAACAAGTTATTTAACCCTAACTGATGCAGTGAGTAACTTCTCATTTGTTAACCATATCGAAAGACACATCCTGTAGTCATGGAAAAGATGTTAATCTTTTTCAGAAGGGTCAAATTATTGGCATGCATTAAGCAGAGAAAACATTTAAGGAGATTGCTGAAACTACTAAAATCGGGTTAAGAACTGTCCAACACATTATTAAAAAGTGGCAGGACAGTGGGGATACATCATCTTCGAGGAAGGAATGTGGTTGGAAAAAAAAATCTGGAATGATCGTGATTGGCGATCACTTAAACGTGTGGTGAAATCAAATCAACAAAACAACAGTAGAACTCAGGGATATGTTTAATAGTGAAAGTAAGAGCATTTCCACATGCACAATGCGAAGGGAACTCAAGGGATTGGGACTAAACAGCTGTGTAGCCTTAAGAAAACCATTTTTCAGTGAAGCTACCTGGCAAAAATGGCTTCAATTTGCTAGGGAGCATAAAGATTGGACTCTGGAGTAATGTAAGAAGAAGGTGGTGGTCTGAGTCCAGATTTACCCTGTTCCAGAGTAATGGGTGCATCAGGGTAAGAGGAGAGGTGGCTGAAGTGATGCACCCATCAGGCCTAGTGCCTACCGTACAAGCCTGTGGGGGCAGTGCTATGATCTGGGGTTGCTGCAGTTGGTCAGGTCTAAGTTCAGCAATGTTATGTGCCCAAAGAATGAGGTCAGCTAACTACCTGAATATACTGAACGACCAGGTTATTCCATCAATGGATTGTTTCTTCCCTGATGGCATGGGCATATTTCAAGATGACAATGCCAGGATTCATCAAGCTCAAACTGTGAAAGAGTGGTTCAGGGAGCATGAGACATCATTTTCACACATGGATTGGCCACCACAGAGTCCAGAGCTGAACCCCATTGAGAACCTTTGAGACGTGCTGGAGAAGATTTTGCGCAGTGGTCCAAGTCTCCCATCATCAATACAAGATCTTGGGGAAACATTAATGTAGCTCTGGACAGAAATAAATGCTGTGACATTGCAGAAGCTTGTGGAAACAATGCCACAGCGAATGCGTGCCATAATCAAAGCTAAAGGCGGTCCAATGAAATATTAGAGTATGTGACCTTTTTTTTGGCCAGGCAGTGTATATACACATCATAACATCTGTCCATTCAAGATCCTATTCACATGACGTTTGTTAACAACTTGTCAGTGTGAGTGAACCAGGACTACATGCAACAATGGATCAAAATAACCAAACTACAATTCTCAACACATGTTTAGATAATATTGATCTATTGGTTGCGTGTGTGTGTGTGTGCACAATTTTGAAGCCGTATATTGTTGGGGTGATAACTGAACTGTTTTGGGTATGACATAGCCCCACCTAGAGAGAGCAGGGGAAGAATATAAAAACAAAACACTAGCCACAACTGACACACACTATTACTGCCCTAGCAAGACATTACTCCACAGGCAGACTCTGCAGCTGCCTCTGAAGAAAAAGCACAAATCCATGGAAAGGTGAAAGCTTCGTGATACCATTTTGAAAGTGGTTGACAGGCTTAATAGTTTCTTCCTGTTATGAGTGCACTACATATCTTTTCACCTAAGATAATAACACCAAATTTGTACAGTCTACACAAGTATTCCATTTATTGCAACATACACACTTTTGTATGTAGAATGGATTCACACCCTTGTCCATTAGGCAGAAATATAAATAGCTGCAAGTTTTATCATGGTGTTCAGTGCATTACTGGATTGTACATTAGAACTTTCCCTTGGGTATATCATGCATTAAATTTGTCAGTTCAGTACTCCTGTAAAAAGCAAATTGCAGGTTATAGATCAATGATAATTACAGTCTATAACACCAATTATAGCACCAAGAAAAATCACTCTTAGTATATCCATTTTATTAGTTTAATGCTGTGTATTAAGATAGAGCATATAGTGCATGATAATGCTTAATGCTAGTGATACCCACAAATCCTAAATGGGAGAGAAATTGAAACTATTGGTTCTCAAAAATGGCTTGTAATGGCAGAAGATTAAAAAAAAGTCAAGAGATCTCTTGACAAGTCAAGAGATCCGAAATGTTTCAGTCTGGATTTCATGCCTCTGCGCAACATAAGCATATTCCAGAGGGAGCAACTTACCCTTGCCACTAGTTATTGAACAAAATTAAAGCCATTACTAAAATGATCTTGCCTGAAGATCTGGTGCCAGTGTCATGACTCTGATGTGTGATGTGTAGCAGCTTGAGCAACTGTATTTTTAACTTAGGTGGTCATGAGAAAGCCCCTTCCTTGTTGCCCTGACCCATCGCCTGCAGGGAAACCCTTAGCAACAAGGGACTCCAGCAAGCAGGTTATTTTGAGCCACCAAAGCCAGTCTGGTTTCAGGTGCTCCTCTGTGTGTATAGGTCAACTTATGCAGTTTATAACGCATAGGCATATGGGTTTCTGTTAGAGATCCATAATACATATTTTTAATGTATTAAATAATATATTACAGAAACAGGGATTGTCACTTTTCAGTGAAGCATTTACAATTAAATATAAGTGTAAAACCACAATTAGCAACATGATTGGAGACACTATGTCATCTAGTAATGCTGTATATCTTCAACATATTTTCTGGCTACTCATTTACATCTAGAGTGCAGCTGACTTTGCACATAGCAGCAGTGCATTTTAGCTAAGGAGTTGCGAGTTGCAAATGCCAAAGTAGTATATGCTGCATCTTGCTGCTACAAAATTTCAACAAAGACATTCTAGGAAATCAGTACATTTCTAAAAGTGCTCAACATGTATAGTCTTCATAGCTCATATACACGAGTGGAGTTTATTCTAGTGACCCATGTATGGGGTATGCTGGACGTCTAGGTCAAGACACATGCAAAATAATTTTTTCCTGGGATTAAAGTCGTGTGCTGGAAAACTTTCAGATAGACAGGTCTGTGCTTTGTGTGCACATGTGTGCTCACATTTGTATGTGTGTCACTGAGTGGTTGTCTGCTGTTGATGGGCTGAACAGCTGAACTGAGGAAATGTGTATGTGTGAGACAGACAGACAGAGAGAGAGAGAGAGACAGAAACAGAGACAGAGAGAGAATGTAGATATATCTCACAAGCTACCAAATTACCATGCCTGCTGCAAGTCAGGGTTATACACCTGTGTGACTCTGGTGTTTCCAGAGCCATTACCATACTTTACAGAACACTTTAACCTCCCACAGAGACAGCTGTATCTGATTATACATGGGACATGTTGTTTCAGTTTCATTTCAGGAAAGAGGTAAACTAAAAAAAAATTATGTAGAAAATGTGTCGTGAAAGCTGAGGCAGGCCCCTTAAGTAACACAGCCTCATGGATCATTAAGGACTGCACTGGAGGCCCTAACAACATTGCAGGCTCACAGCACTTAAAAACCTTCGTGTAGAACCCCCCCACACGTCTCACCCCATCCTTACTCATTTTTTTTTGTTTTCTGTCTTTCAGCTCTTCATTCTAATCTGCTTGTCTTGCACATGTCTATGAAGGCTAGGACACAGAGGGTCGACAAGCCAATTAAAATGGCATATCAAGACTAAAAATAAAGTGGCTCCATCTGCAGTGCTAGGAATGACCTTCACATTAAAGGAAGGAATATTTAGCCATGACACTGTGTGGAACCCCTCTTGGTTTCTCCCACTATCTCTGTGTCTGTTCAAACTCCATAACTCAACACTTCAAACTATCCTCATCATGAGGGATAAAGACACAGCTAAATAAGTATTAATGAATGTACTATAAATAAGTCTTGGACAATGTTAACAGATTATTTACAACTAATTTATAAATGATTTGAATGAAATACATATGGCTACATGTAAGAGGCAATGTGGTAAACATCTGAAAAAGATCAACAATTCAAATCTACACATACTCAACACCACACAAATTATGTAAGAATTAGGCTTACACCATCAAAAGTGCTGCATCAGAACACATAATACTGTTGCATCATTAAATATTCACTGTAAAGTCTACATTGCCAGTTTTGTGATTTTGAATATAATTTTTTAAATGGAGAAAATAGCCTGTGGCAAAGAGCCTAACAAAACTTAATCATATTCATGAGCCCAGTGTAGAAAAAGCTGAGTGGCATTGTAGCTAATACTTACAGTGTGAGCACATCTCCAGGGGATAACTTGCTTCATTTCCCTACAGAAGAGAAAAATATGAGTTACATAACACAAGGACAGTCAAAATTAGACAACTGTAACCAATTACATATTACATTTCTTCCATTAGGCTAAAGGCCTGACAGTCTGGAGTCAGGAAAGTGAGCTAAATGATAGTGTCCCACATTGCATGCATCAAAAAATATTATGATAAATGCTGAATATTTCACAATATTGGGAAAAAAAACAAACATATTTTTGTGCACAAAATTAACACTAATGAAATGTAATCAGGTATAAATAGGGATTCTTAAGTACTGGTCTAATTAGTCACGTGATAACTTTATAGCAAAAATCTCCCACTGGAGCCACTTGGAAGTTGATGTGCCTGTATTAGTGTGCCATAACTATCTTTGCAACTTGGCCCACAAGCTTTGGTAACGATGATGTGGCTATGTACCCTGTGGGCAGATCTGTGATGTTCAACTGACAGCTTCTTTACATATCACAGAGAAATAAAAGGCATAGATTAAAATGATGACTCATGGAGGGTGCATTAGCTCATGTATAACTCATTTATATCAATGCAGCAAGTTAATTAGAAGATGCTGAAGTTCTCGCATCAGAACAAGGCTTTAATGAGCTAAAATCTACCATTGACATCTGAGATGGACAAGTCACAAAATGCACAAAACATACTCTAGTAAAGTCAGTACAATCATAAGTCAGGGACAAAATACATACAAAATGGAGAAACACATTTGTAAGATCTGCAGAAAAAAAAAAAAGCTGAAGCACCTTAAATTCCCCTTTAGATTTAAGACTTGAGAAATGCCTTCCTTAGTGTGAAACACAGACTTTTCCTCTCACTAATAAACCTGTCACCATGAAAATTCCTTAGATTATGTACCTCACATTACATGGTGATCCAAAATTCTTCCCCTTCATAGCACATAAAATAAAATGTTGTGGTGCACAACAAAAACCACACCACCTCTCTGCTTTATGATTTACAGTGTTCAGTTCAGTTCAGGGGCTCAAAGCTTCATGCTCAACATGGTACCAAAAATAAACACTGATCTAATCTGTTACAGAGTCTTTTCCCCTAACACAATACCTCATGCTAAAAATTTTAATCAAATTAAACACAACAAATAAAACAAATAATTGCATATATACAAAAAAGGGGTTAAGGGTAATGGTTTAAGGTAATGGCTTTTTGATGTCAAACATTTTAGGGTGTGGCTTGGGCCATACTTTTGAGACAGTGAATATATAATTGCATTCTACATCTTAGCTCTGCTGGATCTGTGTGGAGTGGGTTCAAAGGAACATACCATCCTCTCTGTAATGTGGGGGAGGAGCAGCTGCTGATTGCAGAGTAGCATACCCTGATCACCTGTACTGTTCTTTTATCTAATGCTGCAGTCACCACTGCCCACTCTGGAGCCAGAGTTGGAGCTCTCTCAGCCTGGGAAATTTACCCTGATCGACGCCTACTGTCTAAAGGCCGCACCTGCAAGGAACATGCAGCCCACTGATCTGCTTACAGAGCAACATTTCTCATCAGTATATGGAAAAGCATTATATGTCTGTATGGATTTAAAAAAAAATCTTCAGATACTGCAACTTAGCAGTACAGCATCAATAGATTGCACAATATAACACTAGTAATCTTCCAGAGCCTGGTTTTCATCTGCTGTCTGAGCAGCTATACCAGGAAATACGAATACGAAATGCATTCAGATCCATGATTGGACATGAATTCATCCAGTCCCTTAAAGTCCCATTGAAAATATATTTGCCCCTTCTCCTAAACTGTAACTGAGTTTTTGACCAGTGTTGCGACACTGACAAGGAATCTGTTGCTGTTCTACCCTTCCAAGTAAATTATAAACACTCTGAAACAAAACAGGGCTTAATATCTCTTTCCTGTGTATAGGTGATGAGCCTGTATATGCTCAAATAGAACGTATAAAGAAGCACAAACATGCTTGTATAAGCCAAATATGAAGATGTTATGTTAGGAATATATGAACAATGCTGCCTTTTTCTCATTATAGTAAGAAACAATAGCATCACAAAAGCAATTCCACCAGATAGTCAGGCATTTGCTTGCACTGGTGGTCACTTTCATAGGATCTGTCTGAGTTTACGATGCATGCAGTTCAGCAAAGTGTACTAAGTAGATGGATGGGGTGACCAAGGATACAAAGCTTACTTCATAGGTCTGGTGCACCAAGCAGCTCCAGCAGCCAAAACCTTTTACACATTCCTTTTGTCCTTTATGACATCTAAAAGCTGAACAAGCATAAAATGTTATTTCTAATTACATTTTCTATATATGTATTGCTGTGTTGTGTGCTGGCATGTAATTGCCCATTTATATCTTCTTTGAATGCACTTTCAGCCATACCCTGGATTTACTTTTTGGCTTTAAGGTCTGTGGAGAAACCAAAGGCGGTTTTCACTGGCATGGAATGTAAAGTAAATCGATTCTAAACATTGCATTTTTGATGCAATATAATCTGCAGGTATAATCTGCAGTCTCATCCAGACACAAACATAATTTTGACAAGTGTCAAGAATGTATTTTTATATCTTTGTACTACATTATGAATAAAACAGTATTCAGCTGGAATCTGCAAAAGTAATTTATAAGAGTTTAAGGGAAGAACACGCAAGAGACAGGGAAAAGATTTAACCACCCATTGGATGTGTGAGACAGGAATCTTTTGAAGAAGACAGGAATCTTTTGAGGAAGATTCCAGAGTTACTGTAGGGCACGGTAGGTAAAGATCACTTAATCTTTTTGCTTTTTAAAGAGACCCTTATCTTAGGAGCATAGGTGTTTAATGGCATTGCACAACATATAAAAATTTGCTCTATACAGGTTAATAAAGTAATACCCATATGAAAGCTAAAATGGAAAAACTTGAATAGAATATCAGAATATAATACCCAAATGAAAGTGTTGGAATGAAGCATCAGTGAACTATTCTTGGATGTATACTAAGTACTGGATTCTTCATTCAGTCAAATAGACTTAACAAAATATGCTTGGAACAATAAATACTTTAGCAAAATGATCAGTGATATTGAATAAAAAAAAACAAACAAAAAAACTAAATATATGTCTGGAAAAAAATTATAAGGTGTAACAGATATTCCAGAGCTGGATTATTATCCTACTATTAGCCTGTCTAGGATGTTGTGTTGAACATTCCCTTCACAGTGGTGTCTCCTGCATTCTATATATTTTTTTTTATTATGCCAAGTGGTATGCTTTAAAATTTAAAAATGGTACAATTCCAAACACTTAATACATTAATACCCTAAATGTAGCAAGCTCAGAAGGAAAGAGGAGAAGCCTCCTGTGCTCTGGTCTTCACCTCTTCTGCACTACTTCTCCCTTTGACTTTCTCCATTTCATTTTCACCTCATACTATGATGAATATAGGGTAGCCTATTATTCAGAAGTGATAACAAAAGTTGTTCAATTATGTACAATGAATACAAAAAAGACTGAAGCACCTGTTGTAAATACAGTGAAAATACATAAAATAGGCATTGGGCAAGTGTGCCAAATAGAACACCAGAACTACCCCAGTATCAATCTTACAGTATGTTTATCCTGTTTGGTGTAAGATTAACATAAGGTGATAAGCTGTGGGTTAGAGCACTAAATGTCAGCTAATAAGACTAATGTGTATGTGACTTCCCCATCAGCTCTGTTTCATGTGTGTGCAAAGATTGTCACAACATTTTATGTGCAGCCCTACAATATATTGTTTTCAAGAATACACAAAATGCTTTTATGTAATTTCCTGATTTGTGCAGATTGCATGGTGCGCTGAAGCAAACAGCTGGGAGGTACATGTAAATGAGGCAGTTCAAAGTGAGGTGTTGCTAATTTCATGAATACTTAGCCTAAGACTTAATAGGTGAGAAACACATCTATTTTCAGTACAAACCCAGAGGAATATGATATTTTCATGATGCCATAAGACACAGATGTAAGTGAAAAAATAAGACAAGGATGAATTGTTTCTTTTACTGCACACTCAGTTTTTATTACTAATTTCTGGTGTACAGTTTGTATTCAGATATTATTCAGACAGTATATTATTAGTATTGTGGTTCCATATATTTGCGTATATGCTTTTACCTTTGGGACAAATGCATCTGTTTTTTGTGTTCAGCTTTTATATTTCGGGTTTACCTACTGTGCTTAGTGAAGCATGTTCAAAGATCTGAGACAAGTAATATGATTAGTTGAGGGGATAGTAAACACTATGCCCACTTATTTATATTCAACTTCACCCAGTCTTTCTATGCACAGAACTTCCGAATGTACCTGCAGGAAAATAGTGAATGTCTTTTGGACATGGAATTATGTCTTATGTATATATAGTAGTGCATTTATGTATATATAGTAGTGCAATTATGTATATATAGTAGTGCAAATTAAGTGGCATGACCTCATGATCTGTATATAAAAGGACCACAGTAACATAGTAACTTTGACCATGCATTACCATTTCCTCCTGTATGCTCATACTGCTTGATATGGCAATATTTATACAACAGCAATAATATGCCTTATTACTTTAAAGTATGACAAAACACAAATCTGGCAGGTCAACAGCACATGGTGCAGACATAGATTATTGGTGGCTTTTCTTAAATAAAGCTGTGAAAATAATTTCATATTTTCTCATTCACTACACACCTCCCCAATACAGCTGTTTGTTTTTTTTGTTGCAAAATTCACAACACTTCCATTGTCCAGAAAAAGACACGAGTTGCCTGCTTGTGCACACAGAACAGTTTTATTATAAACTCCTGAAACCTCGAAGTGACCCATTAGAGTACAGACCTAGTTCATGCTCTGGTAGTAAATGGTCCTGTAATGAGTATGGCGTTTTAGGTGTAATTTCATGTGCTCATTGGTTACCATACCACAAAGTAGGTTTTAAAGGTTTAAATGAAAAGGCTTAACACTACAATCAGTACATTGTGAGTAGGGTTGTTATGGTGTATGATTTTGCATCCAGCGACTTGGCAAATATGTACGTTGGAGCTTGTAACCCTCTGTCTCTGGATGCCCCTAATGTCAATTATGCCATTGTCTTTGCTGGCACACAAAATTCATCAACCACAGCAAAATTGGGCCTAACATTTTGTAGAATTTTGTCAATTTTGTAGAATTTTCTCTGAATTATGCGCGGCCGATATGACACCCCTGTAGTATGAACGGTTCGCAATGTGATTTTTTTATTTGTGCTAGCTGTCACAAACCCAACGATACTTTCAAATACACTTGAAATTTCTGGAAAAGGATCTGGTCACATCTCGTAGTGTGAGTACCTCTGCAACAAGTAGCCTAATAAGAACAGCAATGACAGAGAAACCTCTTGCAGAACGAATTGTGCCAATGGTTCTGTATACAGAAATTCAGATTATATGCTTCTTATACTTATTACAAACTGCCTAAAGGAATAGCCAGAAATTAAAGTTTTAAAACTGTGAATCTTATTTCTGTAAATACAATTTGGGAAAACGTTTGTGAAAGAAAAAAAATCATTTTTGGACTTTTGGGGCATTACAACCTTTTTGCCTCAGCATATGAGGTTCCCTTGGTTTCACTTTCAACATTAATTACCAACAGTTCATTGATGTGAATAAATAGGCTTAGCTTGGTAGAAAAGATTAGCTTTAGAACAGAATAGTGTTATACACCTCTATAAAAACTCTCAATAATTTTATGAACATGCCTGTTCTCTGCACATAGGTTTTTGTCCATGAGTGAGAATGAATGTATTTAGCTTTAAACCAAGCTTTCTGCTCTCACAAAATGTATAAGTATTCCTGTTATCGTTAGCCTGTGTCAAGTGAAACATGGGTTTCAAAACTTCTAATCAGATCGGAGCAATTGATTTGGTTTGCTTGCACTTTTCAAACGTTGTATTGTGTTTTGTTGCACTGTTTATCTCCAACTCTATTTGGAAGGACAGACAGGTCCTGTCAGGTCCTTCCTCCACAATTTCCTTTTATTATTCTTTTTTCTTGTTTCTGTTCAAACTAGACCCTAAACATCCCCTATAGCCAGTTTTCAGGCTCCATCTTCACAGTTCTCATTTGTATTTTTGTGAAAAAGTGGCATTTGTGGAGTTCGTCAGTGATCTTCTCAGTTAAAAGATCGTGTAGTGCATGAGCCTCATTTGCTTGCGCAGTGTTCATGTCAATAAAACGTCATGTAATGTGTAAAACCCATCATGTAAAACCATTTAGCTGAGTTATCCAATCCATAACACCCGACTGTGGCGTTATTCTAAGACTCGTAGGTTGCATGAGCAATTTTACAATGGTCATTATTCACTTATGACTTCTATTATTTCTTTTACTTTAATTGCAGTCTTATTGTAAATGTAACCTTGATCAACTTGCATGTAATTTGGCAAATGTATCCATACACACTAGTTAGTGTTTTAATGTGCCATCTACTAATGCTGTACCACTAAGTGCAACATAGAGTGATTACGAGAAATAACATCTTTCAGTTCTGTACCAGCACAGACTGTTAAAACTGGCCCATATACTGAGATGCTAAGGGGAATATTGTCTGCCAAAATGGAGTACAGTAATTTTGCAGGTTATATGTTCCTTAGAAGATTAGATTTATATGTGTAGACATGCTATTGAGTGCTTACATGCTGAAATTTTCATTTTCTTAAATTTAGACTTTGACAATAATTTATGTTCGCTTAAAGTCGTCTACTGTTGTTATTGTTTTTCTTTTGTTGGATTATTTGGTTTTCCTGACTGAAAACCCATTTTCTCTTGTTTATCATGTCACCATCTTTGAGCCAGTATCAAATGACACAACTTCTGGGCCTTAGACCTAACTTGAACTTTAAACGAAACGGGGGGGGGGGAAAAAATCATAGTTTTTCTGACTCCTCCCACAGGCACGTTCAGATGCTGCCTTTCCTGTATGCAAAATGCTTGACTGAAGGGTAAACTAGAATTAACTTACTTAGAATTAACAATTATGTCGTTTTTTTTAAACAATATACATAAAGAAACACGATTTTATGTATACTATTAATCTCAAATACCTCAATCATAGACAGAAATGTGCGATTTATAAATGTACTGTACAATGTAGGCCTACATATCTCCGTTAATAACCCAACTGCTACGAATCTTAATACATTCGCCTGATACACAGCTACTGTACACTGTTGCAAATTAAAATTTGTTTACTTCCTGCGGTCGTTGACAAAAAGCTATACAAAAGTAACATCGTCAGTGTAGTATTTCACATTCCACATTCCCTGTTTCGACTTTTATATCTCACATAATTTATCGGAGTCTAAGAACTAGTTTTAAAGCGATCCATGACTTTGCCAAAAATAGCCAGGTTGTTATCTGGGCCACATATTGTAGACTGGCAACGCTAAAAAAAAATTAGCAAGGAAACAAAACCCCAGTTTAACCAGTAAGGCTACAATTTGGTTTCTGGTTTGTTAATCAGTGCTTCTTGGTTACACAGGATACAGCCACATTCGATATCAAGCACACTCGATAATTGTTTTAAATTAAAGTTTTAAATTAAAATTTTAAATTTGCCATCTTTAGAAGCTAGAAACAAAAACCACATTCTTACCATTTTGTTGCCTGTGCGACAGAATTCCGCTTCAAAACTGGCAGAAATCAATGACTGCAAAAATAAATGTTAACCTTTTCTTCTTCAAGCAAAGAAGGATAGTTAAATACTATATTTCTGTTTGAATAAGATACTACGGAAAAACCTATTTGCTGCTTGTTTCTTTGGGTTTTACTGCAGCAAGGGTACACCCGCAAGGAGGGGTTAGCGAAGCAAAGAAGACCCACTAGTGCAAGAAAGACTACGGCGTGAGGGAGGGCCTCCATTACAGTACATCCGGGCACCTGTGTGAGAAGGACTCAACCCATACTTGTGGAATATTTCATTAAACCTGGAGGATATTATATTTAACGGTCTCTGTTTTGTAGTCACAAATGCATAGAGTAAAAGAAATAAGTATTTTGTATCTTGCTACATACAATAAATTCATGTAAAGACAACGAATTGCCAGCCATGACGCATTTATAATTTAATGACTTAAATTGTTCATAATTATTCATGTAATTCATAATTACATTTTATATGCTTTATTTTATACCCCATCGCTGATTTTCACCCTTTCGAGGCTTCATAATCTCTGATGCTTTAGCGCCACCTGAAGGAGAACACAGTTTATATTAAACCAGAAGGCGGACTTAATACAAAATAATTAATGAAGGCCTAAAAAGGTCACTTTCTGAAAGAGTTTAATAACAGATTAGTTAGTTCTGGACTATGGTGTTCTCAATTAAGTTAAAACATATTACATTGAATTTATGGTGGGCTATAATTGAGTTATGGTGGGCTATGGTTGATAAAATGGATCCAGAAGTTCAAGGCTCTGGGACTGAATATGCAAATACAGACAAAACTGGCTGAGTACAGGCAGTGATGGAAATACTTCACTGAGCATGAGAATATAGTGTTAAAGAAAATAGTTTGGTTATCTCTTCAACATCAGATGCAGAATCAAAGAAGAATAATCCCTGGATATCAACATGTAATTAACTCAATGCAAATGAACACACATCTAAAAGAATTAGACATTATATGTTATGCTTCATGCAGGTATTATAGAAGAACAACAAAAAAACAACAACTGTGCAGCAACTTGGCAGGAGAAGAAGGAGAACATACAAGCACATCTGCATAGGGTATATGAGTATACATATCACTTTGGTTTCATGTTTCTCTTATTTTTCTTTTAAATGTAAATTTATGTCCCATCATTTGTGTCTGTGACCATGAATGTGACTTTTTCCAATTATGCAAAAATATATTCTTCTTCGTTAGCTTTTTGCAAGTGGAAAGTAATCTGGACAAACGAGATAAGTTGCAAAGTACTTTGCCTTCTATGGCCACAGAAACATTGATGACCATTTTTGCACTTTTAGCCATCAGAAAGAAGCTCACACTCCATGAAAGCCTGGCCAGTGAATTTCATAACCATAAGCTGAAATGTCAAACAGAGGGCCATAAAATGAAAATGAAGATCAAATCATACAAGAATATTAAGGAGAGGCATATTAGACTAAGTATAGGGCTCTTTTAATCCATAACTCAAAAATTGAGTTAGAGTTAGTCTGCATTAAAGAAACAAATAAGTCTATGACTATGCTTAATTTCTGTCCAGGGAACTGCCCCTATATGTCATAGAATTATACCACTCTAGTAATGGCAATGATCAAATATAAATAAGACGCATGAATAAGTTGTTGTATCACAATATACACAATGTTTATTAGGTTGACTTTACAAAATTACACAATTTACACACAAAAAAGTCTGAACGTAATCAGCAGGAAAACACTAACTATAACCAGTAAAATGTATCAATACTATTTTACTGTTATAGCGTTTGCGCTATAAAAAACTGTGTATACACAAATTTTAAAGTACACATTGTTACAATGTTCATCAGGAAAATGTGACTAATGTGTTTAAAATGACCACCACAGTAACTCTCACCTGGAGATCAAGACAGTACAAGTACAAATGGACAAACATGAAATTAAAAAATTATAAATTACCTCGACTAACATGAATTTCTGTTTTGTTTTTTGGATTAATTATCACACCAACAAGAACCTCAGTCAGTCAAACCATATCATCTCTCAAGAATGGGCAATGCTACATTTTTTTTAACTGACAAGTCCTAATATACATATGTACACTTTGCTATGGATATTTCCTGTGTCCAGATAATGTGCTCTCTAACAGAGTTACAGGTATCTAATTTCTAATTCCACATTTCATCATATGACTGTAGGTTGCTTCTCACAAAAACAGTTCTTTATTGATGGACATCAAACTACAAGTTTCATTGGGTTTACACTCATACTCAATGCTGCAGAAGCTGTTTCCTCACTGGCAGTGGTCTCTCTTGTTGCAATTGTAGAATTTTACCTGCCACACATTCTCAAATAGGCCAGCCTGATTGAACTGTTAAGGGGGGTGAAAGCCATGTCCAGTGGGATTCTTAGTTTGGTTACCATGTAAATCCCTTTATATGAAACACTACACCTGCTTATCTGTATGCTGACTTGGACAGGTTGCCTCTCCTCTCTTTTGGTGTGAGCTACTCCTTCAGTCTCATATGCTCCTGAATATATTACTGATGTGGGGTCTTTGGACTGCTGGTCCAAGGGAAAAGTTATCCCCACCAACAGTCATGGATCTAAAGGTATTTATATGAATTCCTTAACAATAACAACCATCAAAATATGCACTATTGCTAAAACCATAGCTGTAACCATGACCATGATGAAAACAAGAGGAAAGTGGGGAAGGACAAGCTTTCCATTTAAATACATAGCCTCAGTGGCGCCAGGTTTAATGACCACGTCAATTCTATACTTAATTTCGGTCAATAATTCTTCTGCTCTGGTCAAATGTCGTTCCATCCGTTTAGAACAATACGGATCAATTGTGTGTAGTTGTTTTCAAGGAAATTCCAATTTTAATCAGTTGCGGGACGTTCTGTGCATTTGGTGGAGTAGGGAAGGGCTATTAGACTTCATTCCAGTTGTGCAATAAGTTTAACTGTAAAAAGTGACTTGACATGTCTAATCTCTGAGACTGTTTTAACCACAGACTGAAATTTGTCCACTACACACTGAATTTGAATGCATGCAGAGAGTCATATCTCAGTGAAACTAGGTTCTATATTATTTAGCAATGCTTAATTTTCATGACTGATATGTTTGAAGACTTTCCATTATGAATGTGCCACATTTGTTATCTGATAATTGACCATGGAAATGTGTGAATCATAATTGTAGAGTAACTTCCCTTTTGTACAAGGGTTATCATGCAAGCAGTGAACACAAAAGCTACTGCCTGTGGCTGTGGTCCTCACACTCTCTAGACAGCGCAGTGAATAAACAGCTAAGAACTGCTGACACCCATGGAGCCCAAGACCATTAGAGAGGGGTACCTAGTCAAAAAGGTAAGATTCTGTAAAATACTAAAAATTTAAATTGAAATGTGAAATGAGATCTGATATGTGCTGTGTGGTATTACATGGGTTATAGTAATCTCTCTTTATTTTGACCCCATGTTGAATGACGAGGATGATGGAACAATGCGAGACTCTAAACTGAGACATGTATTATTTCAAATCGAACATACTGGATTTTCACATTTTTTTATCTTCCTGATTTCTTTGTCTAGTTGGATAGGAGCCCAGTGAAAATGTAACTTTTTCTTTTGAGAGATGCCTACATTTAGGCAGCATGAGTGTTTGGTTAGAACAATGCTTCCCCCTTGCCTCTGTTGCTCATAATTTGTGTGGTAACTTCCTTCACAACCACAGCTAAGATAAAAATATTTCTGGTGGTGTAAGTATTTGTGCTGGTGTATGAGTAGTGTCTCAGCAGTCAGATGAGCAACATGGTGCACAAAGGTCTTGAAGGACTAATATTTCACTGTTAGAATGAATCTTTTTCATGGCATTTGTGACAAGTTGTTATTTTAGAAAAAATAAAAAAATACAACACATTTATTTGAAAAAGGGCTATTATTGTTGTAACTTTCATTCAGATTATTCTAGATATGTTTAAGTGAAAATTTAAATAAACAAGACATCAGAGAGTAAAGACATTTTTCCTCATAATTACCTAGATAAATATTTAAGCTATATTCAGTTATTTTTCTATACCAGCATCATATACTTTGTGTATAGTACATATGATTTATAATGCTTTATATCATGACAATACTTGTATGTTTTATTTTAAACTAGAGGCTTTATTGTTTTCTTCAGGGTACTGTACTAAATTCATGGAAGGTGGTATGGGTGGTATTAGCAGATGATGGAATAGAGTTTTACAAGAAGAAGACAGACAGCAGTCCAAAGGGGATGATTCCATTAAAAGGAGCCATACTGACCAACCCCTGCCAGGACTTCAGCAAAAGAATGGTGATGTGTGCGACAAACGTTCTCCTCTAGTATAAAGCTTTTTCTTTTTTTCTTATTATTTTTCTTACTTTTCTCCAATTGTGCTCTTGATTTTTTAATCAGTTTGTGTTCAAGCTGAGCATAGCAAAGAATCAGGACCATTTCTTCCAAGCCACTCACCTGGAGGAAAGAGAACTCTGGATAAAAGACATCAAAAGAGCCATAAAGTGTTTGCAGGGAGGCAAGAAGTTTGCAAGGAAATCTACCCGGAGGTCTATTCGATTGCCTGAAACCATTAACCTAAGGTATAATCTTATGACTGCAAAAATATAAGGAAATGAGACTGCATTTAAACAGTGCCCTCCAATATATTTGGGTCAGTAAAATTGCTTCATACTCAATGTGTTTTAGTTAAGATAACAAGAGTTTATATTCTATTTTATATTGTACTATTTTATAATAGTACAAGTTCCTACAATTTAATCCTGGATATATGTTCATATTTTAAAGTAAAATAACATTTTGTGTCACCATTTATCACATCCTCTTCCCATGTATGGCCCTAGTTTGTATGTTTATTTTCTTTGTCTTTTCTATATTACTGTTTTGCTTGCCTGACCATTTGACTATTTTCAGTTCCTTTTTGTCTTTGCATTTTGGATTTGTTTGCTGGTGATATAGCAGTCGTGGTTTAGAAGCTTTACACTTGCATCGCTTTGTGTGCTTCAGCCTCTCACCGAGGTCAAACAACAGAATTATAAAAGTTACAAAGTGTAAAACTGTGAACAGCAGCATGAAGTTCACAAGCCTAAGCTAGACTAAAAAGTTACTACAAAGCTACAAAAATTAATGGCTCAGAAACCAAGGTTTTTTTGAGCAGATTTCAATAAAGGTCTACATCCTGATTACTGGTGAATGTAAAAAAAAAGACTGCTAAAAAGGGACTGGGGTCAAAAACCCAAGAAAATGAAGAAATTAAAGTGGCTTTGAAAAAAAATCAAAATCATTGTTGCTGAATGCAAGGCACCCTAAATGCTTTTTAAACTATTACTAAACTCCTAAAATTTAACAGGTTTAACAAAAACAAGGATAACTAAATGGTCACACATTAAAGTAACACCTAAAAAGTAACATGTTTACCTTTTCATAAATGACCATTATTCATGCCGAATTATTGGACACCTGCAATGCTATGTGTTCTTTTTAAGTGAGCTGTACTTTCTGATGAAAGACCAAGATGCAGGAATTAAAGAGATGAAGCTGGAAAAGGATAAGAAGGTCTTCAACCACTGCTTCACTGGTATGATATGTTAGATAAAATCATCAGGGAAGATCCAAGGTGTGGTCTGTACATTCTTTCTAATGTGTGTGCTATTCTTAGTAAAGGAAAGACTTTACTGACACTAATACTTAAGCAACTTCCAGTGCACTCCACTGGACATCAGTGGAGAAATCATCAAAGTCAAATTTACACCATGCTTCTTTTATACTGTTCTGTCAGCATGACTTGATTCACATACTGACTGCTTGTATCAGCACACTTCTAAATTGTATTTATGATTTGATACACTGCTACAGATTTTGCACTGCTTTTTTGCCATGCCTGTGAATGACCCCTGCTGTGTGCCGGTGTCTGGACAGGGAACAATGTGATCGACTGGCTGGTGTCTCAGGGGAAGGTGAGGAATCGGACAGAGGGCCTGATGGTGGCCGCAGGACTCCTGAATGAGGGATTCCTGCAGCCAGCCGGGGAGCTGTCGCAAGCTGGCGCAGAGAACAGCTCAGACCTGACACTCCTGGACCAGCCTGATGCATTTTACTACTTTGTGAGTGGACTGACCTGGAACCAGAGTGCATACAGAGCTGTTGACCGCTGTAAACATTTGGAGTTTATGGAACTCTTTTGTATGAGTTGTTGTAAAGGAGGCTAAGAAGTGGGCTTTGAGAGCTTGTATAGAGACTGTGTGTCCCCTCTGCAGGCTGATAGTGGCTTCTACTGTGAAGGCTACTCCAGTGATGATGATGTCATTGTGAAGGAAGAGTTCAGAGGGGCCAAAGTCAAACAAGGCTGCCTCCTTAAACAGGTCTTGGTTTGACTTTTACTTTTACTCTGCCAGAAATGCAAGGGGTAGTAAAAGTTGTAGTTATTCACATTTATGCAAAATCGATATGCATACACTGGAGGTTTTTGATCAAGGAGGAAGTGTGACTATTTCCTGGTTGAAATTACTCCCTCTTGGGACTGGTGAAGTGTGACTAAACAGATATTGATGGCTAATTTGTTTAACTAAAAAAAAAAAAAATAGGGTCACCTTCGAAAAAACTGGAAGGTGAGAAATTTTATCCTAAGGGATGATCCTGCATACCTCCACTACTACGACCCCACAAAGGTGAGAAAGGTTCTTAAATCAAAGAGCAGGCTTAAGAATTATTCTATTCCTTGTATGCCTCCCTCACTCCTTCACTCACACTCTCTCTGTCTGTCTTAAGGGTGAGGAGGACCCTCTTGGTTCAATTCACTTGCATGGATCAGTAGTGACTGCAGTGGATTATGTGCCAGATGGTAAGATACCATTTTTCTTTAGTCATTAATCAGTGGTAAAACACATAGGTTTTTAATTATTTAAAAGTTCCATAATGTAATGCTAACAACTATGTCATTGATTCAAAGCAGCCATGCAAATTTAGAAGCTTCCATGAATCACCAAAAGCAATTAATTTATTTTTTTTTAAAATTATGTTATCAACTACCACAGCTAAACGACATGACGTGGAAGGAAATCTTTTTGAGATCATCACTTCAGATGAGATACACTACTACCTGCAGGCCGCTACAGCTGAAGAATGCAATGAATGGATCAAAGCGATCCAAGCAGTAGCAAAGTCTGGGAAATAAGTGTAAAAACCTCTGAATGTGGCATGAACTATCCTAACAAAGAAAATAATAATTGTTTTGAGGACTCATGTAACACAGAATCAGATTTTAATAATATACACATAAAAACATAATATTAAATACAGTTAAATGGAGTGAAAGAGGAGCAGTGTATAAGATATTTGTGTCTCTTAACCACAGTAACATTTATGACACATTGTTAAAACATACAATAGGCCTCTTAAGCCTCTAAGAGTGGAAAAACGTTGAAATCTTCTCAGTCCTGCAATTTCCTCTTTCTGTTGTTACACACATCACTTCCTGTCAGTCTTCCTGCCACTCTGTGGTTATGCATTAATCTGTTGCCAGAATATGTCTCTTTGGTCAGTGCCTGATGATAAGACTGCTAGATATGTATATCATTTTTTGCCTTACCTTATCAAATTCCAAAAAATGGGACTATTATATGAAATTCTAAAACGGTAGTGGACAAACCAAAGAACAAGTGTTCACTTTTTTATTTGAATTGATAAGCATTTGACTATTCAGTTTCTATTTTTCACGGTTTATCATCACTTCTCCCTTTGTGACTAAATACATACTGACAGTATTGATGTATACACTATATCAAAATCTGAAGCCATATTATCACTTGCTGGAAAAGCTGCTTAAATTAGTTACATGAAAATTGGTTCAAAGACATATTTCAGATAAAAAAACATCTTGGTGGAAATGAACAGGAGATGTATGTTTGCCTACTTTAACTAGGCATGTTTATTTATTTAGCACTTTTTAAGCACAGTGGCCATTCAGGATACTTAAAGAGCCTCAAGTTATAATAAGTTAACTAATTAGATAAGAATACATATTGGAAAGCCAACAACACTGAAAGAGGACTAATTGAGGGATTTTTACCTAAGAATTTTGTTTAAAAGAAAAGTTCTTAATGAAAATCCTAACTCATTTGTAGGGTACAAACCTTGAGCATTTAGCAGATAGGAAATTATTACCTCACTGTGTTACACAACTATTAATGTGGACTTAAAAGACTATCATCACAATGTCAATTTCCTTTTAAAATTGGCTTTTCTACCAGAACAAGCATAATCAATTCTATTAAAATAGTAGCCTTGTTTGTATGTAAACCTATTAGGCTAAACCAAGTATTTGGCACAAAATCACTAAAATGATTTAAAATTACACCAAAAAAGTATTTTTTTAAATAGTTTTTTATTACTTTTATTATGCATCAGCAGCCCATCCTCTGTTTCAGTGTAATATGTGTTTTCATGCTTACATCCTCAAAATTGTTAGTGTATATTTCCTCATGGTCTACATTAGTCCTAAAGAAGGTAGATTCTCTGGGATTCATTTTTCTTTCACCATGCCTTCAGATGTCTTCCGTCTGATTTTATCTTTTGAGTCAATATAATGGTTGCTAGGCCCTGAGAAAGACTCACCTTGACTCACCTCACCTGAGACTCACCTTGGGTTGAGTCATTTTCTCATTTAACTTTTGCATCATTACTCACATGCTCTCACTTTTTCTGGTAAAGAACCGGAACAGGATGCACCGAGGGGCACTTTTGTATTAATAACTGATGCACTTTCTCCTGGTCCTTTCTTTCAGGTAGTTCAAATTTCTTCATAACTATGACTGGCCAAATGTGATTGTTATATGTGTGGTAATGTTATTAGTGCTCATTCACTATCACATTAGTTCCTCCTTCACATACTTTTTTTTTTTTTATCTGAACAGTGTCATGAAATTATTGTGAATTTACATGACTAATACCATGGTGTCATTATAAGGAAGTCACTTTACTACTGCAATGTTCCCAACACAAGGGGGCAATATTTGTCAGATTTTGCATTTGTGCAGCACAATGAACTGGGGGGATGGAAGGTTTAGTTAATGCTCCCAGCAAATATGCTTGGCTAGTCATGTTTTGAGTACTGTAATATGATTAACCTGTTTTTAATATCGCAATGTTTTGATAAACTCTACAAAAGATCATGCTGTAGTAGATCATTAGAGCATCTTAAAATCATTTGCAAATAATTGTTTTACTCTCATTAGTTATTATAGAATTATTATAGTTATTATAGAAAATTAATTATGGTGTAGTAACTGGATGTTAAAACAACTTTGAAGCATACAGTGTTGTCAGTGCTGTAGAAACTAAGAAATCTAATTTTAAGCTAGTTTCATTTCACAATTAATTTTGTACAGTTCATGAGTTAGGATCATCCCTGCTAACATCAGTAGATATGAAATATATTGCATGGTAAGAAATTTCATATATTGGTGAGCACTTTATTTTGGTTCATAAGGTAAATCTGGTTTGTAACTCAGTAAAATAGCATGGCAGAATTAAGGGGGGATGTTATTGAGTGAGACATGATCAAATGTCTTTGAATCATGAACTTAAACCAGCCTCATGTAGAACAATTTTGAAGTTCATCAGCCTTTAGTGGGACTTCTCCCACTGGTAAAGAGCCATGAACAGCTTTACTTGGCACTTAATCCAAACTTAATGTCGAATATATTATTTCGGTTTGTCATGGCATATTCATTACTACAATTTTCCCCCAATATTCCATTACAAATTTTTTTGTCCAGTTGATCCTACCCACAGAGAGTTGTAACATCTAGAAATTAAACTTTAGAGGCAAGCAGAATTTACAAGAACAGTGCAATGGCCAAGTATACCTGCTGACAACTATACCTGACTTTACCTGCTATGAATATCCTGTTGACTTCCCAAAATATTTCTTAACTGCTAACAATACATTTTGAAATTCATGCACTGACTTTAGTAAACACTCCATGCAGACCATAATATACAACTGTCTGATTCTACTTTTTGTGTCATTAGAAATATTTCCGCTTGTGAGCTTTTGTTACAATGTCCAGGAAACAGGTTATTTGACTCTTTTACTAAAATTAAGGTTGCCATTTCTGGCTGTGCAATTTCACTGAATAATGACTCCATTATTGTACAGCATTTTACCCAGTGATGCATTTTGTTCAAAGGTACTTCAGCAGCAAAATAAAGAAAAAAAAGTCTGCCCAGGAGGGGAGGACATCTTGTTAATTTAAAAAGACCTCCCTGCAGTTTTCCAGTTCTTGCATCCAGCAAATAATCATCTCATCATCTCTTTCTAGTTTAATCAAGGTTCCAGTGATTATGCCATTTTAAAATGGATAAGCTTGAAATTGCACAGTCACAGTAATGCACTATTTTATCAGGCTCTGATGCAAAAAGCACCCAGGTCACAGTGGCTTCATGGGTTTTGAACTTATCGAGTTTTGTCAATTAATTTTTCAAGTCTGACTCTTGCCTCAGCCTATGTTCTAATGAGGTGATGAAACATGTCCACTGGTTTTCCAGATTCAGTGTTCATTTTGCTTGTACAGCTAGTAGAAGCAGCACTTAATTTTCATGTTCAGATGACTGCACAATTTGAGTCTGATTAATGCAAAGCATATAAATGTATGCTGATGTTTAGCCTCTTATAGTGCAAATGAACAAAGCTGGGCTTTACTGCAAAGTGCATAGTCTAACAGTACATTAACAGTACATTACCTTTCCTGTTTCACCTGGAGTTGATAAACAATGTAATGACACCACTGGCAAAGGTTTAAACATGGCTTAGAATAAATCATTTTAAATTTTAAACACAGTATTTCTCATTCAATGAAAACAATATTTTGATCGCCATAATGGAAAGAGGTAGCAAGACAGCTTATTGTTTCACAGACATTCAAAATCCTATCCTAACTGCATTAAAGAAGTGAAAGGGACGCTTGATATATCATCATTTTTCATCTTCATCTGACAGGGGGATCAAATCAAAAACCTTTTAATGATGTCATAGTTCCCCCTTGTAGCGTCACAAACCCCAATAAAATGTCTGCCATGTGCTGCTGTTTTTGTTCAGTTTGGGCCTTGTCGTGTATATTGGTTTTCCTTGCCCTCGATTTAGCCCAGCTGTGTCTTGTCTCTGGTTATTGTTGATGTTAATGTGTAATTGTGTGTGTGTGTGTGTGTGTGTTTGTGTGTATCACGACCTGTTTGTGTTATTGCCTTCGCATTTAACCTCATGTTGGTTTGTTTCACTCATGTGCTGTTAATTAATGTACTCTGGATATGTCTCATTAATTTCTGACATGTCAACATCAGGCCATTTCATGGATTATGATAAAAGACTGGCCCGTAATAAACGTCGCTCATTTCACTGTGTCCTGCCTATCGTTCAGTGTTCAAAATGACTGGGAACAAATACAGTTTTGATAAACTTGAAGGTAGGCAGATTTCAGCTGTCTTTTTGTGAAGTGATGGCAATCATATCATTCTGAACTCATGCACTGTTGTTGAACATAATTTTAAGCATTTTTCTCTTCCAGATGTGCATGGTCAATAAATTCCACCTGAAAATACAATTAAATACAATTGAAAACCAAAACTGAAAATTAAAAAAAATATCAGTATGATAGCATTTATCCAGTTTCATGTCAATTTAAAGGGGAATATGAAATTACAAACTAATCCGCCTACCAAGAGCCCCCAAAAAGATACCTTCAAAAGTGAAATCATTTCCTTGGTGTAGGATATAATTATTACCTCACTATAAAGAATTAGGACATTATCATTCGCACAGAACCAATATGTACAATTTTCAAAATGATCTAAATGTATTGAAAATAATACAAGATATGAAAGTATGTCCAAGACCAACACAGAGTTCCAGCACAAATACTACAAGTTTGTAATTATGTACTGAAAAAGCAATTAAAAAACTAATTTCTTTTTCACTGAGAATTTCATATATGGTGGGAAAATTATTCAGAGAAATTGTTGTATACCATGTCTTGCAATAAATAAAATAAATATAAATACATAAATTAATTAAATTAAATGATCATTTCTGTAAGATCACAAAAACACAACATCGATATTCTTTTTCCTTCATAGTATCTAGATGTGAAACACAATACAAACGTATAAATATACTATAAATTATGGTTCAGTCAAATTACTGTACAGTTCCAAAACAGAAAACTGCACAAAAACTGATTAATAGTGTTAGTTACTAGTCAGAGCCTATCTAAAGTATGAATACTGCTTCTTTGAGATTCTGCATCATATATACTGTCATTTCTTTTTCATGTTCTCTGATCATTTCAGTAGCTACAAATATTTTTCTTTCTCCTGTGGTATAACTTTAAAGTAAAACAAAACTTTTCAGCCCCTAACATTTGAACCGAGGATCTCTAAGAATCATCTTGGTATTCCTTTTTGTATATTTGTGTGCAAGTGCATGTTGAATGAGTAACATAAACTCGCACCATCACATAACGAACACATACTGCAGCTGTTGTATCTGGAGAATACAGATGCAAGCCTTTATGACCTTGAGGCTTCAAATGTTCATGTACTGCTAGTTCAGTTGTGCAGTGAAATCTAGCACTCATTTCTGCAATATGAGCACCAGTACTGTAATTATGGCCTCAGATCTGCATTTAAAAAAAGCAAATAGTCAAACGTCAGTCTGGAGAAGAAAACACATCTAGCCATAATTGAAATTTATTAGGGAAAACAAAATGTTCCCAAATTCTGCCACACCTATACATTCACTGTTTATGGTCTGGAATATATAGAAATCAGATTTTGTGGCAGTGATGAGACGGTTTATGTAGTTGTTCCAAACACGAGCTACTGGGAATTTTTGAAGTCTCCTACATCTCTATCAGTATGATGTAAGGATTGCAATGACTTGAGATCAGATCATTGCAATAGTGAGGAATTACATTATCTTACCATTGTCTTAACTGGCTGAGTATGAGACTAGGCAATAGGCCCCTAGTACATAAGCATTAGTCCAGTGGAGTTACAGTTTGAACTTGAATTTAATAACTTTAATTACGTCTGTCATGCATCTAAGCATAGTGAGGCATGTAGTTACTGTTTTTTCCCCCCCAGATTGATAATAGGGTGGTCCTATAAAAGCTGACAACTGAACATATGTGAAAAGCACAGGAAAAATACCTATCAAATGTAACTTGAACATTTTCCTTTCTGGCAACTCTCAAAATGCTTTTTCTACAAGGTTTTAGACATTTGGCTCTTCAGACTTCGAGCCAGTCAACATATTCTAAAGGTCATATTCAAAATGTCTCTGCACAAGTTTGATGGACCACTGGCTTTAACTAGGTCTTTTATTCCCATTGGAAAACTTCTATTTACTATCCTCATTTTATCTCAGAATATACAGCATACAGAGCATTGGGACTGGTGTAGAATTCCCAACTGGTTACCGAGTACTACAGAGAAGGAAAGGTTAAAATATGCCAGCAGAGAGGGAAGCACAAAGCTCATTTTAGGCTTGTTATCAAACAGGCAACATGCACTTATGCCAGCTGTGAGAAAGACTGCACATGTGAGCCAAAGATCAAACACTGAAGATGCAGGAATTGAGCCCTCTTATCTCATGGATGTGTTCCCATTTTACAATACGGGTAAGTCAGGTTTGAACTATGGACTGAGAGGAAATGCAAATTAACAAAACAGAGAGACTCATAGGTTCCAAAACATGCTAAATGCAATTGTAATTCTGCAAGATGTGCCAGACATGTATGGATCAGCCAAATAGCGTTTTTATTGGCTGAGGGACAATCCAAGAATGTAATCAAAAACTAGGCCAAGACAAAGAACACCATAAGATTACTAGAGCAAAGAAACATCCAAAGAGAAGCCAAAACAGTCCAAAAACAAAGCCAGAAAGAGCAGTCTAGAAGGCTACCAAATACAAAAGGGAAATAATAATAAAAAAACCAGTCAGGTAATCACAAAACTGGTAAATACACACACAAACAAAAAACCACAGTAACACTGCTCAAACAGCTAAAACACAGGCCTTAAATAGAGATGAGAAGGAGAAAACAGGTGTTCCAATTCAGTATTCCAGGGATGATGACCTCCCCTGGGAATTCTGGAGAATGTAGTGAGGAACCCTTGTGTTAGCTTCATTGGCTAGGAATACTGAGACAGGGGGCTGTGTAACCATTTTCATTCATTTATTTTTTTTTTCAATCAAATGTTTTGTGGAACTTTCACACACAACAACTTTCAGTCAAATATGATGATTAACATTATGTAATGAAAGTATGTTATTAGCTGCCTGTTGGTAAAGCATTTATCAGAATGTTAGATCAATTCACAAAATAGCTACACATCGACAGGATAGCTTCACCTAATGTTATTTTTAATTCTCACATATCAGCTAATTTATTTATTTATGTCAGGTGTAGGCCTTCCTGTCAATGCCCCATTTTCTTTTTTTTTTTTTTTTTGATCCCTTCTGTCAGCTGTCTGTTTGAAAAGAGTAGCAGTATCAGTGCTAATTATGATAAGGGTGCTTCTGAACTTGAGTTAGCTACCTAATTTTATTTAGCCTTCATCCGGTTATTTTAAAAATAAACATGATATACCTATAATGATCTTACTAGTAGTTATTGAATATAGATAATAGTGTCTTTTATCCCTGTGGTGCTCTAAAATCTGTGCATGGCATGTGAAAAATGATGGGCCAGTGTCTAGGAATGCTTTGCATGGGACCTGTTTGTTGTAGCAGGGAAGATGGAGGCTGCACAACTCACCCAGGTAGCCCATGGTGAGGGTTGTTTCTGGTAAAGGAACAGTGTTTGCAGGGAGCCATTTTCTGCTCATATCAATACCGTGTTGAAGTTCTTTTCATGGCTCTTGGTTGTGATGTGTTCTTTTTTTCATACACCACCAGCATGTAAGTGTTGTGAGCAGGCATCCTTTCCCCAGTGCTCGTCTCACGTTGTCTCCTCGGTCCCATGGCTCGATATGGGCACCTTGTAAACTGAGGCCGTTCTGCATGCAGCGTTATCATTCCTATTCAGTCAGCGCCTACGCAGTGTGGTTCAAGCTGTAGTGCGGACTTGTTGCTGTAGTCTGTCTTGCGTGGAAGCACAAATAGAAGCTTCTAGCACTAAATCTTTGGAATTACTAGGGTGGGCAATACAATAAAAGGTCAGAAGAATAGGTGGCAAGTCAGAAATAGCAAGTAAAGATTCCCTACGAACTATAGAAAAGAACAATTAACCTGATATTCGAGAGCAACATATGTAGTTTATTCCATTCCAAAGTTTAAATAGCATACAATGCAAATGAAACTGAATAAACCTAAACAATCTGAATTTAATCCTGAATAACATTTTAGTCAGTCAATTCACACAAAACTAACAAACAACCAGCCGTTGTGAGTACAACTTGGATTTTTTTTTTTTAAGAGTGATATCATAAACAAACAAACGTTAGTAAGAAATCTGCTTGAAATGCACGTTACTTTAAGTTAACTAGCCGTAGTAGTGTTTGGCCTTCGTAGGTAAGATAGGTTAGGCATTAGCCAGCCAGCCAGCTAGCTAGCTGACTGCAGGTTCAATTAACTTATCCATATTTGTAAATGATGTAGAAGATCAGGCCTTAATAATTTAGGTTTAATGCCAATGTTTATGTAATATATAAACGCACGCAATGAGAAATATACGACATCGTTCACCAATAAGCAGTCCGATCTTACAGTAGCTAATGTTGCTTAATTTCCACGTAGCATTAGCTAACGTATTTAGCTAGCATTATCTAGCTTCCCTGCTCAGGTGTGAGTTCAGGTTAGCCTTAACATTGTAATTGTTAGCGTGAGCCGAGAATAATTTTATGTTTAGGTGTGGTACTACAAAAATAAGAAGTTTAAAAATGACAAATCATGTAAAACCTTCTCAGGGACTAATTGACACCTGCCTCCTAATAGGCTGCCGCACAAGCCCCAAAGCCCTCTTCACTGGCAAGAGGAACGCCGCATTCCACGGATATGAGCACGTTTTGTTTCTATGGTATTTAAGTATACTGCAATCTTAGTAATTTTATAGATATTTGACTGACGAAAATATAGAATTTATATTGCATGGTTTAGTAATTGTTATGCAAATGTAGCTTGGATACATAGCTGCTGAAATTTACAGGTTAATATATATTTTATACACAACACACTTTATTTAAGGGTTTCGTGGAGGAGAACAGTTTCAAAAGGGAAAGTCACCCCAGGCTGGGTAAAGAAGAAATGGGGGAAAAATCTAAAGCAAAAATACGGAAAAAAAAGGTAAGATTGAATTGTACTGGCCCTGTTAATCTACCGCACTGGAGGGTTTAGTTCCAAGCCTAATCTACCATACAAGAACCTTCACAGTGTATCTCTCTCTCCCACATACACACTTCCTCAGCTCAGCTGTTCAGCCTATCAACAGCAGACAATCATTTAGTGACATACACATGTGAACATGTGTGCACACAAAGCACAGACCTGTCTATCAGAAAGTTAGACTCAAACATGCAGATGGATGAGTTGCATATGCACAGTAATGACTGTGTGACCCTTCCCTCTTTTGCACTCTCTCTCTCTCTCTCTCTCTCTCTCTCTCTCTCTCTCTCTCTCTCTCTCTCTCTCTCTCTCTCTCACACACTTCACATTAAATCAAAGATTTGTGTGTGAAAATGTGAGTCTAGTTGCAGTGTTACAGAAGGAGATGTATATATTTTTCCAGATGCAAGCTGTGTGATTGGCAAATGTTTCAACAAATAGAAGATGTGTAGATGAAAATGTAGACACCTCACTTGCCTTATGTTACCCACTTAGTCATCTACAGCCATGCGTACAGCAAAAGATCTCTTGTGTGTTATAATCCTATAAAGTGTAGCACATGCAGGTGATGCTGTTTGGTGAAACTTGTAGTAAAAGATATTGTATTTAGTGAGTAATTTAATTGTCAATACTTTTGGATGTCATGGAAAGGAAGAGGTTTATATTAGCTGAGATTTATGTGGAGTTGTGGATTCAGTGATATCTTCACTCAAGACCAAAGATATGAACTCCATCATGTTTTCATTTAAGGCATTTAGCTGACACTTTTATTCAAAGCAGTTTACAGTTATGACTGAGAACAACTTGAGCAATTGAGGGCTAAGTGCCTGGCTTAGGGGCCCAACAGTGACAACTTGGAGGTGGTGGGGCTTGGTTTGAACCAACAATCTTCCAATTACAAGTGAAGTACCTTAACCATTGAGCTACCACTGCCCAACTTTCAGATGAAATTGTCAGGTTATGGAGAATGTATGTAACAGAGTGATCAGTACATTAAGACAAGTCCAGAGTGTCCCTTATGAAAGTCACCATAGTACCAAGACATGAGCTGTCAGCAGCTGCTGTTGCTGTCCATACAAATGACAGAGTAAAAAGGGAGTTGGAACTAGAAAACAGCCAGGAATTCTTTTGGACAGTCTCAAGGGTTGTCCTAGGATATGTGAACAGTGCCAGGTCTCGCGCACTTGTGACAAACCGCATTCAACACATCAGGGAAATTACCAGTCCAAATCAGTGAGGATACATTACTTCTAAGCAAAATCCTGCCGACCATGTGTTGAGGGGTCTCAAGGTGAAAGATATTATTGCTTCCAGCTGGTTTACTGGTCCAGACTTTGTCTGGTGTGATGAGCTTCCAAGTGGACATATTAAGGTGGGAGACATTGCAGTTGAAGACTCAGAAATTCTTAAGGTCTTCACATACATGACCTTGACAACAGAAGATTCATTCACTTCCTAAAATCATTTTGTGATTCATCTACTTCATAATTCTCACAGTGTGCGACAGCATGGATGTACAAAATAAATTCCTGTAATCAAAGGAATGCCTTGTGTTTGACTTTAACTGGAGGCGAGATAAAGGAAACTACAATAAGTGATAGAAGGGTTCAGTTAACAGCAGTGCAATATTTCCACAAATGGATGTCTTCTTTCTGCATTTGAAGATGGCAGTGATGTTAGGACAGCCAGTGGAGGTTCAGTTCACTATTAAGGAGACTTGGAGGATGGTGTTTCAAGCTGAGCCGTACTTGTGTTTTGAAGTGTGAGGTACGGATCAGGCTCTTACCGTCATCATGTAGGGATGAACTAATCCATTGTTGGCTTTGTAGTCAAGTCTCAAATTTGATGCGAGCAGCTACCTGAAGCCAGTCAAGGGAACACAGCAGTGTGGCTCATGTGTGCTGGGTAGCATGTGTGGCATCTGGAACCCAGCCCCAACTACGCTACTCTCAATTGAGGGATGTAGGCAACCTATTGATTGAATGTAGTCACAAAGAAAGAGATTAAACACCAACATTGAATCCTTCCCCCCACAAGGCATGTTCAATTAAATGAATATCAGATGACAGAAGTCTTTAGTCATCAATTTAATAAACGCTGAACTGCAAGTAACAGCTCACCTGTGATTTATTTTCCAAATCTCAAATCTTTATAATGTTAGTACAATCACCAACCGTTCCCAATCATACAAGGGATACCCACTGGGGCCTTAAACTAAGCACTCCAATCGTAGTGACCCCACCAAACCAATAACAAATAGATGAGATCCACAACAGTTCAAAAGAAAACACAGCAAAAACACTTATACACAGAACTTTGACATAGTTGGCTTCACCATCATCAGCAATGGATAATGCAAAACTACACGGTAAAAGATGAAGTATAGTCTCAGTTTAATAGCAGGTTTTGGAGAGACAAAACCCCCCAGAAAATTACAACCCCCTTCCCCCATAAAACAAACCCAAAATCAAAATAAAGTTACAAAACCATACTACAAAACAAAAATTGTATTACAAAACGGTGGCTACAAATCTGCCATACACCCCTGGCAAAACGAGAAGGAACCACTATGCCACTATAACACATTACATACCTGTATGGCTATCTGCCCATTTTAGAAACAGTCATTTACCATCTGGATACTCTCCCAGAATTACAGGATCACCATTACAGTCAGGAAGGCTGTAAATAAATAGAACATAATCATTACTCAATCTATTTAAATAAGCATAAAAAAATTACAAAATATATTTTAAAAAAAACTTACTCAATAAGCTCTGCCATTTGTCACCTCAACAGCAATAAAATTCCAAGGGAACACCAACCAGGTTAAAATTTAAAAGAAATACTGAGCCTTTCTCCTACCTAACACTACGATAAAATAGCGTATGTGAGCACTTACCTCTGATTTTGGTCGCCTTAATGGTAGAAATATGGGTTAAAACAAAAAGCAAACCTTCCACGATGAAGTGTACCTCCACTTCCACACAGGCAGGTCAGAAACAAACAAAACGGAATCTAAAACAAACGCAGCACCCGATTTTAATTTCAATCAGACTTCATCCTCTTTTCTAGCAAGCTGATTCATTTAAAAGGCCCACAAGAACGCCAAACTCACCACGTTCTCCCATGAATGCATACGCCAGGTGAATTTAAAGCAACAGACACAACATTTTCTACCCTAGAAGCTACCAGCAATGCTGGATCCTAATGCCTCATGATACATCTGCAGTTCTACAGTTCCTTTTAAATCATACCAGTTACACATGTTTATTGCTGGGGTTAGCTGCATAGACAGGCCCATGTTGAAACAGAGAATAAAGCTCCTTATTGGTACAATGAGAGAGACTCTGGATTACACTTACATTATTATGGGCATACAAGCATTGGCCAGTGTATCAATTCATTAAAAGTTATTTAAGGTTTTTATCTTTGCACTCATCATGGCACTGACTGTACTGATGGTATACTACTACACCAGGGGGCACTAGCATAGCATGCTGGTTTCCATTTTATATTCTTTGTTTTCAGGTTTATATATTTAGCTTTTTGTTCTGTATATTCATGGTTCATTCAATATTCTCAGAATTTTGTGTTGTATTCTACCTTTGTTCAATGTTCAAATTTTCCATACTTATTTTCTGAATGGCTCCCCATACGGCAAACCAAACAAGAAATATTGAATGGATATATATGGAATGATCCTTGCATATTGTTCATTCATTGTATATGGAATGAGCATCAAGAATATTCATATTTCATGTTCTGTTCTTCCAACTCGATATTGTTGACAATTAGATATGTGTAACATACACTGCTTGGCCAAAAAAAGGTCACACACTCTAATGTTTCGTTGGACTGCCTTTAGCTTTGATTATGGCACGCATTTGCTGTGGCATCATTTCCACGAGCTTCTGCAATGTCACAACATTTATTTCTGTCCAGAGTTGCATTATTTTTTCCCCCAGGATCTTGTATTGATGATGGGAGATTTGGACCACTGCGCAAAGTCTTCTCCAGCACATCCCAAAGATTCTCAATGGGGTTCAGGTCTGGACTCTGTGGTGGCCAATCCATGTGTGAAAATGATGTCTCATGCTCCCTGAACCACACGTTCACAATTTGAGCCCGATGAATCCTGGCATTGTCATCTTGGAATATGCCCGTGCCATCAGGGAAGAAAAAAATCCATTCAGGTATATTCAGGTGACTAGCTGACCTCATTCTTTGGGCACATAACGTTGCTGAACCTAGACCTGACCAACTGCAGCAACCCCAGATCATAGCACTGCCCCATAGGCTTGTACAGTAGGCACTAGGCCTGATGGGTGCATCACTTCAGCCATCTCTCTTATCCTGATGCGCCCATCACTCTGGAACAGGGTAAATCTGCACTCATCAAACCATATGACCTTCTTCCATTGCTCCAGAGTCCAATCTTTATGCTCCCTAGCAAATTAAAGCCGTTTTTGCCGGTTAACCTCACTGACAAGTGGTTTTCTTAAGGCTACTCAGCTGTTTAGTCCCAATCCCTTGAGTTCCCTTCACATTGTGTGTGTGGAAATGCTCCGTTGTTTTTCTACGATTTGATTTCACCACATGTTTAAGTGATCGCCGATCACGATCATTCAAGATTTTTTTCCGACCACATTCCTTCCTCGAAGATGATGTTTCCCCACTCTCCTTCCACTTTTTAATAATGCGTTAGACAGTTTTTATCCCGATTTTAGTAGTTTGAGCAGTCTCCTTAGATGTTTTTTCTGCTTGATGTATGCCAATAATTTGACCCTTCTGAAACAGATTAACATCTTTTCCACAACCACAGGATGTCTCTTTCGACAAGGTTGTTTAACAAATGAGAAGCTACTCACTGCATCAGTTAGGGTTAAATAACTTGTTGCCAGCTGAAACATAATCACCCATGCAGTAATTCTCCAATGGGAGGCTCTTACCTATTTGCTTAGTTAAATCCAGGTGGTGACCTTTTTGTTGGCCAGGCAGTGTAGATTTCTCTTTTACTACATCCTGTTCCTTAAGTTGTCAGATAGCTTTTTTGTGGTCTTTTCACAAATATTTTTCACAAATATTAAGCAAGACATAATACTTCACATGAACAAAATTATTTAGTGCTGCCGTGAGTGCCATTTTCATCATAACATGATCATAATCTTCATTCCAAAATATCCAAATCAATAGGCTTTTGTCCAGCAAAGAAATTTGTGTAGTTCTGTGAAATATTGCTAAATGCCAGAAGCCATACCCTGGAAGATCAAAGAGGCTAACTCATTCACACTAATCTGTTTGTACCCCAAACAAAATAAATACAATAAGGCACCTGACAACAATTTTTTTCTGTTTGACAAAAAGAGCTTAATTCTCTATTATACAGCTTTGTGCTACTGTCCATATTTGACATTTTTCTACGTTATATATTTTGGAAGATGAAGAAAAAGCATACAAATAGGCCCAGAAAACACCTTCATGGATGGTTCTTTAGTTTTTTATGACAGTAATGCACAAAGGTATTACTTCATTGTTTCTGCATTAATTGGTCATGTTACTAGAAATTAGAGGTGAGCTAATAAATTTTGCAGCAATACAGTCAGTAATTGAAGAGAACTTTCACCTAGAAGGTAGGGTCATGTTGGTCAGCACCTGGGCAACCTCCCACACATGCATGCACTAATCACTAATCTGCACCTACCAGTCAACATTCCTCAATCACTTCCCCGATCTCACTCACTTTTTAGTTCACTGTGTGTACCTGTTTGTTTTCTTTTCACTTTTATTTCTTCTGGTCCCCATCTTCAGTGTTTTGCATTAGTGGCTGTCATTGAATTTAATGATAAAATTGTCTTATGAATGAGAATGCAAACTTATTTCTTCAGGAAGTCTCCCTAGCGGAAAGTTTACAAACGCACATCATCTGTCATATGATGGTTATCTCCCTCCTTATAACACTTTCATATGAGACATGATATTTGCGGCCAATGAAGAACCCCTTTCTCAAATGGAAAATCACTTATTGATCATGTAGGGTCCCAGATTCCCTAAGAGTGCTTCGATAGGCCAAGATGTACTGACCATGAGCTGTACATGCATTAGCCAAATATTTAGATAAGACCCTTGGTGTGAGTTGAACTCCAAATGGTCTTAACACCACAGATTTCACTCTTACAAAATTAAGGAATAACATTTAACCGAATATAGAGCCCACAACTGTAAAAACAACAATAATAATAAAATAAGCAAACAAAACAATAAAAATAAAAAATCTACACTGACACAAGAGACTGCAATGCTGACCCAAAGTGCTTCTTGCTGGCTTCTCGGTGGGTATCTAATGATCTATGGTGCCTTTTTGTTCTGTTTAGTATCATAGAACAAGCTGATATCTCTTACTATTTAGGAATTTGTGTAGATTATGCTGTCCAGTCTGATTCATTAAACTCCTCTGCAAGACTATGGATGAATAAAGTGTTATGTCTGCCTGTGTGTCTGTCTTCCCTGTGTTCCAGGTTCTGCCTCTGCCTCTCCGGTATTCCCCATCCTGATCCACACCAGGTTTTTGGTGAGCAGAGCACCATATAAAAGGAAGAGAAAGCGACAAAGGGCTTGGCTTAGGATTTGTTGGAGAAGAGATTGTTGTCGATAGTGTTGCTTTTTGATCTTGTTTGTTTTGCTTTGTGTGCATGACTTTGGATTTGCCCCTTGATTTATGGTTTGCTTTGCCCCTTGTTTTTGGATTTATCTTTGTTTCTAACAGTTTAGTCAGAATAGGCATTGTATGTTTCTTTTTGTTAGCTTAGTCAAATGCCTTTTTGTTTCTAGTGTGGTTTTGTTTGTTGTGTTGGCCTTGGTCACTCCTGATGCGATTGTACCAGTTTCTTGTATTTAAACACCAAAACGTGTAAATACACTTGATCTTTGCTCTCAACTTTGTCTGGTTATTCATTCAATTACTCATTTCTACTGCTCTAACACTCAAACCCTATGTTACGGCCTCCCAGCCTAGACAGGGTTGTAACAAAAGAAATATATAATATGATAACATATAAAAGGTCTGATAATTACCTCCATTATCAGTCTCCACATTATCTAAACACATTATCAAGTCAGATTTGCACTGCTTTAAAGCAATTGCACTGCAATTATTCTAAATTGGCACACATGAACTGTGATTCAGATTTCTTTTTCTGTGGTAAACTACATTAAGCTCATGCAAACCATGTACTAAAGCATTTGGATAATTTTTCATAGTTTCAACCCCCCCTGTTAAGTGGCAGAGCCAGTTTCCCCACAATTCTCTGAGATCAAAACTAATGTATCAGTTGTGACGGCCCAAGTGCTGCAGGGCAAGGAGCAGGGTGCACAGACTCCCTCGACGTAGATAGACATTTATTGACACACCAGAGGAATGAGAAACCATGGCACTCACATAAAACAAGCAGGGTGAACATGATCAATGTCACCAGGATTAGTGACTCACATTGTGCCACTCTCATACAAGGGTTTAAATACACACAAATGAAACCAAGAATTGGGTGCAGGTGTGAAGCAACATAGAGGCATGCTTACAAATAAGACAAGTCACAATAAACAGTCAACAGTGAACTCCCACTACAAGTGGTGTGCACATGATCAGTGGGAAGGGGAGCGTTCCGTGACATCAAACTCCCCTCTGGGAAAGTGTCTGCAGAGTGCAGAAGAAGCAGGAGGCATGTTTCCTCTTTGCAAAAAGACACAGCCAAAAACCACAGTTAACCTGGCTCAGATTACATGCAGTAAAATATGATCATTCAGGTACAAAAATTAATAGACTGTTTGGATGGGCAGCAATACCAACAATTTAATTTGTCCTATAGGGATTGCACCATTAAGAGAAGCCACCTGAGATCATAAAGTATGGAACCTTTATGAAACAGCAACCTCACTGCACAAATATGCTCCAAATTGTCATGGAATGCTCGCCTCCTGCGAGGCATGTAGTTTGGCCAGCCACGTGCAGTGGGAGGACCTTCGTTTGTGGCCACGCCTGCACACACCTACACCTTGTTTGTCTATGTGTATTTAAACCCACGTCAGGGTGTGCAGCGTTGTTGATCATTGTTGACATAACGTGATAATGTGGTGTGTTATTGTCAATGTTACTGTTAAACGTTATCTTCATTATTATTAGATGTATACGTGTTAATCGTCCGTTTTTGATGTTAACCATTTCTTGTTTGTATTAATCGTGTGTGAATCTTGTGAGTGCCGTTAGTGTTCTATGTTAAATGTTAATAAATGTACGTCCCAGACGTTGGAGTCTGTGCGTCCTGCCCCTCGCCCTGCGGCACACGGGCCACCCCATGTTACAGAATGACCAACCACCACAGGACACCAGCTCCTGCGGCTAAGAGCAGACTTCCTAGTGGGAGGTGCATGGGCACCCCCTGCACTGCCGGCTGGATCCCAGGAGATTGGGGAGAGGACCGCGACTGGTGTCCGGGTTCACTCCGGAGGTGGAGGGGAACAACCCCAGGAATTTCTTGGGGGGGGGGGCCTATAGCTATGGAGCCTGGGCCTAGGAGGACCAATGTGCCCCACAACCAGAAAGAGGGTGGTTGTGTGGGGCAGCAGGTTCAATGTTGTTCTGTGTGAGTGCCCTGTTAAATGTTATTAAATGTCTCACAAAGTTGAGGGAGTCTGTGCATCCTGCTCTACGCCCTTTGGCACTCGGGCTGCACGTTACACAAATGGCCTCACGTTTGGTGGTTTACAAGATTGGGAGGTAATCTAGGCTTTTTGTTCATGAATCGTAAAGCATTTTGCATTTTCAATTAGCTGGGCAGAAGGTATAACAATAGTTTATATAATTTTTATCATAAATTCTGCCTTGTCATTTCTCATCATGTTACGTGATGCCTTTTTTATGTGCTGTTTTATAGATATAGATTCTAGAGAACTGTGAGGATCTTTTTGCCATTGACATTTTCAAATTCAATATTAAAATCCACTGAGAATAGTATTTCTTTACTGCAAAGGAACTTTTTTTTTGTTGAATGGTGCTTCAAACTCTGTAAACCCAACTGTAGTGGTCACCAGGAGAAAAGTAGTGACAATGAGATTATCACACCATATATGGGACTGCAAATGATATAGACAACTAATGTAGTACACAACATTTTGGATCCCGGGTAGAGTGGGTTATGCTATATATCTTTGAGGTTGATTGGTATGCATTTAAGGGTTAAGAGAAAAATAAATAAATAAATATAAAATGAGAAAATAAGCAAATAATGTCTAGTCTGGTTTTCTAGAGCTCCTAGTCTTGTCTCAATGGTGTGCATGGGTCCAAAACCTATCTCACATGAGAACATCCATCAAGGGCAGCAGAGAAGTAGTTGGCTAGGGTGGAGGTTTGGTGGGCTACAGCAGGGGATATCAGGGGGTGGTGGGAGTAGCCATGGCAGCTGAGACGGGTTGAAGCTCAGTAACTTCATGACATCAGGAGTATGTGTACCTTTGCAGAAAGAGAGACTAGATTATTAGGCATGTCCAGGTATGACGGTGTGTATATTAGTGAACTATAATGTGCAAAGATGTACTCCAGCAGATCTAGCTATGGCAGCACAACTAAAAGAATGGAGCCAGAAGGAAGCACAGGCATGAGGGCACCCTGGAACATCAGCACTCCACTGCTCTCAGTCAACAAACTTGAGTGACAAAAGAGAGGTGAAGTGACAGTATCATAACATCCCATTTACCAAAAATCTCAATGCCCATGGACCCCAAGATTTAAGATGGGAAGTAGTTAGTAAAGTGCCGGACTGTACAGATAAGTTTTTAGACTAACCTTAAATATTGAGACTGTGTCTGAGTCTCAAACATTTACAGGAAGGTTATTCCATAGTCTGGTAGCTTTATAGGAGAAGGCTTTGCTCCCTGTAGTAGATTTTCTTATTCTTGGTACTAGTAAAGAGCCTGCACCTTTTGATCTAAGCAGATGTGTTGGATCATAACGCAGCAGGAGTTCTCTACTGTGGGCATTCAGTGCTTTGTAGGTCATTAGAAGTATTTTATAATCAATACAAAATTTTACTGGCAGCCAGTGTAAAGTAGCTAAAATAGGACTGATGTGATCAAATTTTCTGGTTCTAGTAAAAACTCTGGCTGCTGCATTTTGAACTAGTTGGAGCTTGTTTAGGCACTTAATGGTACAGCCAGATAGTAAGGCATTACAGTAGTCCAATCTTGAAGTAATAAATGCATAGATATGCATCATATGAAGAGGGCATGTTCCTAATCTGTGAAATGTTCCTAAGGTGGAAAGGTGGAGCTTCGAATGAAAGACTGGGATCCCTAATAATGCCAAAATCTTGAACTGATAGAGATGTGATTTGGAGGTTCATTGAATAATTAGAAAGTGAGGACTTAGCTGTGTCTGGGCCTAATAGAAGCACCTGTGTTTTGTCAGGATTAAGTGAGCGAGAGTTCCTCAACATCCAGTGTCTGACATCCTTTATGTATTCGTCTATAATTGTAAGATGATATATGTCCTCTGATTTGGCTGAGACATATAGTTGAGTATCATCAGCATATCAGTGGAAACTAGCAGTGTTTATGTATAATGTCACCTAGAGGTAGCATATATATAAAGAAAAAAACAAATGCCCTAGAACAGATCCTTGTGGCACACCATAGCTAACCTTGTTTTATGCTGAGAAATTTCTATTTATGTTAACAAAGTGGTAGCAACCAGATAGATAAAATATAATCCAGGAAAGGGCTGTTGTCCTAATCCCAACAACATTTTCAAGTATATCTAGTAAAATGTTGTGATCTAGAGTGTCAAATGCTGCACTCATATTAACTACTTATTAACTACTTTAATTAGTGCTGTATCCATACTATGATTAGGTCTAAACCCTGACTGAAAGACTTCGTGTATCTGGTTCTGATTCAGATATGAGATTTTTCTAGGATCTTTGAAATAAATGGAAGGTTTGAGATCAGCCCGTATTTGGACATCTGATATGGGTCGGGATTAGATTTTTGGATAAATGGCCTGATTACTGCTAATTTGAATGATTTAGGAATGTAGCCAAGGTTCAACGAGGAGTTTATTAAATTTTGTTAAGGTTCAATTACTTCAGGTAGGATTTCCTTAAAAAAGTGTGTGGGTAATGAATCTAGTAAGCAAGTGGAGGATTTTGAGATCCTTTTTTGTCCTTTTTGGCTTTGTTGTTCTGATCTCTAAGTAGCTGCTTGATGTCACATTAATACTCAATGTTATCTCTAATGTGCTTAATTTTCTCATAAAATAATTCATGAAATCATTACTACTATGTGATGTAATCTAAGCTTTGGTGTCAGTTTTATTCTTAGTTAAATGTGCAATTGTACTAAATAGAAATCTGGGATTATTTTTTGGTATTTTTTATTAGGGTCAAAAGATAAGATGTTCGAGTGATAATTGCCTTTCTATACATGAGAAGGTTCTCCTTCCATGCAAGCTGGAAGACTAGAAGCTTAGTGTGACACCATTTATGTTCTATTTCTCGAATTTTGTTTTAAATTGTGAATGTAGTTATTATACCAAAATACTATTTTTTTTTGTCTGTAATTTTTTATTCTTAAGTGGAGAAAGCTCATTGAGTGTGCAGTGGAATACTGATTCTAAGCATTCAGTTATTTGATCAAGTTCCATGGGGTTTGAGGGTACCCTAGTACCCTATATGATAAATCGCTTAGCGACCAGCAGACCTTTAGTTTAGCCTCTCTGTCTGCTGCCTGGCCTTCTCTCTGGATTGTCATAGATTAACTAGGTCTGTCATGAGATTATGTGTTATGTTACCTCCCTAGTAGAATTGAGTTCGAATGTGTTCCAATTATCTATAAACCCCAGATTGTTTTGTGAGCACCACTTGGACATCCAGCAGTTCAGCAAAGATAACCAGTATGTTATATCACCGCACTGTATTGGGATGGGACCAAAGCATACTACAGCATTGGTCATCACCTTCGCTAATTGACACACCTATTAAATATTATTCTTAGTAATCTCTTACTGACGAAGGTGTATATCGTTAGCTCCTATGTGAATAATTATCTTAGAGGACCTGTGCTTGCCTAAAACTTTAAGATTACCTGCAATGTCTGGCACACTGGCCCCTGGTATACAGCTATTTACTGGTGCTGGTGTCCCTAAAGGCCTAGCTAATTTCACACATCACAAAATAGAGTCCCCTATAACCAGAGCTCGTTCAACAGGCTTTGCAATCTGTGCTTTGCTGAGTGGGGCAAACCTGTTGGACACACGAATTGGGGATAGTGTAGTACTACCGTGGGCAAGTCGAAGCGCGGCTATTTGTCCTTTTTGTCACTTCTGGGTGAGAGTATGCTTGGTGCATTTGTTGCTGCCACTTCTCGCCAGATCTTTTACTTTTTGTTGCTGTGTTTTCTTTCACGGATCATAATTTGGATTACATTTTTGGTTTATGTTCTGTGTATGTGTGTAGCTTGACCTTACCTGCCTTCCTGCTGTGAACTTTCTCCCCACTAACCTTCACTTTGGCTGCTTCTTTATTGGGTGAGTTTTTAATTGCTCTTTAAAGTTGTTGGCTGCCAGCACTTGGATATGTTTGGTTTCTATGTGCATCCTTGCTGGATGCAAGGCTGGCTGTTGATTGGTATAGGAGGATGGCTAACATAGCATGATAAATAGGTCCAAGTCAGACTGGCTTTTTCTACAAATGCGAACTGGTTCTCTGTCAATAAAGATCTGCCATGATGTTTTCTGGATGTACGCAGCGTCTTTCTTCGATTTTTTGCTTTGGAGTGTTTGTGGCTGGCCTACCTGCCTGTCACTACTGGGCTATGGTGTTCTGGTACACACCATTACAACTCCGCAGACTCTGTTCCTGTTATCGTCTTCCACCTACATGCTATGTCAGTCACTTAGTATTGCTCGCCACCCCCATTATATTCATCGATCCTACAAACCTCAGTTCTCTACTTACCACTCATCTGCTATTCCTGTTTAGTGGACAAATAGATGACACCAGCTAACACCTTCCCCCCCTTCTGCGCCTGGAGCATTCACTTTCATGTTCTTTGCCCTCTGCCTTGCACCATTTCCCAGCCCTCTTCTGAAAACTTGGGAAGGACTAATAAGCTTAACTTTGCATTGCTGAACTGTTACTCCCTCATGGATGAAGCCTCTATATGCCATGATCTCATTGTTCAAAACAAATTTGATTTTTTTTTTTTTTACTGAGCAGTAACTTGAGGACTACTTGCATCACAATTTACTAAAACCCAGTGGCCATAATTATTTGGCTAAGTCCAAAACCCAGGGAAAAGGTGGTGGTCTGGCCACTGTCTATAACAACAATCTTAATGTTTCTGCCTGTACCTTTCATGAGGTATCCTCATTTGAATATTTGGTGTTGAAGCTAACTGTTTCCTTACCATTACTGTTTTTGTTAATCTACTAACCACCCAGAACATCATCAGACTTTCTGTCAGAATTCAGTGAATTTCTCACTCTGGCCAGTGCAATGTGTTCAGTGATGGTTGTGCTAGAGGACTTTAATATCCATGTGGACACTGATTGTTCAATTTCAGTTGAGTTCCTATCTGTGCTTGACTATTTTTCTCTGACTCAACATGTTGATTTTCCTACCCACTCTCATAGTTACACATTAGATTTAATCTGCTCCTCTGGTTTAGATATTACCTCTGTTACTGGATAGCTAGTTGGTATCTCTGATCATAAACTTATTGAAGCCACTGCAAGCATCTCAGTCACTCGGCCATGCACTAAATTTCCCATCTCTTTCCATAATATCAAAGCTGTTGACCTTCTCATTTTCTCTGCTTATCTCCACTCCTCTCCACTGATGTTGGTTTCAAAACTGTCCTATACTGATGATATTCTCTCTATATATAATGTGTCCATCTCTGAGCTACTTGAACAGTAGCACCTCTCAAGTCCAGGCAGGTTCCCTCTGGACATTCTTCTCCATGGTTTACCCCTGAGTTAAATGCCTTGAAAAGCAAAGGTCTGTGCCTTGAGCACCTCTATAAGAGAACCGGTCTCAGTGTTCATAAAGTAGCCTATTCCGACCATATGCTCAATTATAGGTCACCTCTAAATACTGCTCGTTCACACTTTATTTCTTCTGTTATCAACGGTACCGGATATAAACCCAAAACACTCTTTTCCACTATTAATAAGCTCCTTCATCCTCCATCTTCTTCTCCATCTGGTACTGTTGAACAATGTGAAAGTTTTCTTAGATTCTTTAATGTAAAAATAAGCAAAATTAACCATTAATTAACCCTACATCCAATTATGGGGACACCCTTCTCACCCCTGCTGCTGAACAATTTTCTGCTTTCTCTCTCACCCAACCTTCCCTAATTTGTGAATTTATAACAAAATCTAGTTCCCCAGGGATCAGTCCTTGGCCCTCTCCTGTTCATTATCTATATGCTACCCCTTGGTCAGATTATCTGCAGGCATGTTCTTCATTTCCACTGTTATGCAGATGATTTCTATTAACACGAATGCTAACACTACCCTACCACCTCCTGTTTCACGTTCTTGTATCCAAGATCTCAAGCAATGGATGAGCATACATTTTTTAAAACTAAACTCTGATAAAACAGAATTTTTTACTTATTGGCCTGAAGTCCAATTTTAAATTAAATCTGGACGGTGTCTTGATCAGTTTCTCATCCATGGTTAGGAACCTTGTTGTACTTTTTGACTGGTCAAAAATGGGTAAGTCACTGATCAGAAATGCCTTTTTTAACCTCCATAATATTGCTAGGCTTAGGCCCATGCTTTCCACACACGACACTGTGATCCTGGGTCACACCTTCATCACCTCCTGTCTTGACTACTGTAACTCTCTCTTCATTGGCATCCCTAACAAAATCGTTCACTTCCATATGTCCAAAACTCAGCCACTAGAATATTAGAAAATCAGCCCACATCACCACTAGTCTACATCAGATACCCTGAGCACATTCAGTTTAAAATCCTCCTCCTTACATTCAAAGCTCTGCATGGTCTTGCACCTAGCTGGACTCCTACACCTTTACTGCCCCACTCGTACACTTCGGTTCAATGACGCAGGTCTCCATCCCCAAGTTTAGATTGGTCTCTGTAGGAGGCAGATCCTTTAGTGTCTTGGCACCAAAATTATGGAACACTTTACCTCAATCTCTCCATCCCTGCTCTTCACTTTCCTCTTTCAAATCTCATCTTAAAACATACCTCTTTTCTCAATATTTTTCATAAATTCTCTTCATATTTGTATTTGTTAATTAATGTGTTGATTGTGTCAATTATTGTCTTTTTTAGACATTGTAAAGCAACCTTGAGTCTGTGAAAGGCGCTATGTAAATAAAACGTATTATTATTATTTTGCTGCAAAATCACCCATTCACCTTGCTGCAAGAGCTGTAGTGCCAGAGTTGAGGACTTGCTAACCTCCCCTAAGGCATCAGGATCTTGTACTTCTAGTTCCTTGGTAGGTCTAACACTTTCTAAGGTCTGGATGCACACTTCTAGTGCTAGAATCTTCTCCATCAGACTAGCAATTAATCTACACTTCTCACAGATAAAACCATCGCTAACAACGGATGAAAAATAACTAAACATGTTGCACTCAGCGCACTGAAGGAGAACGAAAGAGGCCATGGTGGAAAAACAAATTGTTCACGTTACTTTTGTTTTTGGTAATTCTTTGGATGTAGTTTGTGGTGATAAAGTAGTTTTTGATGTCTGATGGAAGTTGCCGGTTTCCAGGTAGAAGGAAGGAAAGGAAAAAATTGATAAACAGCTAGAGAGTAGTAAGTGCTACTATGCCAAAACAGTGGAGTTGGCACAAAACAGTTCAAAAACAGGAAGCAGCGTCACCATACATCCTTGCTGTTGGCCAAACCCATAACAGAACTGACTTTCTATATCATCATCGACAAACAGCTCATCTTCTGCTAAGCCACCAGCTCAGGTGCTTTTGATAAACTGTTTAAATCTCTCTACTTGTCTTAAGATGGATACCTGGTCTAGCTCTACACTTTTGTGTGGACAAACAGCTCCAACAATAGACAAAAGACTAAAGTAATGAGACTACTTCGACTAAATTTACAAAAGGTTTGAGTTTAAATGTTGAAATTTGTTAGACTGTAAATCTAGACTGCCATTCTTTGATAACCCATTTAATAATTGGTCACAGTTTCTATTCTAGCACCAGGTTTAAATTGGTTTGTGCACAAGATTGTTTTCAACATATTTGGGTTTCAAAAAACATTGTGTTCATGAGAGGAATTTTTGTCAAAATGGTGATGAAGCAAAATCATTTCAAGCTAATGTTTACAGTGTCTGAGATACTACAGAGGTTGATGGAACAAGTGTCAGAGTGCCAGAGTCATCTTTACAACAGATCCTGTAAGACCTACATTAAAAGAAAGTTGAGAATTTTGAAAACCCTTTTGTTAACTTTAATGCTGAACCTAAGCATGAAATATTTACATTTGATACAAGGTGAAACAGGTACTTATGATCAAGTTCCAGTGAAAGACATTTTTCTTTACATTCCAGTTTTGGAAATACTAAAATTCATGTGCTACAATTGTGATATTTGTAAACTGAGGAACCTTATATATCAAAAATAGACAGACTTTTTGTGAATGAAGTTAAGACACTTCCATTGTTCTCGAAACAGATTTCTTTACAAATACAGATGTGCTATGATGACTGCTAATCCTCTGGGTTCAATACACAGTGTTCACAAAATAAGTGCTGTATTTTGTTCTGCCACTATAGTTTAACTCTGGTGTTCTCATGTCTGCTCCTACCCTTGTAATAACATCAAAACACTGGAAAGTCATGGCCTTACATTTGAAGACTGCAAGGGACTCTGCTGTCTGGATAGCAAGTGGTAGTTCATTCCATTATCTTGATGCCAGGACAGAAAATAGTCTCGATGCTTGTCGTCCATGAGACCTGAAGCAAGGTATTTCAAGCCGAGCCATACTTGAGATTTAAAGTACTCGAGGTATGGATCGGACTTTGACCATTGACCTCATGTATGAAGGGGCTGGTCCATTTTTGGCTTTGTAGGCAAGCATCAAGGATTTAAATCTGATGCGTGCAGCTACAGGGAGCCAATGAGGGGAGCATAGCTGTGGAGTAACATGTGTGAACTTCGGAAGATTGAAGACCAGTCATGCTGCTGCATTCTGGACAAGTTGTAGCAGTTTGATGGCTCTTAGAGGAAGACCAGCAAGTAATGAGTTGCAGTAGTCTAGCTTTGAGATCACAAGAGACTGCACAAGCATCTGGGTAGCTTCCTGCAAGAGAAAGGGTCAAATCCTTTGTATGTTACAAAGGAGGAATCTGCAAGACTGGGTTAGATTAGAAACATGAGTTGAGATTGACAACTGGTTGTCCAAAGTTAGGCCCAGGCTACGGGTAGCTTCAGATGGTGATACCAGGGAGTTCTCAAAGCAAACACTGAGCTCATGGTAAGGGTTGGGAGTACCTGGGATGAACAGAAGCTCGGTTTTACTGGGGTTGAGCTTCAAGTGGTGGGCTGTAATTCATGATGCGATGTCAGTCAAGCATGCTGAGATACATCTGCAGACCTGCGTGTCAGAGGGTGGAAAAGAAAGAAATAATTGAGTGTCATCAGCATAGCAGTGGTAGGAGAAACCATGAGAAGATATTACATCACCAAGAGAATGAGTATATAAAGAGAAGAGAAGGGGGCCTAATACTGAGCCTTGTGGAACACTAGTGGAGAGTCTGCATGGTTTGGATTTGGATCCTCTCCATGTCACCTGATAGGACCATCCCTCCAGATAGGACTGAAACCATCTCCAAGCAGAGCCAGTCACACCAAGCCTGGAGAGAACAGAGAGAAGAATGTTGTGGTTCACTGTGTAAAAGGCTGCTGAAAGGTCTAGAAGAATCAAAACAGATGACAGTTTGGCAGCTTTAGCAGCATGAAGTTTCTCAGTCACTGCTATGGTGGCCGTTTCTGTAGAATGTGCCAGTTTGTAGCCAGACTGATTGGGATCATGCAGCTGGCTCTGGATGAGAAAAAGATTGATTGATAAGTAGATTACCATTTTGGTTACTCTCATAGGTTGCGCAACACAATTTTAATTTACTTTTTACTATTTACTTTTTGTTTCTCTACTCTTTTCTTTATTAGCTACCTGTATCCACCAGCAATGGTTTGTGTAAAATTTAGCTTGTTTACATTGTTTGGCTTGTAATTATAATGACTCTAGTGAACTAGACACTCCTGGTCATTAATGGAATCTTAGTTAATTATTGTTTGAGTCTTGGTTTCTTCCTCATGCTCTAGGAGTTGTTCCTTGCCACTGTTGCCCTTGGCTTGCTCACTGGGGGCTTGCACTTGAACATTTATAAAGCTGCTTTGTGACAACATCTGTTGTAAAAAGTGCGATATATATGATAACGGGTGGCATGACATACACATGCTTCTTGTTAGCCTTCATTACCCTGTGTATATATACTCTGTGTTTTCTGTCCTAGTTGGCTGGTCATTGTTACTCCATGCCTCGCATGTGATCAAGTCATAATTGATTCTGGAGCAGAGGGTATTTTCATACATGCCCATCTGATTCCAGAACTGGACATTCCCCTTAAACCTCTACCCAAAATCCTCCACCTGGCTGCCCTTGATAAAACCCCAATAGAGGCTGGGTCCATAAACCTCTGTACCAAAACCCATCAGACTCTCCACCGATGAGAACTTGTATTGTCCTCTGTTCTCAGTTTTTCCCCTGTTATTTTTGGCCTGTCATGGTTAGAACAGCATGACCCTAGTATTTCATGGTCCAAAAAAGAGATCATTCACTGGTCTCCATGCTGTTACTATAACTGTTTGGAATTTTCCACTGTCAACCCGTGTTCCACCACCATAGAAAGCCTGTCGGGCAATCAGCTCTGTTCCATTCCAAGTGAGTATTAGGATCTTGCTGCAGTAAAGGGAGAGCCACTTTACTACCTCCTCACTGTAAACATGATTGTGCCATCAAACTGTTAGAAGGAGCCAATTTACCTAAAGCATGCATATACCCACTCACCCAGCAGGAGGAGAAAGCCATGGAAGCCTACACTGAGGAGGCCCTGAGACAGGGATTAATCCAGCCTTCCACTTCCCCTATGACATCAGGTTTCTTCTTCATAAAGGACAGAGGTCTCTGCCTGTGCAACCTAATCCTAATCCAAAGAAGTATACTTACCTTTTACCACTCATGCTGGTAGCACTTGAACAGCTAAGAGATGCCAAATATTTCTCTAAGTTAGATCTTACAGTGCTTACAATCTGGTTTATATAAAAAGAGGGGATGAAGACCGCCTTTATTGCCACTAGGGTTCACTATGAGGGTTCACAATGTTATGCTTTATAGCATCAGTGTAGCACCTTCCATTTCTTCAAGCTTTTATTAATGATCTTCATGAGTTCATTGGGAAATATGTCATAGCCTATATCGATGACATCTTACTATACTCTAGATTTTAATATCCATGTTCAACATGTTCGTTCGGTACTCAAGAAAATCCTGAACAACATCATATACGTTAAAGGGGAGAAATGTGAATTCCATCTCACATCTACGACATTTCTAGGATACATAATTAGCCATAGTGGGATCACCATGGACGATCAAAAGATAGAAGCTATTCTTAATTGGCCTGTACCTACTTCAATCAAGAAACTTTAAGCTTTGCAAATCTCTCTTTTTTTAATGCTCCTCTTCCAGCCCTCCTAAGAGGAGCCACAACAAAAAATCGTTGGAATCAAGATGCAGAACAAGCATTCTACCCACTAAAAGTGATTTTTACCCTTGCTCCTCTTAAGCATACAAATCCCTCCCATTTGTTGTGGAGTTTGATGCTTTGCACATAGGTGTAGGATCTGTTTTGCCTCAAAGAAACGACAATTCCAAATGATATCCTGTGGTGTATTTTTCCCATAATCTGTCCCTGGCCGAAAGAAACTATGGTATAGGAGAAGGCAAGCTGTTAGCCATAAAACTGGCTTTGGAGAAATGAAAACACAGGTTGGAAGGGGCCAACCATCCCTTGGTGATGGTTATTACTGAACATAGGAATCTAGAGTATATGCGCTCTGCCAAATGATTAAACGCTCGACAAGCCCACTGGTCACTATTCTTTTCTAGATTCCAATTTAAGATCCTGTAGAACCCAGGTTCCCACAATACAAAAGCGTATGCCCTGTCCTGCATTCACCTGGGTGAGTCAGAGAAGGATCATAACTCTCAGGAAACCATCCTCCCTACATGTGTGCATATAGCGTCTGTAAGATGGGAGATTGCTGCGGAGATTGAACAAGCACTAAAAGGAACAGAAATACTGGCTGAATGTCCCGAGGGGAGACTGTATGTACCAGTATCATGCCGAGATCAGTTATTAACCTGGGCTCATTCTTCTCTCACTATAGGTCATCCCAGTGAAACTCCAAGATAGTCGTTATTGGTGGGAATCCCTAACAAGCGACATGCACAGGTTCGTCACCTCATGCTCAGTATACAGTCAAAGTAAGTAAAACTCCCACCATCCTTGCAGATAAAACTTATGCTGCTCCTTATACCTGAAAGGTCTTGGTTAAACCTAGCTGTGGATTTCATTACTGACCTACCCTGCTCTAATGGCAATACAACAAGTCTAACTGTGGTAGACCAGTTTTTATGTGGGGTGAGAGTCACTGCATTCTCTGGATTACCTACTGCCTTCCAAACCGCAAAGCATATATTCAATATTTGATTTAGTGTGCTAATTTATTAAGGATTGTGTAAAAGTTTGTAACTTGAAGTTCATAATGTATTACTGTAAAAAAAAAAAAAAAGTAATCTTGCATAATACTCTGTCCAATGACTGCAGCTGCTGTAGTCGTGAGTGCAAAAATGCTTGTGTCAGGAATGGCCACCCGCCTGGCGTCCCTGTTTCCAAGGTTTCCCTGTCGCGTCTCTGTTTTCCTTTACTTTTTAGTTGTTCCGTTCCTTGGTTTCGTTTTCTCTGCCTCCTAGTCTGTTTTTCTACGCCTGTTATTACTTTCACCTGTGTCTGGTTAAGAGTTAATTAGTTCATACATTTAAACCCAGTCTGATGCACTATGTCCCTGCTGTTCACTTAATGTATGTGTGTTTTTGAAAGTCTTCGTGGTTCTTAGTCCGAGTTCTTCCTAGCGTCTTTGTTATAGCTTGCCTCCCCTGTTTGCCTTCGTTTTTTTTTGTTTTTTGTTTTGGTTTGTGCTTCATAGCCTTCGTTTATCCTAGCCCTTGTTTTATCATGTATTCTACGACTCTTCGTATCAGTAAAATGACCCTGGACTGCTTTGACAACTCTGAATTTGGATTTGCCCCTAATAAATCTCGCTCTTCTCCGCACATGCGTCCGCCTCTTTACCGCTCAACGTTACATCTTGTCGACTTCAAAGTTAGATGAAAACAAATGATGTGTATGAACCAATCTGGATTGTTAAAGATTTTTAGCTATATTACTGGGGTAATATACATGCATTAGTAACAGTTGTTTTCTTCTTCTTTAATATTCATCTTGGAGAGTGGTGTTCTGTTACAAATTCTGCCCAGCCAAATGAGATTGCCACACCCGGATTCTACCACTCCAGGGAATCTCCCCGACTAATGAGATCACCCTGTCCTGAGATTCTGCCTACTGTTCTGACCCTGGACATGAAAGATGACTCTCTGCCTTGTGATCTCCCTATTACTCATGCCACCCCTGCCTATTTATTTGCTATCCCTGCTTAAATAGTCTGAACCATATAGAAAATAAAGACTTCTGTATTTGGATTCCTACTTACATCTGTCCTAGTATTCCTTACAGTTGTTAAATAATGTTGCAATGTACATGTAAATACTATATTTTTAAACTAAATGTACATAGTAATATGTTTGTATTTTCTGCTGATTTTGCCATTACCTATATTCAGCCATAACTGTGTTGCCAAAATAAGAGCTAACAGTATCATTCTTATCAACAGCATTCTGTGCAGTGTCTGATTACTGTCATCTGATTGGTACTAAATTGTTACTGCTCCATATGCATGTTTTATTTGTCTGTGATGAATAGTACATTTCAATTTTGTGATGCAGTTTAAATCACAACTATGATCTAATTTGCAACACATTAATCATTTGGTCTGAAGGTGTAATGAAATGTTTTATTTAAGACAGTGGAAACTGAGAAGACAGCACATTATTATTCAACCACATGAATGACAGCTTTGACTACAAAATAATCAAAATCTTACTCTAAAATAAGTAAGTAAAAAAATCACTGTAAAATAATAAAATAGGTTAAAAAAGAGAAAAAGGGGTAAAAGGCTGCAAATACATTCTCCTTTCTTAAAATGTTCCTACTTGTACTGCTGAAATGAACAGATTTTTAATGTATTCCCAAAGCCTTCACATGCTTCTGCTGAACAGCAGTCAAGCTGTCATTCAGCATGGCCTCTGCATTCTCAAATTGTGGTTGCATGCAGCATCACATAGGTGCCCATTAGTTTGTATCCACAGGTGGAGAAGAGGATGAGGCTGATTATCAGGAGGAAAAGGGGGCAGACACATTCCTTTAAGAAGCTGGTCCTGGGTTCCTTGTGGCTTCAATCTTTCTTTCGGCAAGAGCTAAGGCTCCTAAAAGACCATGGTTTCTCATTTCCTTAAGTCTCTCTCTCATCAAGGAATAGAGGAAGGCTGTGAGCCTTACTAGTTTATACAGAATTATGTGCTGTTAAGTTGTCTGTCACTTTTTATCTCTCTTTCTTTTTCTTTCCTCTTCTGGCTTTGTCTTGATGCATGAGTTATGTCTGAGCATATGATTTGAGTAATTACACTGGGGAGCAGCTATATAATAGGGTTGTCTAGGTGTGCCTGTACGTATCACCACACCACACCTTATGTATGTAGGCAGGTACCACCCTTTGTACTTCATTAAATATGTAGTTAATAAAGTTCTACCTAGGTTAGTATTAGGACTAATTTTGTTAAGTTCTTTTTTAGTACCTTCTTTGCCCCTTTAATGTCTCCCCATGTAGGTAAGGCTTGTACTATCTTTCTTAAACTGTAAGTCATTAAACTATTTGCTTTGCCTCATATTTGGATTGTCCTTGTTCCTCAACAGAGGGTATCAAAAATCTTGTGTAGCTGCATTGTGGTATTTTTACTCTTTACCATTTGTACCCATTATACATTGGGCAGGATTGTAACGCTGTATAGACAAGCACATTTGACATTAGCAGCTTAATATTACGCATCCTACATTTTGAAAGATGAAAGTTGTGTAGCACAGGATGAATCACAATCACAAGCTGACTTTAGAGTGCCAGTCTCTTCGACACTGGTCACACAAGTAGTTGCCAACAGTTGGGACAGAGACTGCTTGATAACCAGCTCAATATTTCCAATACTACTGTCCTGTTTGCAGGTATCATAGAATCACAGATATGGTTGTCCAACTGGTCTGGAACTTTGTGAGAGCTTGCTATAGAGCACATCCTTGGGGCTGTGGTCAGCATTCATTCACCTGATGTGATGGTGATGGCAGGCAGGGAGTTAATGTCCTAGGCTAGGACCTGGGTCTTCTTCAAGATGATGGTCAATCCAAAGTACTTGCAAGCTTTTGAGAGTCAGTTACTGATATATTGCTGTTGAACCTCTTTGTGACATATGTAAATGGAAGCTCTCAAATTAGGGTGTTGTTCCTAGGTCTTCCTAAATTCAAGACTGTTTACTCAATACACACTAAATATAAATAAAGTTGCAGACTCTGGAATTAATTGAAGAGAAGAGCTGGTCCTGTCTTTATTCTGAGCTCAATGTTACAAATGAGGCATTGTCCGGAGAATGTCCAACAGTCTCAGGTGGGCACACCTTTTATACATTTTCTTCATAACCATTTTTATTTTTCATAAAAACTTGACCAGGTTCCACTATTGTTCTCCAAACCATACATTATTCAATGAATGCAAATTCATATTCAATACTTACACCAACCACTTTTTGGTATCATTAGGTTCATCTTGAACTACTTCTATTTTTTTTTTTTTTAAAGGTGATCATATTCTATATCACCGGCTGCCCATATTGTTTCTTCCAGTGCTAGGCCGGGATGTCCCATCCTTGAACCCAGTCTCCCCCTTAGACTGAGGCCTGTCAAAGAGGCCTCCTGAGGGTTTACACTGAAGCCTACAGAGGCCTTTCCTGCATGAAACCAGTTTATTCTGGACCATCCCTATTTTTCTGCTTACAATATCATTTTATTACTTCAAGGGCTTTGCATATCTCTTGGACTTGGCATGGAGGCGAGCAAGACTGAAAATCTGCCCTTCTGTGAATGTAAACTGATGCGGTGCAAGCTTTAATGGTATTTTGATGGAGTATGGAGAAGATTTGTGAAGAGCATCTAAGACAAAACCTTATTTCACTCCACTAATCATGGGAAAGTCTTCTAATGTGGCACCATTGAAGCAGATTGTGCTGTGCATATATTCATGAAAACATGTGATGGTACTTAGCCGCTTATGGGGACATACTGTCTTGTGAAGTACACTGAACAGCCTCCTCCTGCCAGCTTTGGTCAAGTTAATGAATGCAATATAGGCTGGCTGCTTGCAACACTTTTCCCAGAACTGACATATTGAGATGGTCATGTCCACTATAGATCTTCTGGCTTTGAAGTAGCATTGTGATGATGAACAGTGGAGCCAAGAGTCTGAAGATTCTGTAGGAAAACTTGGGTGAATGCTTTGCCCATAATGCAGAAAAGGAAGATGAAATGACAGTGTTTGCAATTACTATGGTCACACTTGTTCTTGTACAGAGTGACTAAATTGGCATCTTGGATGTATTGATAGATGTAGCATTTCTCCCAGTACAGGAAAATAAATTTGTACAGCTCTTGCAGCCATGAAGGTTTCCTGCTCTTAGGCACGTTGACATCACCACTTCCCACAAGCTAGTCAGTCTATAGCTTTGCTGAGCCATGTGGAGCCATCTGATATGTGATTATCAGATTTGGAAGTGTGTGAGATGGAAAGCACCAAGTATATTGAATTGCCCAAGGTGTTCACTCACAGCAACACACCTGTTTACACAGAGAATATAACACCCAAACAATAAGACATCCAGACGTGGCCTTATATCAGTGTACACTTACCAGAATTAGAAGCAGATGTAGGCCTACTTATTGGAGCAAATTGTTAAAGAGCCATGGCATGTCATCAACAGTGAAATGGGAGGCCATTATGCAGTGAAGACTGCCATTGGCTGGATTGTGAATTGGCCCATAAGGAAGGAACTGAATGACATGGGAAACAAAGTATCTCATTGTTTAGTGTGCAGGATCTCCATGATGGAATTTGAGAAGTTATTGGTTCAACAATGCAATGCTGATTTTCTAGAGCGCAACTATGACTACAAAGAAGAGAGGCCTCAAGAAGAGAAGCAGTTCACGCAATCTGTGCAAAAATAAAGGTTTTTGAGAATGAACATTACAGCATTGCATTGCTACTCAAGAATGAGAAGCTTCAAATGAATAATAACTGCTGTGTGGCAGAACATCCCATAGCTAGTTTGCTCAGAAAGTTCAAGAAACATCCTGGGTTCTTTGAAGATTGCAAGGGCTTCATGGACACTATTATTAACAAAAGCTATGCTGTCCAAGTTCCAGCACAACATGATGACAACAGGGTGTTTACATACCACACCACGGGGTATATCACCCAAAAAAGGAAAGTGGTCTTTGACTGTATGACCACATTTCAGGTCTGGTCTCTGAACAGTGAATTATTACAAGGGCCTGACTTTTTCAACACATTAGTTGGTATTCTTTTATGATTTCAAGAGGATCCAATAGCCATGATGACAGACAATAAGTCAATGTTCTGTAAGGTAAAGGGGCCAGTAGATGATGCAGATCTCCTCCAATTTGAACAAGCCCATGGATAATATTAGAATGACAGTACACCTCTTTGGGGCCACTTCATATGTGTCACCTTATATGTACTGAGAAAAATGGCTGAGGATCACAAGTCTGTTGCATCACCAGAAGCTGTCCAGAATATCCTGAACAACTTCTATGTAGACAATTCTTTGAAGAGTGTACCTACAGAAAATGATGATCTTCATACTTTGCTTGCCAGTGGAGGTTTCACTTTAACAAAGTGGATGAGTCATAGCAAGAAGGTATTAATGTCTATTTCAGAAGTACAAAGAGCCAGTGAGGTGAGAGACCTGGATCTAAGTCATGATACCCTACTGGTTGAGAGGGCCCTAGCTGTACAGTGGGATACAGAAAGATACTTTCAACTATAGCATAAAGCTGCAAGACAAGCCAGTGACCAGAAGAGGTATTTTATCCATCATCAACTCTAGCTTTCACCCCTTTGGCTTCTTGGCATCAATCATCTTGTCTGCTAAACTCCTGTTGAGAGATCTATGTAAGGAGCTATGTGGTTGTGATGAGAATGTTGGTGAAAGGCATGCAGATGATTGGAAAGGATATGGAATATGTTACTGCTCTGACTTTCATGTGAGCAAGTGTTTGAAACCTTCAAGGAAATGTTACAATTATAGCACTGATCCAAAAAGCCCCCAAGCTCTCTCAAATATGCTGGAACAGCAGAAACCCTGCAGATCTATTAAATCAAGACCTGATGGCTACAAAGTTGGTTATCAATGTTATCAGTGAAAAATAGATCAATGGACCAAACTTCTTACTGAACAATGAAGAAGATTGCCTGAAACAACCTGTGCAAACAAAAGAGCCTTCAAGATGATATGGAGATGAAGAGCACAGTTATAGTCAACATGATCAAGGTTGAAGATAAGGCACAAGCAAAGAACAAACTTGTCATCGTTCAAACTTGTTATCTCTCCAATTGGCATAAACATAAATGGTCAGTGGTGTGGATTCTAAAACTAAGGAAATGCTTGCAACAACTAAAGGAAGAAAGAAAGGATGTATGAAAAATAATCAACCAAACTGAAAAGGACCCAGAAAGGCAAAAGTCAAAGTTAGAACACCATATGAAAACATTCAGAGCAGCAGCAGAAAAGAGATCACTTACCTTGGATGATCTGATCACTTCAGCCAAATTTAATGAATTTCAGCCAAAGAGAAGAGTTCAGGGAAGACATAAAAGATCTGCAGGGCAAACAAGTTAGTTGCAACAGTCAGTTGCTCAAACAAGGTCCAATTCTTCAAGATAGCATTTTGAGAGTTGGTGAAAGACTTTGTAAGTCAGCTATGCCAGAGAATGTCAAACATCCAGCAATTCTTTCTAAGCATAGTAAAGTTGCCACACTAATCTTGAGAGACACAAAAGAAACAAGACACTGTGGATGCTGTTATGTATTGGCACAGCTCAGATGCAAGTACTGGATTCTATAAGCTAGTTCTGCAATCAGAAAGCTAATTAGCAAATGCACAGTGTGTCACAGGATCAGTGGGAAGGCTGAAGAGCAAACCAGCATTGATTATTTCAGGCTATTTGTTCTAAGGCAGGGCCAGAGTACAGCCAAATGGTATGGCATGTTATTCACTTGCCTCACACTTAGAGCCGTGCACATTGAGGTTGCAGACAGTCTTGACATGGACTCCCGCATCAGTGCAATTCACTGTTTTATATGTAGTAGAGGTCAAGTCACCATCATGCGCTCTGACAACAGCACAAACTTTGTAGGCACTGAAAAGGTGTTGAAACAAATGATCGAACATCTAGATAATGACAAGATTGAAAGAGCTTTGCAAATAAAGGGAATAAAGTGGATATTTAAGAGTCCAGCTGCTTCCCACCAGGGCAGGGTTTGGGATAGACAAGTTTGAACAGTAAGAAAAATCCTCACATCCCTAATGAAGGAGCAGAATATGAATGATGATTGCTCGCAGACAATAATGTGTGAGATTGAGAGCTTAATCAAAGGCAGACTGCTCAAAAGTGTCTCGGATGATGTGAATGCCTTGGGGTCTCTGATGCCCAATCATTTATTACTGCTGAAGTCTCAGATCACCATGTCTCCAGGCATCTTCAGGAAGGAAAACACGTATACAAGAAGGCAAAGGAAGCAAGTCCAATAACTTGTGGACTTATTCTGGAGACGATGGATGCATGAGTATCTTATAGCTTCTACAAGAATGCCAAAAATGGTCTAGGTCAAGAGTAAATTTGATAGTTGGAGATGTGGTACTAAAAGTAGACAGTTCTTCACTATGCAATTCCTAGCTCATCGGGACAGTAGTTGAAATGCTACCAAACTCCAGTGGAGTAGTGCGGAAAGTGATGATTAAAACCAAGACCAGCATTCTTGAAAGGCCTGTAAACAAAACTGTGCTTGTTGGAAGAAGCAGTGTCAGAATAGAGGACTGTGTGTAACTTAAAAAAAGAAAGAGTTGCCAGTACAGGTTTCTTTCTCCACCCTTGTCTCTTGCAGGGTTTTTCCTCGTTAAAAATGAGGTGGCACAAACCTGATCATCTGCACACTTGCATATGTACTGTTTCTCTAACTGGATCAAGCCATGACCTTTTACAAGCAACATACTTTAGTAGATCTAATAAATATATAATTAATGAAAATGTTAAAGCATTTTAACATGTTCAACATTAAACAATATAAAAGGAATGTGTTAATTTTCAGTTTTCACAAAACGCAGCAAAGTTGTTTAAACTCAAATCAAGCTATTGTTTTTATTTGCAGTTCACCAGAGGGGCTCTCTTTACCACATCACTAATATGAATTATTATTTTTATGGGTGAAACTTTGCTTTGAAAAGTATTAGGGACATGTAGACTGAGTGCTGCATTCAATTCAGCTGCCCATCAAATTCAAGTTCCCTTTAAGAAAGTCTTCAGGTATGCGTGTTCACTGAAAATAAATCAGTGCTGGGACTGAAAGGCTTCATTAAAGGTTTTATTGCCTGTGTTTGACAACCATGCCTTACATGTTACCACAGAATCTGCATATATTGTTTGTGTCCATGGCTCCAGATAATTTAATATGCTTCTGTTGTCTTGGATAAAATTGCTGCCTAGCAACAGCAGTAATAGAGAGGGGGCTCACTATCTCTGTCACCCTCATATGACTGTCTGTGTGTTCAGCCACACAGCAGATATATAGCCATGACATTCAAATTGTGTTGGCAAATGTGTCTGCATTCACTTTGTTACACCTCTCAGAGTTACGGCTTGAACGTTCTTCGACTTTTCACCTTTTCCTGTAATAAGGAGGTAATGCTGAAGTGAACGCTTAAATATGCCCAAGTTGGTGCATTAGACACATGTTAAGTTCACTTGTGTTGTGCAATCATCATATCCATAAGGCACATGTCAATAATAGCCTTGCAGCTATGAGAACTGCTCAAACTATAAATGATATACTATATTCAGCTTTATTAATTATCATCTTCTGGCACAATGTTATTCTATGATATTCTAAATGGGATGATGACAGACAAGACTATCATGTTCCAAAGTATATCATTGAAGTTAGTGCTTCACTTTTGGCTCATTTTCTGGTGATAATTTTCATAAAAGTGAATCTCTCTTATCTGAGAGTGTCACACTCTTAGATCTCAGCTTCAAAGATTCAGTCCCAGTTGTGGCGTTTGCACTAACCATGGAACGCACCCCCCCCTCCCACGAGTCATGTGGTATGGCCTGCCACGTGCAAGGGGATTCACCATAGTTTGTAGCCACACACCTGTGCAGGGGTTGATATTAAGTGACTGTCTGTCTATTTAAACCACCACCTGTGTGTTCCTCGTCATTGGTCATTGTTACTATTACTGTCATTGTTACCGTTACTGTCATCGTTAGTGTTATTGTGTGTGTGTAGCCATTGTTAGTGTGATATGTCGCTGTTCCTGTCAACACTGTTCGTTGTTATGAGTGAGTGCCGCAAGTGTCATCAATGTTCTATGTCATTAAACGTCTCACTAAATTGAAGGAGTCTGTGCGTACTGTTCTGCGCCCTGCGGCACTCGGGCCAACGTTGCAACGGCTAATTACAACAGCTAATTACAACAGCTAATTACAACAGCTAATTTAACTTATATTCTGATTTTAAAGTCCAGAAATGTGATAGTCTAAATGATATGAAATCGCCTTGCATTTTCATCTCACTTCTGTATTACTTTGCCTCTGAAACAAGGTTCTTCCTGCAAAATCCCCCAAATTTGTGTTCTATATTTTATTCTCTTTCTAGAAGAAAAGATATTATGTTATTTCATATAATTTCTTTTGGCACATTTAGGCAAATTTACCATCTAGCCATGATTTGCTTGTGCCCCAATTATTCCGTTGTTTTCAAGTCACACATGATGTCTTTTCTCACTTACTGAATTTCCCTTCTCACCCTCTAAATCTGCCTGGGAACAAAAAGGACAGTTGTGATTACAGAGGATTAGTGGAGTAAGGCAGTTGATATATGTAACCTCTTGCACTCACTAGACCCTATGAACAGATTCAGAGTTATGTCCAGATTATATAGAGAGCTTTGCAGCAGCACTGAAATTGGGTTGGCAGCAGCAAAATATGTGGGCTACATACTCATTTTAAAGTGACAAGTTAACTTGAACCCCCAGGAAAGAGTATTTTCATACAACCCATCTTTTTTTCTGTAAGGTGGGACAGTAAGAGCTAAGGTAATGTTGGTGTACTCTTGCAATGGCAGTTAAACTCAGAGTGGGTAACCATGATTTTGGGCAAATTAGATAATAGTACACTGCATCATTGCTTCAGCAACCCTGTTTAAAATCTGGATCCAGGTGTAGAATTTGAGGATAATACTTGAATGCAAAGTTTGCATTTAAACTTGGTATGGTCTGGTAAGGGCAGTTAGGTTACCTATGTACATTACCTATTACAATACTTATCTAGGATGGTATGTTGGTTTACTGTGTAAAGGCAGTCGTTAACACTATCTAGTTAGGGTAGTTAAGCAATCGGGGAACTCAATTCATCTTTATATAAAAGTTTATCTCCCATTCTCAATGCCCAGAACTCCAGCCTAAGTTTTCAAAACTAAAATGATGATTTCCTCTGGATTTTCCATTACCACCAGAATAAGGGTCTTTAGCCCCCTTTCTGAAGCATCCAGACCTTTGAAAGCTAGTCATAGTGGAAGTAGAAACTTCTAAACTAGTAGTAGAGGCCAAATTATCCCAGCATCCATTAGGATTGCTTATGCATACTTTCCTAGGAAACTATTTGGAGACCAATTACTGTATAGGCAACACAAATTTGATCAAAATTGCTCTTATTGGTATATTTACCTTGAAACACATGCTACAGTGAAACATTGGATTATGTGTACCTTTTGTGGACATTTGCAGATTATTTAGATTTTTATGTGACTACCCTGTAGCTATGATTGTTGCTTTTATTTGTTTGCACCCATTCAGAAGTGTTGAACAAATGAGGAGCGGAGAAAATATAGGAAGGATTTGAAGGGGAATATATCCTACTTGAAGAAATTGCATTCACCTACTGGATAACAAATGAAGCAATATGGATTCCATGTGTACTAAGAATGAGGAATCTAAATTGCTTTGAGCAACAGTGCAAATACACACAGTACAACTGCCCACCGCCAATACACACACAATACACAATAAATTGTCATTTGGACCCTAGATTGATTGTTTTGTCTGAGGAATATTTGGTTCTTTAACATTGATAAAACCTTAATGGAAAGACTTTTATAGAGCATGTTTTATGTTTTTCAGTGATTTGTTTTATAACTTAGAATGTGAAACATAAGCACAACCATTTTCAACCAAGATATAGTAAGATTATTGGAGTACAGCAGAGAAGTGTAGTGGAGCTTTGTGACAGAATGGCTGCAAATAAATCCCAGAATATCCTCTTAAACTGCCAGCATCCATTGCACTTTGATTCTCCTCTCCATCTAGCACTCGCTATAGAATGCCCTTAATGAAGACAAATATGTATTCATTCATCCCATCAGTTATCAGACTACTGAACAGAAAGCAGAGTTGTGTTTTATGCATGTTGTCTTATACTGTTTTTTTAATGTATATTGTCTTTTTGTCTTGTAATATTGTTCTTTTATATTGTTGTTGAAAGTGGTTTCAAAAACATGGTGTGTTGCAAATAAATTGCCCCATTGAGGACCTTAGTAATAAACTAAATTAAATGAAATGCTGCTTGTCGGGCTCAACTGGATGCTTCCTCACCATGTTCAAAGCTTTTGGTTTGCTACTTCTCACCCGAAGACCTGTCTCGCCTATTCACCATAATTGTGACACTGTATAGGGGAACTAATTCAACCTTCATCACAGGAATAACTGAATCAGGAATCATGTGGAGTTTCAATGACCAGGGCCTGGCCCTCATCCTCATATTAACCTGCCATTTCTGGGCCAAAGCATTGATGGCTCCAGGACAGAATACAAGGCTAAGGGTAGGTCCTAACCACTATGACACTTGCTTTATTTGTTATTGATTTCCCTTGCCATGGTGATATTTTGGCTTTACCCTGAGAGGAGTGTCACAACACACAGCTCTTCTGCATTTGGAAGAAGATGACAGTTCTAAACTGCTCCAACACATGCTTCAGTAATTTGATGTCGTTTACATTGATGACATACCAGTCTACTGGGCAAGTCTGCATGTAACCTCATTACTGATGAGGGTATTTGACCATTGATTCTTGAAGATAGAGAAGTGCCTTTTCATCCATCTGCCACTAGAATACTGCAGGGACATCTGTCATTAGTCCATCCCCAGCAGTGCATCCCCAGTGCTCTACCTCCCCTGAATGCTAACACCTTCTGCTGTTGCTTGTTCCGCATACATTAGACATTTATTTATGTTCCCATATCTAGCAGTTTGTTACACATTCAACAAATTTGACATAATGTTTCTCATGTTTCTTGGTTTATTCTACTTACTTTGTCTATTTACACTGTACTATATTCTTTGTTTGTTTAATAAATTGCTTATTCTTCAAGAAACAACTTCCAACCCCTCCAGTGTGTCATTCTGTGTGGCATTAAATCTTGTAGAGGAGTTGAATGTAAATCCAGCTGATCTGGTAGTTCCTGTGGTAGCTCAATGGTTAAGGTGTTTGACTTATAGTGAAAGGTTGCTGGTTCAAACTATGCTACTGTTGGGCCCCTAAGCAAGGCCCTTAACCCTCAGTTGCTCAAGTTGTACTCAATCATAATTGTAAGTTGCTTTGGATAAGAAGTGTCAAGTAAATGTACAGCCTAGAACATTGTAGTAAATAGTTGCCAAGCCTTATGCTCATGCAAATTGACAGGTGAAGTGTATATTGTATTCTGGTGGCAGGCTTCTTTTAAACCACTGATAGTTTTGTTCATAATAACTGACCTGGATGTGAACAATCTAATTATTCAGCAATCCAAACATGTATTTTTACATGTATGATCTAACCACTTTTTAGTTTTTTAGGTTTGTGTTTAATCCTAATTACAAAAGCAAGTATAATTTATGTTATAATAATATTATACAAAATAGTGCTGGGAATTCAGTTCCTTTGTTCTTTTTGTTGTTGTTTTTCTCTGGTGAGCCTACTGTGCAGCTTCCATTTTAAATGTGATAGTGAGAAATGGAAGGGGTCTGGTTTCCCCTGGGGAACATCTACTGTTAAGTAAAGGATTGGTAAGAAGCCTTCTGCTGTTCTTGAGGATGCAGCAGATGGAAACAGTCTGATTTGTTGTGTTAAAAGCAAAGGTAACAGACCAGAAGACAATATTTGCAATGACTCAAGAGGTTAACAGAACATCGCACTCCCCCCCCCCCCCCATAATTCCACCATAGATAAATTCCACCAGAACTCATAAAACCACTTTTGAAAACAAAAGCATAGGTGCATGGAATCAATACTTAGGTGAATGGGAATGAGGCAGGTATGATGTGTGTGTGTGTATCAGTGGGCATGTCCCTCAGGCTGGATGCCTGGCATGCCGTGACACTTTAGTTTTCATATCATAGTATGGGTCAGTTAACTGTGACAAAGAAAACATTAAAAGTTAAAATTTTCAGAATACTGAATTTTTACAGTTTCAATTTTACTCAAAGCACCACAGAATCTGAGACATAAGTTTCAGATTCTGCACTCAAACAAACTGTTTTCTGTATTTGGTATGTGATTACACATACCCTTGGTTTAAAATCATGTGATTATGTACATTGAACCTGCAATACATATGCATATTAGAGGCCAGTCTGCAGTCTGTGAGGTCTTTGAAAAATAAACTATGCATAGTAATTTGTCTGGAGAGGATTTCCGGTGCATCCAGCTTGCAGTGGACCTACGCATACATGGTTAAAGGTTGCTGTATGCTGTCATCTTATAATTAGTATGCATTCCTAACCTTTCAGATCCACAGTTTCATGCTAATTTATCAAACTACCTCATTCTTCCTCAAATGTGTCCCTCTCATTATACATTCTACAGATTGACTTACTTGAGAATTCCTAAAAAATGGGATTAGATTTTATTATAGGATCCTTTAAAAAACTTTGAATATATTTACAATACCCATTCCTGTCACATTTAAACTGCTCAGTGTTAAAGCCCTGTCACAAACATTTGTGTGTGACCAGAATACCTTTGAAAAGGCCAAATAGTGCAGCCTTAAGCCTGGCTTGCAGTGTATTTGCACAGGTGTGAAAGTAACAGGGGAAGCATTCTTTAGTAACTTGAGGCACTAGAGCAATGGGTAAATCTATCAGAATATACACACACCTAGTGACTCTGCCTATTAATTTCAGCATTTTCACAGTATCTAAAGCACAGGATCAGATTTTATAGAAGACTTAAAGCACAGAAATTGCTGCACAAATATTAACTAGCTGTGACGAGGCAGGCAAAGTCAGACGCTAACGAATAAGAGGTTTTATTAAAATCTATTAAAAGGATAATCACAATCATGAAGATTAACAGTCCAGGTCATAAACCAGAAGACATATAAAAACAGTGGAGTCAAATCCAAAGGGCCAGGCAAAAAACAGTGGAGAGAAATACAAAAACCAGATCCAATACACAATAGAGCAAACAAGGAAAAAATGCTCAGTAGGCACAGTGAAAACTGGTGGCAATATTTGCAAAGATGAGATGGACTAGGCAGGTATAAATATACTTGGTATAGAGAAACAGGTGAGACTAATAATCTGGTGATGATGATCTTGTAAACTATCTGTGATTAGATAGCTTGTTTTGTGGTTGACAAAGAGCATGTAGGGCATTGTAGTGTACTTGAGACACAGGCAACATGACACTAGCCCCCAATTTCTATAATATGTACACATTAATAGCGAGCAGTGGTAGCTCTGTGGTTAAAGTACTTGACTTGTAATCAAGTTGCCACTGTTTTCTGCTTTTCTTTGTTAAATTATTAAGTTAACTTTTTACTTGTTCCACCACATTTTCTATCTACATACAAAGCTCTAATTAAAATCATATGTGTCTTGTGTACATAAGTTATCTGTAGGCTCAATACTACTACCACAACTACTAATAGCAATAATCCCCTCATTGCTCAGTGTCACAGAACATTCCCCTTCCCACTGATGACGTGGTACAGCCTGCCACCCACCCTTGTTAGCACACACCTGCACCCGGTTCTTTTTTTCGTTTGTGCATGTATTTAAACCCCTGTTGGTGTACACTTCTTGGTCGGTCATTATTCGTGTTCATGTCAGATGTTTCTTGTATTGTAATATGTGAATGCCATTTTGTTTATCTTTTGTATTGTGTGTAATAAATGTGTGTCTGTGTTGAAAGAGGTCTGTGCATCCTGCTCCTTGCCCTGCGGCACACGGGCCGTCACACTCAGTAGCAGATATAACCAGCATATTTCTTTTGATAGATCTAAGAGCTCTGTGGGATCATGCCCAACAATTAGTTCACTAAGGTACAATGTTGGAAGACCAAGAGGGCATTGGAAGGTCATTAAAAGTCTCTTAAAATGTTAAATAAATCAATGACACAGGTAGCTACTGTAGCTGTCTGAGAACTCTTTGTTGGACCAGAAAAATAAGCACTGCAATAGTCCAGAAAATATGACAGAAAAGCATGTATAGGTTTTCAATTGGTTGTTCAGAGGATGTCATGGACCTTGGATATAGTTCTCCAGTGGTGGAAAGGCATATTGGAAATATTATTTGTAAGGTTTTTAAACATGTCGAAGGTAAAACCTTTCGACAATTTCTTTTTAGTCTTTATAGATAGGGACTCCAAATGCACAAGGATAAATTATATTATTAAGGGACTAACAATGCACATAATATCACTTGTGGGTAAACCAAGTTAATATCCCTCACCAACTTAAACATATGCTGCTTTATACACTTTGACATTCCTGGATAGGTCCCTCTCATTTATTTGTCACAGCCATGCTAAACAATTGGACAAATGGTACTTAAACATCAAACATTATATATTCATTATTTAGAACTCTAAAATCCTAAAACATAAAAGTAATCCCACTAAAACATATCAAAATATGTATTTATTTTTAAAAATATGCATGTTGTTTAGTAATGGTTCTTAGGAAAATTCTTATTTGACCTGTAGCATGTTATTTATATAGATGTATATTTGTTATAATCCAAATGGGTAGTCTATCATAAATGTTTAGATTAACATTAGCGGAGGCAGTGTGTCTCCATTTCCATTCCTTTCCCAGTAATCTCTTTTTTAATTTCAACATGGTGCTTGAGTTTTTCAATGGGGCTTTAAAATGTTTTAATATAGTTTTAATGGGGCAAAAGTATTAATGTGTTGATTTAGTATCAAGGTGATATGTTCAATTAGGCTGTCACAGGAGTCAATGAGAAGAGGAAGAGAGAGTGGATAGGTCTGAGAAATTGCCCACCAATATCTCAGTACAATAGCATTTGATAAGGACTTTATAATTCTTATTGCAGATGTGCACAAAAAGGTACTAATCATAAATTTTAACATCTAAAATGTTAACATAAAATGTAGACACTGACATCTGAATGGGATCTAAGGCATGGTCATGCTTACGTGTAGAGTTCGCAGGATATGGTGTAAGACTGAAGGAGTTCAATAAAAACATTTAGCAATAGAATCTAATGGCATATCAAGGTGAATTTTGAAGCAATTAATAAAGTAAATAGTCAGAATCTGTTAAAATCATAGACACTAGTGCACCAAATTACATAATAAATAAAACATTGACGTTGACTGGGCGTGCAACTTTTGAGGGCAGATGTATTGTTAATAAGCCAGGTTAACCACTTTAATTTTTAATTAACCATCCAATTACACAAGATTTGTTATTTAACTATCTCACATTAAATAAATGAGCTTTTATTTGGGTGGATGTTGTTTAGATTTCAGATTTTTGCTAAGTTTAAGCACAAATAAGTCAAGCTTGTTTGAACTGTTTTTCTCTCTTATGGCCATGTCATCAGCTACTGCTTACAACCAACATATAAAACTGTTCCCTTCTAGTACTCTGCAACTCTGCTAAGAAGTGAGCATGGACTCTCTTTTCATTCCTTTTTTCATCCAACCTGTGGAGCTGGATGTGTCAAAACTGGCATATATCATGGCTTCCAGATCTGTGTATTTTCTCTTTCTGAATACAGTGAAGGAGGGATTGTGCTGGGCTTCTCTTATTTGACAAAATTTGATTGGTGGAGTGCTTACAATATAATCCACATAAAAGGGGGCGGGGGGGGGGGGGGGTCATGTTATCACGACTAGCAGACACTGTCTGGCTACCATACCCTCATTCGTTTGCAATGTCCTGTTCCCCTCATTAGAGAATGGACTCTTTGTTAAAACTCGAAAAATGGAAACTATGTGTTCTCCTTCTCTTTTTATTTTCAGAGCTACAACAATGCAAAAATGGATCCAAAGAAGTTCAATGCAGTCATCAACTCTCACATACCTTCTCAGACTTGCAGATGTTTTTGTTTTTGCTGCTTAATTCTAAATTTTAGTTTAATCACACTTAACCTCCCTGTTGAGAAATCAATCAATGCCAATCTTTGCTGTTGAAAGCCTGGTTTATGGGTGCGTGAATATGACAGGGCATCAGGCATCTTCTCACAATGCCATAGCAACCCTGAGGAGTTGTTTAAACTGCATTAATGTTAATTGTGAAAATGTACTCCCTGTGAAAGAAATCATGATGTAGGAAACTACAAAACTCCTGTCTATTATAAATATGTCATGGAATTGCATCATTGGCTCGAGGGTGTTGGGTATCTATTTCTCATTCTCACTCATCATTCTACCTTGTATATGTTAAGGTGGCCAAGAGGCTAAACTCCCATCAGGCCAGATATGGCTTATCCTTTACTTAGTTCCAATGCTACAAATATACCAAGGCCAGTGCCCTTTTTTGACAATTTGAACATGTCCATGAAACACCCAAAGAGGAAGCTGTCTGCTTCCATCGAATCTCCCTCATTACACTCTTTAAGTAAATTTCAGCTAGTTCAGAATGCCTAAACTCTGGAATTAGTTAAAAAAGAGTCAACTTCTTATAATAGTGATGAGTTTAATAAGTAGTCAAGATGGGAGAAAGGGTTTTTCGCGCTTCTAGCCACACTTCTTTCCTAATTTTAGTGCCACTTACCACTAGCTCCATCCCAGTTGGATGTAGCTCATTCCTGGACTCATTAAACAACTTATGTATACTCCTTGTTCCCATGCAATTATTGCAAGGTCTCTCACAAGACACATTGAGTTTCTGAACCTTGCTAGACTGGATTGCTTCTCGTGTGTATCTGTAGTGATTTTGAGTGGTTTCTTGTTTGCGAACATCCCATTAGTAGCCTGCTTGCACATATGTGACTTTGCCTGCCTGGCTCTGGTTTTGGATCCTCCTTTGGATATGCATATTAATAAATGCATCCTATGTCATTCTCACACATTCTCAGAATAAATCCACATTCAAATGTTGAAGAAAGATGTTAAATTGATTTTATAAATATTGTCCAATTAACATTAGTGACATTTTAAAATGACCAGTGGGAATGGCATTTAAAGGCAGGCATATATTTGCTAATGTAGTATGTAAAAGTCTTGATGTCTTGTGTGAGCAGAAAATAATTCACATTAGTGCTACCTATTCTTCTTCTTCTTATTATTATTATTATCATTTATATATCACCTTTCTCAGACTCAAGGACACTTTACAGACAGATATCAGTTTTTACAAACCAGTCAATTTGTACACAGCATACTCTCTACTGGAAACCAATATGATTTAAATAGACCCAAACCTACAGTGTTTACCAATATAGGTAAGTAAACCTGTATGTGAAGCATGGTGAATATGTCAAGAAGCTTTTTTCTGCATCTTATAATCAATGGAGAGAGAAGGGAGACAAGAAAGTGCAGTGAAAAGAATCTCAGTCTCTGATCATCTGTGGTAATAATTCAGAGTTTTCCACTACACAGGATCCCAAAACAGAACATATACCCTATCCTTAATGCTATCATCAATAATCCTACACCAGGTAAATACTATATAGTCAAAGTAAAAGGCACACTGTAAAGTGTAACTATGTTAAACAATTCTCGTATCAAATTCTTGTATCAAAAATTGTGGGAACGTAGTTTAGAACAGTACACTGTATGCCTAAGTGTATTGTGGGAACATGTCCAAAATGATATGCTGCCATGTGCAGAAATGTTGTGTTTGAGTAGCTAGTGCAAAATAAGGCGGCAACCTAAATTGCAACAGGTGAAAAGTCCATCTGAAAATGTAAATTTAAACTTCAAAGAATTATCTTGTCAATTTCAACAAAATTATTTGGTCTTTAAACCATCACTTAAAGCTATTATTCAAAGTTCCATTAAATTGACAATGATCGACAAAGATGTGTTAACCAGTCGCTTGTGAATTGTCATTCTTTTCCAGGACAGAGAACATACACCATGCATGTGGTATGCTGCGAACCTCCATCTAGGCTTGGAGGCCGCATCAAAGCATGTGTGCCTTTAACTGTAAAGTAGTGAATTATGCCAAGGAATGAAAACCAGAGAAGACAACAGAAGAGTGTTAGCCAGTGTAATAGTGTATACTACATATACAAATATACAACCATATACTTTATATACAATATAAATATGCAGTATTCACATTAGCAGCCAAAACCACACAGAGAAATCAAGCACGAGGTCATAAGGAAAAACAAGGTCATACACAAATATCAAAGCCAAAATATAAATCCAAATCTCACAAGAACAATCAGACTCCAAACACAACAAATCTCAGCTTTGTGTGTGCGTCTGTGTCTGTCTCTCTCTCTCTCTCTCGCTCGCTCTCTCTCTCTCTCTCTCTCTCTCTCTCTCTCCTAGGAGGGACTATTAAATAGGCAGACCAGCTGGTATGATGACCTGACGATGAGTGGAATGGCGTCTTAAAAGGGGAAATCAGGGCAGTGAGCCTGGAACTTACACAGATCCAAAATACAACACAGCAAAAACACAACACATTTTTCTGTAATAGGTAGGCCACTTGGTAAAGTTCCTGCTTTCAGGACTCAGTACTAAAAGATGTCATAGAGAGAATGCTGAATGAATGCAACCCGTAGGCCAAATATAAAGGAGCTTGATGGTGATAATCAGTTTTTATGAAATGTGCACAATGATTATGAATAATTTAAGTAGCTAGTTAAGTAATGCAGTAGTTTCCAGTGATTAGTAGTCAGAATATGATTAAGCAGTCAGAATGGAATAGGCTCATACACAAACATCTAGGGAGGAAGTGTCTCAGACAAAAAAAGGGTTATCCCCATGCCACTGTGAGTAATCTTGTGTCCAAATCAAAACTGTTGTTTTTTAAAGCAAAAAGCAATTATAGTAAAACTAGTTTCTTTGTTTACTTTTTTTTTTCTATCAGTACAAGAAGATTCTCATTTGGTCATCTATCATTATATAGAAAATAAATGTTCTTTTTTTTTTTTACATATTTCTAACTACTGCTGCTCATTTTAAATAACACTCAATTTGCTTTGTCACATAAGCAAACTAAGGCAGGCTTGTGCAAATACAATTTGGGCCTTTGCCAGTCATTAACCTCCTGCAGAAGCCTGACATCTTTTATCCTTTCTTTATAAGGTATTATTTACTCCGGTGTGTAAAGTGTAACAAGCAATATTAAGATAGTATTATTCATATATAATAGACTACAGGCAAGACTGGCTTATACTAACTTCACAATAGTATGTGCTCCACACCTGGTAAAGTAGGTTGAGAAAGGTACTACAAAAAACAAAGCTTGGGGATCCGATTGCCAGGGAGCTGACTTACTGTCAGATAATTATCTGTAGGTTGAATTGGGTAAGAATGCCTGGCAAATATATTGACAGTATTGAAATATTTCAAAATCTTTCATATTGTATTTTATGATGTTATGTTATGTTATGTTACATCTACAATTAGGAAGTAGGTATGCAGATTTTGCCATAAAAATGGAAAGTAGGTGCAAAGTTTGTTGTCCAGCTGGCATTATTTAAGCACTGTTTTGAAAAACAAATATAAAGAATGTTGCTCCGACACTACCAGAAAGATCAGGAAAGTCAAACATGTTGTTATATATATATATATATATATATATATATATATATATATATATATATATATATATATATATATAACTCAGAACTAGAGTTTGGGCCCCCATAACAGTGCCTGGGTGAATGTTTTAAGGAATTGCTTTACCATGTGCTAAGTGTGATTATCAAGACACAGAAAACTGGAGCATAACCCCAAGTTGCAAGCCTAATAATTAATCGTTCAAGCAATGTGCTTTTGTTCTTGGCCAAAATAAGGAAATTTTCCAGTCAGCTTCCACTTCTCATGTTATCAACTGAATTATTGCACCACACCATTCTTACTATTTTCATCTGGTTTCAAATTAAGAATGATGAAAATTATAACTGTTGTAGTCTCAAGGTGCAAAACATTTTAGAAGTATAGAGTTTCTTTCAAACTAGCCATGGATTTCTGGTTATCAGCTCAATGAGAATTTTGTGGGTTAAGGTAGGTTTAATCATGCAAGAAAAGATGTTAATCACATGGAAGAAAATGTATCAAAGTCAGGATTCAGGGCCTTATACTTTTTGGGTGCTAAGCAGCTTGCATCCAGAGAATTCTACTTGCTTAGGGTTAAGGAAATACCAGATGCTTGTATGTATTTAATCTAGTGAAAGACACAAAGATCAATGTGGTTACAGCCTTAATAGACAGCTGGATTAAGAATAAGAAAACTGTAAATGTTAATGTTTCAGGATTCTGGATCCAAGTAGAATATAAAAAAATGTGGATACCTTGTAATATAAGAGTTTTATCCAGAACATTTATCATGTGTGCTACATGAAATGTAGCCATTTTAAAACGTTTGTACCCACCAAACCTGTTTGGCGGCCTGACAATAGCATATGAGTGCTTACTCTTCTGGTATTGCGGAAGAATGTCTGAGAACCCAGGATCTCTGTTTGAATTAGTGGGTGAACAGAGAAAGGCCACCCTAGAAGACAGATGAGAGCAATAAACACCATCCGCGATAATAGCAAATTATTTGCTCACACAGCTGCCACAGATGAGATTAGTATAATGAGCTAAAAATTACATTAGCCAACAAACACTAAATGAGCATCTCTAAATTAATAGAAACAGCAGACCTTCTGCCAGTCACTGTCCCTGTAACTGAAGGTAAAATATGTTATAAAATTAAGAGACCAAATCAAGGTAAATGCACTGAATATAATGTTCCATCATGAGGTATGTATAAGTTTCTTTCTTTTTTTAATACATGATAAATAATCAAATAATGAGTATCTAATTGAAGTGTTGTAAGCTTTGTTTTATTTCTTATGCCCTCATTGTCCTCATTGACCCTTTGTGTATGCTGGCTGCAAGATGTGATGTCAAGGGCTAGTATCTTTAATGCCATTGATGAGCTGTGGTTAGACAACAAAGACATTTATTAAAAAAATGACAAAATAACTCAAAAGGAAAACAACACTATGTTCCTGACTATCACAACAAACAGCAAAACTAAGTGTCATGGTGATTTCACACAACAAAGCACGTATAGCATGGGGTCAAACACAGACAACCAACAACAAAAAACAAGGGTTTAAGTATGTGTGTGAGTTAATTGTTTGTCTCGTTTGTAACCACACCTATGTTGTTTAGCACACACCTGCACCTGGTTTAGTCTTGTTATGTTGTCTGTATTTAAAGCGCTGTAGGTGTGTCCTTAGTTGTCTAGCCTCTGTTCACATTACCTTTGTTTGTGCATTGGTTCACAGTGTCAACGTTGCTGTTCGCTGTTTACATTATGTGTGAATGCTACCATTGTATGTTCATGTATGTTCACTGTCAAGGGAGTCTGTGTGTCCTGCACCACGCCCTGCATTGCTTGGGACGTTACAGAATGATCCACTGCCACAGGATGCCGGCTCCTTCAACGGAAAACGGACTTCCTACGGGAATGTGCTTAGGTACATCCCAAGCTTCTGCCTGGATTCCCGGATGTTGGAAGAGGACCCTGACTAGTGTCTGTGGTCACCCCGGAGGAGAAGGGGAATGCCTCCTGGAATTTTGTAGGCCTGTGGCTACCGAGCCAGGACCACCGAGAGCCGAGGGGCTACTCAGGGACCACAGTTTAAGTGGTCTGGTGGAGCCAGCTAGCTCTCTGGCTAACGTGGATACAGCCTGTTTTCTCCCTCTCCCTCAGACAGACCAGGAGTACTGGAGGGGTCCGCCCAAAGCCCTAGAGGTCAGCCATTTCCCCTTATAACACATTGTGATCGGTATCAATAGTTTTGCATTGTAAGGAGTATGAGGGTTTATGTGGGATGAATCCTTGCATCATATCACATAAGACACTTAAAAGAATAACTCACTCTGAGCTTTCAATGAACTTCCATGGTTAAAACATAAAGATTGTTACTTTATATTTGTATGTTGATAAATATACATATCTTATATAACAAAGTACACTGTACTTAGAAAAAGTAATCATTTATATCATCTTTATATCATTTGCATTACATCAACTGATTAGACTAGACTAATGAGATTTTGCTACAATTGGGCATCCTGAGGGACTTTGGTCTCAGAAGTGAAAGTAAGCAGACGGTATGAGAACAAGAACAATTCAAATTATTAGTAAACCTGACATGTGAGAACAGGTTTCTATTGAATTCTACCTTGTACATCCAAAATGTACATACAATATGTTTTCATTTACATTGTATCAAACGAATAAATCACAAGGTAAAATCAGTAAACTTAAAATTTGCCTCTTGTAATGAAATCAAATAATTTTACTGCATAATGCAGTCAGTTAGCTACTGATGATAGAAAGTACATAGCAGTAAATCAAAGGCTTGTTTAGCCTTGTGAAAGTCAATTGTCATGGGATACTCCCCCCCCCCATGAGTCATGTGGTATGGCCTGCCACATGGGGGGGGGGGGGGGGGTTCACCTTATTGTAACCACACCCTTTGTAATTGTACGCACCTGCACGGGGTTTAATGTCTTGTGTTTTTTGTCTGTTTAAATCTCGGATAGTGTGTGTGTACTGTGTTGGTCATTGTTAGTCTGCTAACAAAAAACTCATATGTGATCATCGTTCAATGTTATTTTACTCTGTGTTTCGTGAAGAGTATGAGTCATGTCTTTCGTTAATGTCATGTATGAGTGCCACTGTTATTGTTTGTGTCTTATTTTAATAAATGTGTCACTTCATCGAGGGAGTCTGTGCATCCTGCTCCACGCCCATTGCCACTCGGGCCAGCAGAAATGTTACATCAATAAGTGATTCGTTGAATAACATACATCACTCATGCTCTAAGGTGGCACAAAAGGTTTTTCTCAAGAATTAATTTATTTGGTTTAATTGCTTGCACAAGAAGACAAGATACAGTAAAATAACTAGAGAATTGTAATTCTACTGGAGATAAATCAAATCCACTTCTCGTGTTCTTCAAGAAATACAAAGTTCATCAGTTCTTGGTATAGTGACATCCTCACTGCATATTTAATAATGATGCCATAAGGAACCATTCTGAGGCAGTTGTTCACATGCACCCCAAAACAGTATCAAAAAGAAAAAGAAAAAAAAATCTGACTGGGAGGATTTATAAACATATTGAAAACATAAATATTGCACATTTTTTATCACTAAAAATAGTGTACAGTTTAAAATGCACAAGATTACCACTAGATAAACATTGCCTTTGCCATATGTCTTGAGGTCCACTTTAATCATTTAATGAGTGGCATAAAATGGTTGTGAATTTTCAAGGTATTTTTTTTCTTCACCTCAGCTGTATACAGTCAATCTCCATAGTCATGGGCATGGATAGTGTCCCCACCTCTATCTCATCCGTTGTCTTCTTTGAGGTGTAGGTGGACCTCCAGCGGAGCAGCGCAACCCTCCTTAAATACTTCACTGTGTTGTTCTTCACACTGACAAAGCAGAAGGTGTTGATCATGCTGTTGCTCATGGCGATGCATTCGATGATGTAGAAAGCCACCAGTGAGTTCTTCTCCCTGGAGATAAGGGTCGGGTGGAAATCGCGGAGGATGGTGTATCCATAGTATGGTGCCCAGCACAGAATGTATGCTGTGAGGATTCCGACGAGCACCATGACTGTTTTCCGGCGACAGCGAAAGCGCTTCCGGATCTGTTCTGTCTGGAAGCCGGGGACGCTTTTGAACCAGAGCTCCCTGGAGATGCGAACGTAGCATAGGGTCATGGCAAGGACCGGGCCGAGGAACTCCACAGCAAAGATGAAGAGGTAGTAGGAACGGTAGTAGAGCTGTTGGTCCACTGTCCAGATTTGAGCACAGAAGGTTTTGCTGTGATTGGCCCCATGAGGGACTTTGGTTGCAGAAGTAAAGTAGGCAGAAGGTATGGATATGAGAACAGGAACAATCCACACACCAGTGATTAGACAGTAGGCAGTTTGATGTTTCATCCTGGGCCTTAAGGGGTAAACTATTGCCATATACCTAGAAAGGAGAGAAGTTCACAAGTTTCACAGTTAACATTTGAAAATATCTCCCTGCACTCCATTTTAGAGTGGAACTCTGTATTCAATTGTACTTAATGATGCATCATAATATCAGATTAGACTCTTTAAACTGAGTCCTTAAATTTAATTTAAAATTCTATTTCCTACTGTGCAGTGTGCAATTGTGGATGGCCCTGTGCTGTCTATGTTTTCATGTGCAATTATGGCTGACTATGTGTGGTCTATAACCTTCATTAGTGTTGAATGGTCTGCTATGAAGTTCAAATGGCCTCTGTTTTGTTATGATGATATGGTACCTATACTGTAATCAGTTTAAGAAGCAGGGGAAACTTCAAAGACTGATTGATTAGAAAACAACACATGTTTACATGGTAAGCATTTTCAGTGCAATACAGCATAGGATAGGAAGTAATTTTGTAACCTCTAAAAAGCTGACCTTTCCTTCAGGATTTCTGTTCCACTGTCTCATGTTATTCTGTGGCCCATAAACTGATAAACTCTACTGCTAATGTGTGGGATCTTCCAGTATACTTTGACATATTTACTTTAAAGTGTAATATTATTATATTATTACTCATACTAGGTAAGGCCTATTACAAGCAATATAATCTACAGGAATTTCTTGGCAAACAAACAAGCTATTTTTTATATATATTGACAAAATTTGAAAGCTACTTGTTGCATGCTAAATGGTGCTCTAAAAAACATGTCTGTTTTGAAATTGTAAGTGCCTTGCAAAGTCAATCTCAGAGAATGGGTAGCAAAACAATTTAATATACATTGCTATTTTGCTATTTTAATATGCTGCTGTATAGCTCCATCTCCCCGCATAAAATTAGATTTTTTTAGTGCTTTCATTTTCATTCTTTCATGGACAGTATGGCTAAATGGTTTTTACCATCAGTGAAATGCTTTGCATGCATTGTCACAAAGAAAGATATGAAAGCTCACTCACTGTGAGCTTTCATACTCACTGGTGTTTTGTCAGGACATTATTGATAACACATAATAGTGGTTTTAGCATCACAGCTTGACTCTTGTGTTCTTAGCATTCAGTGTTCACATCTAGGTATTTATTTGGTGAAGAACTAGCTGTGAATGCTGGGGAAATGTCCAGGGGAAATGTCACATGTGGTTAGGTGTCAATTAGGCAACAGGTATTTTTCATTTTAAATGCATTATGGTGAGTCATGGCCCAGGGCTGACTTTCTCAACACAAACATCTTCCACCAGAGGGGATATGGATATCTGATTTGACCAACCTGTCCACAGCGATGGCCAATAAGGCATTGGTGGACACATACAGAGACACAGTTCGGAGGTAGTTAATGCAGGCACAAAGCACTTTACCGTGGTCCCAAGACAGCTGTTTCACCACATAATAATCCACCAAGAAAGGGCAGCACACAACAGCCACGATGAAGTCTGAGATGGCCAGGTTTGCAATCAGGAGGTTGGTGAGATTCCGTAGCTTCTTGTAGCGGGCTAGGGTGGCTATGAACAGGAAGTTGCCAATGCCACACACTAGCATGATACAGACGAGCACCACCCCGATAACGATAGTAGCCACAAAATAGGCCAGTCCCTGTGTGGTGTCGGGCAACTCCTCGGCTGGCACCCCATAGTCCATGTCATAGAGGTCTATGAAGGGTTCATGGTCATCTGTGGCTAATTGACTTTGAGGGTCCATAAAGCCTGATGCCAAGCGTGTGATATTTTCCATGACAAAGATACCTATTGAAGATATATGACACAATTTTTAAAATTCTTAATTCTAATTATTAATTTTCTTAATCTTTTGACTCAAATCTTTATTATGTAGGTGAATCATTTCACATTAGGTATCAGAGGTAGTGGTCCCAATGCAGCCCAGTATGGAAAAGCCCAGTGGTCTTTTCATGACAGGTTCCATATTCTTGTAGACCAACTAAAGGAAACTTAATACCTGTAATAGTAAATGCATGAGTGAATATAACAGTTTTGACAGTTTTAAAAATGACAAGCAAACTATAGTAATGGAATGGGAATTTAGGGCATAAAGTAAATATACAGACTAGCATTAAACATAAATTACCACAATCCCTTTTTCATTATATGTTTTACTAATGATTTTTCTTTCTAGAACTCTTTGCTTTTACTATTTCACTTACTGCATGGTTTAAAATTAAGTCTGACATTAAAAACAAAGTAGTGTATTTGATGAGGTTGACTAAATTAGGTTACATTGAGTGGCAGACATCAGTTTCAGCGTGCTGTCTAAGGCAGTCACAGTACCAGTACAGCTATTGTAAAGTGCTGTAAATCTTCATCTGTCAAAATGTATTTTATTGTATTATTTTATATTACTGTTAATAAAATTTTGAACATTTTTCACCACTACGATATAATTGTGTTAGACAATTATTTTTTAGCATCTCTAAATTGTTGAATATAGCTACATCTATTATTAATAATTGTTGGCTGATATGATGAATTTCAAGGACTTTATCATACTGAATGAATGACCCTGGAACAGCTCTGATGAACTGATCTTATTGTAGTCATCTGCCTTTTGCTTAAGAGCAAGGTCATTTAATATCTATTGGAAATTAATATCAAATTATTGAGTCATTGCTGTGATAATATATGTTCTTGGCCTTTGATACAGCATTGGATAAATATGTGATCATTAGTGCTGGATAATAAATAACATCTAATGTCAAAAGACATTGATAACTAAATCTATACACTGACTTAATTTATTTTCCCCATAAGGTCAGTCTACTGTCGAAGTCGACAATAAAAGTGAAGTCGAGGGCCAGCAACGTCACAGGATGCCTATCAACTTCTGGCTCTATATATTTTTTGTTTATCTCTTTTAGCTATGCTTGCCTCAGTCTCTCTTCACATACATTAAGTATGCATGAAGTATGTGTGCTCAAAACATACCTAACAGTCTGCTTTGTCTGTTTCCAGTGTACTCCCTAAAAACAGTCTCCAAACTATTGCTCTAGTGCAGCCTGATATGACACCAGTCTGAGATCCAGCTGTGGGACCATGCTGCTGATTTTATATCTCTTTGGAAACAGGCTTGTTTAATCACTCTTAACTGTTCCCTGTTCTACCGAACAGCTTGCTGTGACAATTGCCAGCCTACAGTTACTTCATCTAATGCTCCATCTCCTGAGTTTTTATATGGCAATCTGTCTGACATACCTCATGAACTTCCTAACCTTGTGGAACATAAACAGCCTCATATACGGTCAGTGCATGAATTCCAATCCTGATTCTTAGTCTGTATCTGCCTTGTACTCATATTGTACATGTTCTCTTGTTTCCAACATCCTGTATATGTCCAATAGTCTTGACTCCTCTGAAGGTTTTCTCTTCCTACCATATCTGAGAGGCATTCCCTGGCAATATAACCCTCAATCTGCCCAACAGGGATCTAGACATTCTGGACAAGACCTTTTTTGACAATGTCTACTGTTAAAAGACCAACACAAATAAAATGTGGCATGCAATAAAGCCATATAAATTATATATAATTATTTTTAAATATAGATACTTATTTTTGCTTATATTACTTCAGAGGCTGAATCAATACAAAAATAAAATTAAAATACACTGTACCAGTACCGGGTGAATTTTGTTCATGTTTAACTGATCCAGCCTGTCGTTCAAAACTGTTTATATGTCCGTATGAGATGAGGAGTTATTTGCTTTATTTTTTTGCTTTCTAATACTCCCCCCCAATCCCCTTACCCCCATCTCAATAACAAGGTAACACTTTAAGTATATAAACAACTTCAGTATGTGAAATCTACGTCATGATTTAAAGTTTGATAAATAACCTTCAGCGTAGAGCCTTTCGGTTAACCACACACCCGCTGAGCATGCAAAGCATTACAGAATCGCAATGACCATCTCAAACGCTTTTCAAAATGATAAAGGAATAATAAAGCAATTATGAATGTACTATTAAAGGAAGACTTACCATAATAATGAAGACCAAATTTTGCAGTATAAGAAGAGGGAGACGGGAACATATATTACTCAAAGTTTGTTTCCAAAGGACTGTTACTCTTTTATTTTTCAGCGTTATTCAGGCTTTAAGGATGGATTTCAGCACCAAATTGTTTTGTAATGTTGTGCCTAAACACTACAGACGAGTACAGTCGAGTTCCACACGAATACAGGTTTGTTATTTTCTGCGGAGAATAACTTCCTTGTGCCTAGGCTGTATCTGTGAAAGGAAAACGCTACGAATCCGCGTTTAACGTGAGACGGTAGAAGATAAGGCTCCTCTCTCCCCCCGCTCTTCTGGCGAACTATAACAGAATATTATTTGTTGGCGAATTGAGCCAAGCGCTCTTACCCACCACCTTCTTTCTTTCTTTCTTTCTTTCTTTCTTTCTTTGGAGGAGTAGAATAGTGCGATATTTAATTATATTATTTTCCTTGGTTTTATACATGTACATGTATAAAATCTTTTCTTGTTGCAAACTATGCAGAAATCTCTTTAGTTAATTTAAATATTTTATTATCTGGTTGGCTACATAATGTTTTTATATATTCTCCGCGTCTTGTAACTGACAAAACAGGATAAGTCCATACACATTTTTATTTAAAGCGTCAATAAATACAGGTAAGTGTAATCACTGAGAGCATGCACATCTTACATAAATTGTGCCACCGAAGCATGCATTATTTTGCTGAGAAATGATATGTATAGGTAGCGAAGGAATCGAGTTCCTTCAGACAAAAGAGGGAATCAAACATCTGGGTGAATTTCATTAAATGAAAACGAAATATTAAAGAGTAAACCTTAGAAATAGGACACATGCATTTGATTCAGATTTTTTTTTTAAGTACTTTGAGCCCAGAGCAAAAGGTGTTTGCCAAGACCTTACATAATACCCATACGATCACATTAAAACTTCACCAACATCCATGCTCATTTATTATATAATCTGCTGCTATTTTCAGATTGTATTGATTTTTTTCCAACAGTTTTTTTTTTTCAGACACTAACATCAGTGAATCCCTTAAAGGACCGATAGGCACTGAAAGGACATGATCCTTATAGACAAACCCTCAAGTTACCAGTGAAAACTTTATATACTAAGGCCTTACAATTGTTTAAAGTCTACCTACATGATGATGAAACTGTATTAACTAGAGGGGTACCCATGTCCATTTTATGCATGCACTCAATCTTTCCCTGTCATTCAGGACAGTGTTTTTGTCTGGAGGGACAGGTTGCCTGAGGGAGTTGTTCAGCATGTTACTTTTGCCGCAGGCTCTTTTTCACTTGTGTTTAGCTGAGTCCATACTGCTCTACCTAGTGCATGCAAGGTATCAAATGAGTGACATGTCATAATATGAATACATTTTTTTCTTGTACCAAAAATGTATTTGTAGATTAATGGATAGAATATAGAAGAATAAGGACATCAGATGCATTTCTTATCCAGTGATATTCTCTATTCATATGTATTGTATACAGTTTATTCAAAGTTATTCTCTCCCTCATAGAGATTAATTTTTCATTTAATGTACTTGGTTATAAGCCCCCCACCTCACCATTAACACTATTACCATCACTACCACCATGGCCAACGTTACCACAATGGCCACCTTTACCTCTACCACCAGCATTACCAAGGCCACCATTGCCACCATATTCACCACCACCACCACCATCATGGCCACCATTATCACCACCACCACCATGACCACCATTATCACCACCACCACCACCATGTCCACCACCAAATGCATTTTAAATCTTATGAATATATACTCTTCAAAGCACATCTATTCTGAGAATAAATCAAGGGTGTTCAACCTTCCTTTCATCTTTTTGTTGTGGTAAATAAGGGAACATTTTAAAGTATTATATAAAAATGATGCTAGATGGTGTTAAATCAACTCTCACTGTGAGGAAACAATGGCTTCATCAAGTTTCTATTTTTGCCTGTTCCTGGAATGCAGTTGTACAATAACCATATGCATTACACAAACATGTTGCCCTATCTATTTACTCCTAGATTAGAGTGCTGTAATGCCTCATTATCTGGATATTCCAGTAGGTGTATAAAAAGTTTCAATTAACCTAGAATGCAACTGCCAAAGACCAGCTTGTTTAGTCATGTCATTGGTTAATAGGTTTTATTAACCTATTATTAACTATCTATTGAATTATGGTAAACTGAGATGCTGGTGCTGTCACTTTACCATTCTTATCTGATGATTCACATTTACTGACAGTGAATTGGGCAGGTGCTGTCATTATCACATATACAACATATTAATTACTGTGTGCACTAAACATAATCTGTTATGACTCTTCCTGATTCCAGATGTGATTGCAGTGCATGAACATGATGTACTATCCCTGATATAGTCCTTCCCACCCTCAGGACTTTGCTGACATGATGCCTGTTCATAATCCTGATGTGCTACCCTTGAGTGTCTGTCATTATTTACAGTAACTGCCTTGCAACTTGTGTGAATTCTTATCCTGTTTTTGTGTTTAAACCTGTCCCATGAGTTTGCTATTTACAGTGTATTTATATTTAACACTTGTATAACAGCTGTAAATATTTATCATTGTCAGGGTATCTTGATATGATTGCAACTTATGATTGAAAGTTAAGGGAGTATTTGCAAGGCTCAACCCAGGGCTGGGCCATCTGCAAGGCCTACTTCAGCCACCTGAGGGAGCTACAGGCAAGCTCCAGTTTAATCAGTGGTAAATAGTCACATCTGTCCTCCTGAATACTTAAGAGCAGCTGACACCCTGGTGGTCTGTATTTGGTAAATGTTTGGGGGGAAACAAAATCAACTGTTTCAGGTAGAGACCTCAAAAGCTGTCTCTTGGAGTCTCTTTTCTCTCTTGCTCCTCAAGCTTCTTCACGGCTTTGAGTTGCACCTCAAGATCCCTCAGGCCTGCTCAGGTTTCCTCCATCCCCTGCCAGAGTTTACCCATCCATTCCTTGGGGACTCCTCTGGCTTTTCTTTTAGCCCTCAACCTTCTTGCTTAGAAAATACAATTTTTTGAGCAGATTTAGTTTACTTTTGCTCTCCATTTTTGAGCATGTCAGACTACTTTCCCCTTGCAGCCCTGCTTCTTTCTGGTGAGGATTCTTTTGTCACCTCTGTGGTGTGCTGCTAATTTGCTGCCTTGGGGACTTGACAGTGGTGGTTGAAATGCTGTCTTGGGTCTCTTGATTTTCTCACTGGGGAAGCCTGTTTTTGGTTTTCTCATTGGGGAAGCCTGTTTTTGGTGTTTGTGCTGCATATTCTCTTCTGTCATTTTCACAGCCAGCTTTGCAAAACAATTCACCTCATATTAATTACATGAGTAATTAAGTAAATAAGTAATTCAATATAAGTAATTCAAGCAGGGCAATACTGATTTCCACAGTTGATACTTTTTTTTAAATCTTGGCTGCTGTATAGTGATGTCCTTGCCTGATTTTAACATTGTTTGCCTTCATGTAGAGGGTGAAGAACAAGTATATTAGGGAATGAATTATTATTGAATGAGGATAACCAATATATAATAATGTTATTGATTAATATGCACACATAAACAATGGTTAAAGTTAACTTTTTCCATTTTACAATTTATTCTTATATGCAGTTGCATATGTTTATTTCAGTATGTACTTATGCTTCAATCATATACCTTATACAGCATACCAAGTTAAAGGCTTGAGCCTGCTGTAATGTGCACTGAGGTTAACTTGAGAACCTGTGTCAAAAGGCAGGAGAATGTCAGTTGGCATTAATGTACAGGGTCTAAACACAGTTTGGATGCATTTAGATGGGCAATGCCAGTGAACACAGAGTAAGTAAAAGTGGAGAGAAGAACAGAAGATTGCCATGTCTGCTTAAACAAGCCAGCAATTGCTTCCTCATAATGAGTGGGACAGCTTATAATAATCCTTGTGCAGCAACTCTAAACAGCAAGAGGAGCTGCACACATAACCAAACACATCAGTATTGAATTAATCCCTTGAAGTCCAAGTACCTTCTAATTTCCCACTATTTTACCTACAAGTAGTGAGAGAAAAATGGGTTTTAATATTAATACCTAAATTCTAATCTTGGTGGTTTAAAGATTATGAATAACAAGGTTTGCTGTGGAGTGAGCATGTGGTTTAGTGTGTGTGTGTGTGTGTGTGTGTGTGTGTGTGTGTGTGTGTGTGTGTGTGTGCTCCATTCCAGATCCAGTTCCACATTCCAGTGCAAAGTTTGCAGCAAATCATGAGAAAAGACTCTGCCAACCCCAAGGAGGAATAAAAGGAAGAAGAAGAAGCTAGAGAGCAGAAGGCAGTGATATTTGTTTGAGATGTTTGTTTAATAGTGTGTGATAATTTGGGAATACTCTGTCATTGGCTGACATGTTTATGAGTGATCCCTCCGTCCTTAAGCCTGCTATCTCAGCATCCAACAATGACAATGTGTGTGCTGCTATTGATAAGCCTGTTCTGTCTAGTCCTATTTCGACAGAGTTTATAGATTGAGCTGTGCTGATGTCTGCACAAAGGGCAAACCAATACCTTATGTACTGTTTTGAGTTGTCTGAAGGGAAAAGAGGCACCCCCACTCAGCAACAGTGCTACTCCATTCAAGATGGTGTATTAATGAGGATCTGGTGTCCATCTACTGTAACTGAGCGGTAGGAGGCTGTCCACCAAATAGTTGTTCCGCTGCCATTTAGGTCTCATGTTTTGTATTTGCCTCATGAACATCCACTTTTTTGACATCTAGGAGTTAGGAAAACTGTACAGCGCATTTTGTCACATTTCTTTTGGCCCTCTGTGAATAGTGACGTAGTTCATTACTGTCGTTCTTGTCACACTTGTCAAATGGTTGGAAAACCTAACCAAGTGATCCCTTCTGCTCCACTTTGCCCTATACCAGTTGTCGTTGAGCCTATCGAGAGATTGTTAGTAGATTGTGTTGGTCCCTTGCCCAAGACCTGCACCGGAAATAGCTATTTCCTTACACTTATGTGTGCTGCTACCAGGTTCCCTGAGGCCATTCCCCTGCGTTCCTTTGAATCTAAGGCTATAATAAAAGCGTTAATTAAGTTCTGCACCACATTATGTTTACCTAAATGCATACAGACAGACCAAGGTTCTAATTTCATGTCAACCCTGTTTGCACAAGTAGTTAGCTAATTGAAGATTCAGCATCAGGTGTCTAGCGCCTACCATCCAGAGTCCCAAGGAGCCCTACAAAGGTTCCACCAGACCTTCACAAATATGTTAAAAACATACTGTCATGATTTTGATAAAAATTTGGATGAGAGAGTGCCCTTGTTGTTGTTTGCCATTCGGGATGCAGTGCAGGAAACTACTGGCTTTAGTCCAAACACCCTGCTTTTTGGTTGATCAGTGCAAGGTCCCCTGAAGATACTGTACAAACAGTGGCTGTCTGTTCCTCCCTCGGTTTTGAGTTCACATGCAAGTGACTTTGTCAATAAAGTTTGAAAGAGGTTGTGCGCCATTCGTGATTTGGCTAGCAAAAACCTATGTTCAGCCCAAGCAGCTATGAAATCTCGGTTTGATCAGAAAACAATCTCATGTTCTTTTGGAATAGGAGATCGTGTGCTGGCCCTTTTCCCCATTTCAGGTTCTCTTAATACACAATTTTCTGGCCCCTATGTTGTGAAATCAAAGATATCTCCCACTAATTATGTATTAGCTACCCCAGACCATCGACGTAAATCACATCTATGTCATATAAACCTGTTAAAGCCTTATGTAGACCACCAGCACTCACCTAAATCAGATCACTTTGCTACTGTACAAACCCCTTCTCCTGTGTCTGTTCCAGTAGTTACCACCACAGTGACCAGTGAATATTTACCTGAGCAAGATGACCTGAATCTTGGCCGGAATTGCTTACCTTGTGCCCGTCTCCCCAATTCCCTTGCATTGCAAGCCCTTCTGCAAAAGTTGTCTGGCAGCTCAGGCTGACTTAACTGCACTTATAGATAAATTCCCCTCTTTGTTTTCTGATATCCCCACTCATACTTCTGTGCTGCAACATGATATAGAGGTAGGATCCCGTCCACACATCAGACAACACCCATACCACCTAAACCCCCATAAACGCTCTATAATGTAAAAAGAAACATAATATTTTTTAGAAAATGGTCTTACTGTCCCTAATTGTAGTCCGTGGTGTTCTCCATGTCTGCTCATACCAAAACCTGATGGTACTTTTCATCTCTGTACAGATTATCATATTAACATAATTATCATTATCATAATTTTCTTACCATCCCAGACTAATTTCCAATGCATAGAATGGAAGATTGCCTCAATTGTATTGGGTCAGTTGTTTTTGTCAGTAAACATGACCTATTGAAAGGTTACTGGCAGGTGCCACTCACCCCTTGTGCATCAGAAATATCTGCTTTTGCCACACTCGATGTATTTCTCCAATTTACGGTCATGCATTTTGGTCTCTGAAATGCTCCATCCACCTTTCAGTGGCTAAGGACTTTGGTACTGGGTGATGTGACTAACTGTGAAGCTTACTTGGATGATGTGGTAGTTTATACTCACACCTGGGATCATAATATGCAGGTACTAGAGACTTTTTAAGAAATTGCAAGAAGTTTCTCTTGTTCTAAATCTGGAAACGTGTTAGTTTGGTAAAGGTGAGATCACCTATCTTGGAAAAGTTGTTGAACATAGTACGGTGCACCCTCTAAATGTCAAAGTGCAAGCCATATGTTCCTTTACTCCTCCCCTAATGAAAAGGCAACATAGACATTTTATGTGTGACAGGCTACTACCACTGCATCTGTAAGAACTTTTCTGATGATGTCACCCCTTACAAATTTGCTCTGTAAAAATGCTCCCTTTCTGTGGTCACAAGCCTGTCAAGCAGCCTTTGGATCTGTAAAGTCTCTATTAATTAGTACATCCATTCTTGCCGCCCCTGATTTCAGTCAACCATTTAAGTTGGAGGTTGATGCTAGTGGGATTGGTGCTGGTGCGGTCCTCCTACAAGAGGATTGCAGTGGGATTGATCACCCCCTTTGTTATTTTTCACATAAGTTTAACAAGCACCAGATAGCATACAGTGCAGTAGAGAAAGAGGCCCTTGCAGTTTTGTTTGCTTTACAACAGTCTAAGTGTACCTCAGTGGCAGTATGTATCCTGTTACTGTTTACACTGATCACAACCCTCTAGTGTTCCTCCAGCACATGGCTAACGCAGTGTTGGATCAGTGTTGGATGTGCTGGGCTGTAATTGTTCAGGCTTTTAATTTAAACATGGTGCATGAGAAGGGCATAGACAATGTGGTGGCTATTGCTCTGTCTAGGTGCTAATTGGATGTTTTTGTTTTGTGAATTCTAGATCTTAGAGGTTCACTCTTACGAGGGGATTGCATCCTGTATTTATTTGGTGCGTGTCCCACTCCTGATCCAGTTCCAAAATTCAGTACAGTTTCATGTTTGCAGCAAATCATGAGACAAGATGCTCGCCCTGAGGCAGCAGAGAGAGGAAGGCAGTGATATTTGTTTGAGACATTTGTTTAATAATGTGTGATAACTGACCTACTGTATGACCTTGCTTTCAGTTTTGACTTTGCTCTTGTCCTTGCCTTAATGGTTAGTTTTGCCATTGTATATTTGTATATATTCAATTTTGTTCCTTTTGTTGTGTGTTCACTGGTAAGTAGGGAGTGACTGCCATTTTGTGTGGCATATGGGTTTGATCTGTGTTTTCCACTTAGTTAGTAAGTGTAGTTGTGTGTATATTTTATGTTGTCTGTGTAGGCTGAGTGAGTGTCTATTTGTTTCTAGTGTGGATTTGTTTGTTAATTTGGCGTGGGTCACTCCTGACGTTATAGTCCAGTGTCACACTGTCTCTTGTATATATCACACTGTCTGTTGAACAATACACTGGCTGTCATTGAACTACTTTAGTATGTTGCAATCTGATTTCATTTCCACTACACACTTGCTTAGCCATTTTCCTCACATTTCCTGTTACGGCCTGGAGCCTAGACGAGGTCGTAACAATTGTTGATAAAGAGTGGTGGCCAAAATTTAATGTTTTACAATTGGCAGCTATATATTTCAGACAGTTGAATTGCTTATGCTGACACACATTGTAAGAACTGTAAAATATTTTAAAATATTTAATATTTACACCTATGTTAACCATGGTTTTTCACCCTCTCCTGATGCCTTTCTATGATCTCTGCATCCAACAAAACCATGCTGCTGGATTACTTCAGAGACTCAATAGCTATGGTTTTACCCCAGAGTAACAGTGCATTAAAAGTAGTTAAGTGATTCTGTTACAGGGGAGAGGGCAAACACACAGCAGGTGGGCTGTGAGCATTAGCATGATAGAAAGTAAGAAATTAGGCAGATAACATTAAACGATATAAAACACTAAATGTACTATTATCTATTTTAGACATTCAGAATTCATGGAGAATAATACTTGATATGGGGAAATGATGAGTAGAAGAGAGGGGGAGAAAGAGAATGTACAAATAACATGAACCAGTTTTTAATGCATTGTTGTGTCCTGTAGCTTGATGTGAATGGTGAATACAAGATAACAATGTGAACAGCACATACAGAGACTGAGAGAGCTCATAATTCTCATGCTTTTTGTATCTGAGAATGCTGACCTACAACAAACTAGTATGTTTGACATTTACCTTTTGGCAAATATCAATTCTATGTTAACCTTAAAAAAAAAAAAAAGCACCAAAAATAACCTCCTCCCATACTGCACACAAGCCAAAGATTCTCAACACACGCCCTTGCCTGTCTCCTCTATGGTCCACTGCACTGAAAGAGATCAAAGATGTTCCTTCCCAAGCACAAGGTCTGCTCTACAAGGGAGAAGCACCATCAGCTACAAGGTTTTGGGGCGAGGCACTGAAGGATGCCCCAGCCTGATGATGATGCACAGTGACATAGAGTAGCCTGCTACTCCCTGCCTAGGGCACATCTGCAGCCTCCAAGCCCCAGTCATGATAATTCACTCACACAATGCCTTTCAGCTGAGTTCAAGCTACGGGCTCCCAAGCCATCCAGAAAAATAAGATCACATTGGAAAAATGGCTAGAAAGGTCTAGAAAGAGTCTTGTACCATCTTTATCCAAGATTTCTTTCGTTCAATGTGCTTAGTCTGAGTGACCTTTAGTGAGCAGGCATCGCGCTGCATAGTTCAGGACTTAATGTTTTCTGCTTGAATTAGATCAAAACCAGGAAGGCACCATTTCCTAACTGAAGGGAGGGCATAAACCCCTTGTGTTGATCTCGCTCTGATTTCTAAGAGGAGACATCTTTAGTGACCAATAACTGACAAGAGACTCACATGGGTATAGTGTTATAAATCTCCCCTCTGTTGTAAATCAGTCATTTGCATTATGGAGCTTGTTTTGCTTATCTGATACAACGCACCTTTTTAAAAAATTCATTCATATTTTATGAATAAGTTATATCTTTTTTTCTTCTTAGGAGTTCAGTTTTGTAGCTATCTTGACCATCGCTGTAACTTTCTCTGTGCGTTTTAATGTGTCCAAACATCACTGAAAGCGAAAAAGTAAACTGGGAATCTTGTAAATATTTCTCTCAGAAACGATGCAAAGGGGGAAAAGTAAAGTATTTTCCCTTCTTGAACTGATCTACCACGTGAACTTAGCAAACTACGCTACTGGAATGATCCAAACGCAATGCAGCGAAAAACGAAAGCTTTAAAACCATTAGGTTTATCACAGCGGTCCATATCAGGCAGCGTTCACTATAGTATTAGGTATCACAGGATATAAGCACCAGTTTTCCAACCCTAAATGTGTTGTAGGGACGAGCAACTGAAAAGACTAGGATGCTCAGCATGTTCAAGACAAGGTATCTGCGAGAGGTGCGCAAAAAGCGCTCTGATGTCTTCGAGGATCCTAGCAACAAGGATCAAGAGACGTCTTCCGCCGGATCTAAGACCGACTGTGTAAACCTACAGTAACTGAATAGTCGCGTTGCATGTTACATTAACAGGACCTGCGTGCTGGGGCAGCGGAACGCCGTGTTCCGCGAGCAGCTTGAGACGCTGCAGCGCATGGAGCAAGCAGCCGGGCTCGAGGAGGCCTTCAACGAACATATCAGCGTCAAAAGACAGCGCATGCAGACATTCTCAATAATACTTGAGGGTGCCTCAATAATGCTTGTTAACATTATCCTGCAAGAAAGGACAGGACCAACTATTATCTTTAATTTTGAAGTCTGTATCTTCATTTTATATTTGAATGTTTAACTTTACAACTAGTTGACTGGGGATTTACGAACGGCATGATGAAAACCATACTGGACATTATTGAAAAGCCAAAACAGCCACAAGATGCAAAAATTATCTGTCGTTATTAAAGATAAAACCTTTAAATCTCTGTTTCCCACAAGTACAGAAATGAATGGCAGGACTAAGAGCAAACTTCATGGACTTCTGGAGCAACTCAATAATGTATTAAAGTGTCAAAATGTTCTTTGAGCTGAGAGTTTTTCATTTGCCATTCCATATGTAGCCCTTTAATTTCCCACTGGAAATTGAACTCAGTCTGCATCCAGAAACATGAAGTAATAATGGAACCGTAATATAGCACAGCTAATAAGAAGCTGAATTAGCTAGGACCCTCATAAGGATGTCTGGGTGATTACAGTCAACTTCAAGATATGCGTTACTCATTACTTGGAGAAAAGCAACAATTTTTTTTTTCCAGGGTTGCGCCTCTTACTGTCAGCCGACACACACATAGACGCCCACACGCATGCACGCATACACACATGCCCCTCCACTCTTAAAAGCAAAGTATTCTTCCTTCAAAAGTGTGCATTTGATCTCTTCACATGTATTTTCTGCATAAACTGCAAGAGGCAGATTCAATGCTTCTGAGGAACCTGGAGCATCAGATCGAGTCCCAGTTCCTGCAGGATGACATCAACTCCACAATAGACATACATAAAAAGGTATGGGGCTATAAGACTGGCTAATGATATGTCAAGGATGGAGACAAACTATTACGCATCCTTTTGGGCTCAGCTTCTGATCAGTCTGAACTAAGTGTATATAGAATAAGAAACTACACTAAATGTCAGAAACTCTGATGTGTCTTGCATTCACTTGCATTCAATTGTATGCATTCACTATATCAGTATATGCTGAATTAATACTATCATGCTCACCATACATTTATGCTATAATCAAAACCCACTGTAACATGATAGGTTGTTTAAAGAGCTGGCTGTAATATCTGCTGTGACCCTACTGAACTGAAAGGTCACCATGAAGTGAACTGTCCTTTTATAATCTTAAACAGCCATGCTGCTTAGTAACTATTTAGTTAAAAAAACAACAAAACAAAAAAAACCCCACATCAGAGCAACCCTAATCCAGAAATGCCCATTGCAGTCTATCATGTGAATATGTACTGTGTATGTGTATACTGTGTTTGTGAATATATGAATATATGTCTAAATTATCTTGACAACAAAGGTAGCATTCTAGCCAGCATTGCATGCATGTTTACATTTTCAAATTGTTTTATTAATGTGCAAATTCAAATTGTACCATGTTTAAAACAATAATAACCCAACTGCATAACCGCCCTTCTGTCCTTCATAGACTGTTGCTGTGATAAAAGACCTACTTTAACATCCTTCACCAGATCAACTATAAGTCTGTTCTGATGCCAATTTTGTCAATGGGGGTTTCAGAAATAGGGTGCTGAGGTGGTGTAAAAATGCTGGGTTAGAGCAGGGGTTCAGCTGTGTATGTGTGGGTGGTAGTGGTTGGTGCTGAAGGATGTTACTGTCTGGCAACATAGGGAGAGAACAGACGTGGTCAGCATGATCAGTGCATTCAATGTAGTGGCTATGATTAGTGTCACCCTGCAGTGACACTCGTCACCAGTTTTGATCTAGTGCCAAAAATGTAACCGTACTGCTTATGTTCAGTGTCCAATGTATTTGACCTTTGGAGCTTCGTTCTGCAGTTATGAAGAAAGACAGAGAACGAGAAAGAGAGATAGAAATAGGCATTTGTTATTTAGTGTTCTGTGAAGACTTCTGAAATAAACATAAAATGCACTTTATCATAGGAAATACTAATTCGGTTAGATTTATCAGATTTTCATAACTGTTCTAGTCACTGCGTTATATGTTAAATCTCATGCTACCAAAGGAAACAAAACTGCGCAACTTAACCACATAATCATGGTTATTGTTATGATAAAATGTACTATAATAATTAGTTCAGCATTCCTGTAATCTATACAGGCTCTAAGCTTCTTTTATGTGCTAAAAATCTTTTTAATAGGGTGGTTATGTTATTTTTATTTTCGGGTTACTCTCTGTATCTCTTTTCAAGTAGGAACAGGAGAGGCTCATAGCTCAGAGGCAAGTTCCTGCTCTGCAGGGCCAGCTAGACGAGTACAAGAACGCTCTCTGCCAGTTGCAGGCGCAAAAGCAGAGGCTGTGAACGGAGGTAAATCACCATGGAAACGACTAAACTTGAGGGTGCCCCTCTCAGAAACTCATCCATTGGGAGGGATCAATTGAAATAATTTAGAAGAGCAACCTGCCTTATTAATATTCATATGGTGGCATCCAGGTGAACCTAAAGTGTAAGCAATGTATATATTAAAGTATTTATGTATTTATTCAAGCAAAAATTGTCTTAATTTAGGAAGACTGTTATAATCTCCCAACAGCAAAAGTGAGCTAAGTATAGGACTACAGGACAGTGAATGTGCAGTTTGTTAGTCTTTTATATACATATACAGTTTATTAATTATGCAATGCACTAATGCATTAATTTTTTTTTTCCACCAAAAACTGCACAAAAGTGCAAGCCACATAAATAAATTGATGGTAAACTGACATTTGAACATGCTCACACAAAGAAATAAATTACACGTGTTTGTGCGAATATATAACCTCATACCTCATTTGGAAAACTACGCCACTTTCACCATCGTCATAGATCAGTGCTGGAGCAAACTATCAACACGCAGGAGAATTACGAAGATGAAATCCAGCTCAACAATGTGTAGGTCCAGGCCCTCAGGTTGGAGATCGAGGAGGCCGAGCAGCTGGCTATGTACCAGACCTCCTTGGAGAATGTGCTGGAGCAATACAAGAGGACTTTCGAAAATGAAGACAGCAGGTGAGTTAGGAACCCTTAACTAGCATAGTCCATTCTCAGTCATGCCTTGCCCTGTTATTGGAGTTTGCTGATGGTACATGTATGTCTACATGCATGACTCTTTTATGCTATTGGATATAGTCAGTAGCAACTGTTAAGCTGAATGTGCATTTAAACCAGTGGAAAATAGCATTGCTTGATTACATGTACCAGCCACAGGATGGCAGTAGAATCTCAGTACCCAAATTAGATGTTGTTTTTATGGCTGTCCCAGGAACCCAACTAAAGTATTGTTTCTATATTTTTTTCAGTGGGTGAAACCAATGTGTTTTATATACAGAAAGTTCATGCCATGTTTGTAGCTCTGGAATTCAGCATGAAATTTAAAATAATGAATGTATTTATTCATAAGTAGTATAGGATTATTTGCATGTTACTACAACATTCTTGGATTCTACACAACATGAACTCTACAGTAATTCTAGTACTCATGAGCATAACCACTTGTACCCTACTGAAACCCACTCTGGAACACCTATCACTGATGTTCAGTGTGCACTCCCTTGTTGTGATTTCATGCCTCTCACTCTCTTTCACAGATTGAATTCGGCTATAATTGGAACTCCCATTAGTCTGTTCGCTACCAATTACAGATACACTCACAGTCCCACCGTGACCACCAGGCAAGGAAAAGGTGAGGAAAGGGGGGTTGGGGGGGCAGTAGATGGCTCTCTCTTTTGTGTTCTGGGAGAGAGCTGCAACTCTGTAACTGTGTAGCTATCCAAGATCAGAGCGCAGCTGCTGATAGTGATGATGCATGATACTGACCTTTTCCAATGAGCGAGTGTGAATTGTGTGACTAATTACTGTGATTGTAAAGCAACAGTGGTTTTAAGTGGGTAAAAAGAAGGATTCAGTGTGCTTTTGCCATCGTGCATGTTTTATGATCACATGCTAAACTGATCATGATTTTAGCCTTTAAACATCAAATTTGATAAATCTTAGTTATAACAGCATTTCTGGATAAATAAGGTCTGTAATGAATCAGATAATTTTGTTGAGTGTGATGTGAACAAATGGGTGAATAGATGTCTTGAGAGACTTGACAAATCATGGACATTTCTGTTGAGCCTTTAGCATTACTTGGAGATTTTATATTTTTATAAGAGTTCTGGGATTGTTCCCTTAGTATAAACCTCTGATATTTTTGATTACTGATTGTGACTATCACAATCATTTTTTATTTGTTTTTTTTGTTTGTTTGTTTTTTTGCTTTGTTTGCTTTAGTCTGTTCTGTTATGGTTATTGTTGTCAACTGTTTCATTCTCAGATATCACCCAAACCATCCAGGACATTGCAAACATCAAGCCTCTCCAGAAGAATCTGACCAAGAAATTGAGCAAAAAGAAGGAGCTCAACTCCAAAGAAATGACAGACAGTGGACAGGAGGAGCATAGAGCAGGCGAGTGCATCCAGGAGGTTAGAAGAGGAGTAGAAGAGGCAGAAGGGGAGGTGAAGCGGGAGGAGTGTGCTCCTCTTTGGAAGGGTATGGATGGCGAGGATTGTGCCTGACGGTGCTCAGATTAGCAAGGCCTTGGACACACTGTGCAACATCATCTGTGACTGCATCCGATGGTGCCCATAGAGCCCATTGCAGATTTCTATACCCAGGGCCGCTTCATCCTGGTGACGGGTGAATCTAATTACCAGGACCCTTGCTTCTTGCATGTCCACACCCTCCGCTGGCCGTGTCATGGTCACCATATGCCATGACATGTTTCCCCCATATAAGCCTCATGACCATCAACCTCCCTCCACTGCTCCCAGCCCCTCACAGGGTGGGGGGGGGGGGGGGGGTTAACAGACCACCACAGAGCTGAAGACCCAGGAACCACACCAATGCCAAAGCCTGACCCCAAACTATGTCCTAGCTCATAGGGAGGCTCCTACCCCACCCTAGACCCCTGTCCAGCTCCAGAGCCCAGCCAGCCTTCTGACGACAAACACAGTGAAAAGAGCACAGAGGATGGTGAGCTGCAATGGGAGCTTCTACCCATACCCTTGCCAGACTCCATCCACCCAAACTCCATGAGCTAAAAGAAGATGGAGGTCATAGAGGTGATGGAGAAGCTTTCACTGGACAATAAAGTGAAAGGCTATGTGGAAACAGCTGTGGTGATCAAGACCATGATTGTGAAGACTAGAAAAAAAGCATGGAAACCAGGACACATAGGATTCTCCTGGTCAATGCCCAAAAAACAATAAACCAAGAAAAACAAACAAATAACCCCTACACATTCAACATCCCATGCCTACCTTTTCATCTCCAGCTCTGCCATGTTATACTCCGTGCTGCTTTACCTGCCTGTGCCAACATTTCTGATATTTACTGTTTGGAAACTGGGGAGTATCCAAAAAAAAGAAGAGATTTTTCACCTGACAAATTAAGTTAAAATAAGTGAGTGCTGCTTTCTAATTCAAATGTTGCCACTGCCCTCAAAAGTATATTCTTAACATGCCCCAACCTTTAGTAAGCGAGTTCAATTAGTAGTGAGTTCAAGAGTTCATTAGTAGTGAGTTCAAGAGACTCAGTCATTATATTAGTTCAATTGGCAACTTGGTAATTGCTAAGTACACTGTCCTGCTGTGTATTAACTGATTTATGAATAAAAATCAAGCATCCCAAAATACTTTTCTGTGGTTTGATTTTCACAATTTGCACAAGCTCTTGGAGCACATGCCTATGGATCTTTAGGTAATACACTCAAAAACCTTTTTTTTCTATATATAACAGTGCTAAGGGACTTGTGTGTAAAGTGTAGTGTAGTTTACCAAACCCAAGCACAAAACCAGAGGATTTATATTTTTGTTTATCAAATTGCATTTCTGCAGTCTCTCTCTCTCTCTCTCTCTCTCTCTCTCTCTCTTTCCCCCTCCCCACCACCTAGTGAAGGTGCTCCTCTATGTGCACCAGCTGGAGATGACCTCCATTTTTCATGAAGGTGACCTGGTGAAGTACACATGTCCCCCCTGCATAATCTACTCTCCCATGCACAGAATGAGAGAGAATGAGAATCTGTGTTTTTTGTTTTTAGTCTCCCTCACTTAGAAAGTAGTCTTCCTTACTTCCAAATATAGAACATAATTACTAGGGAAGCATCTGCAAACATTGTTACAGCCCAGAGTGTTTTTAGATATAAAGACAAGATGAAAGGAAATTCCAGCTCTAAAAATGTACAAACAAGTTTGAAATATTAACTCCCGTACATTGATGCTGAAATAATGTTAATATGAGTTACATAACCTCTTTAGTCATGATGAAAAGAACTGAGCTATTAATAATAGACTCACTTAGCACAATTAATTCTCATACGTTACTGAAAAATAGTCTGTCACAAGGATCCTATAGAGCCTGTGACCCTTCTGAGGCAAAACATCTTCATCATCACTCAAGTGCTTTAACAAACAGCAGAACAGATTTATTTAGATATACTGAAGGTTATGAAATATGTTGCTGTCAGCCACAAGCTGCGATCACGCGTTCCATCTCCTCATTAGATATAAACGTCTCTTCCTCACAAAAATATAACAGAAAGGAATGTCACTGCTTAAACGTTAGGTATAATGACATGGAAAATAATTTACAGTCACAAACTGTACAACTGTTGTCTTTGTAAAGGAGTGAACAGTAAGGTAAGCAAGAACGTAATGTAATATTGATCTATTCTGTGTATTTACAGTTTTTGTTAATTGTAAAAAAAAAAAAAAAAAAAGGAAAAATGAAAAATGCAAAAAGCATAACCTAATACTTTGCATGTAGAACGAATCATTTTTGGGAATATACCTTTTTATTATCATGGAGCTACATGAAGCATTCATTCAGTCTGGGACCACAGGAGAAAAAAAAACAACCTAAAAAGAGCAGTGAAAGAAGGAGCACAAAGGAGACACACTGAGATTGTGAGACAGAGTGAAGGACAGAAAGAAAGCGAGAGAGCAGTCAAGTGTCATGCAGGTTATCGGGGGTGGGGGTGGGCGGGGCTAGTTGCCTTTCCTCATCAGGCTCTTCAGGCTCCTCTCCACGGCCTCGTCCAGTTCTTCCTCCAGCTCCTCCTTTTTGGACATGGCCAGTTTGGACTGGTAGTCCCTCACCACCTGGTCTATGTAAGGGGCACTTTGGGTGCCGTGCAGCATGACGGTCCACTCCTTGAGCACGCCGCTCTGTGGGGCCTCGCCGCGAAAGCCCATCTCCAGCAGCCATGTGCCACGGGGGTCCTCGCCCCAGGTGTGTGTGGTCATGAAGGGCCACTTGTCAAAGCCCACCTTGGCATCACTGTCGCGTGGCCGGAGGCTAAGAAGGATGGATTTTGTGCCCATGGGCGACGTCATGTTGATGGAGAGGTCGCCACGGCGGCTGGCATTCACCGTCACCACAGCCTGGACATGCTCTAGGTAGCGCACAAAGTTGTCCTTGCCCTGGCAGGCGTCAGTGGAGATGACAAGTGACAGCTTTTCGCTCGATTGGATCTTACTGTCAGAGGCAGGTGGGAGAGAGACAGAATGAGACAGTGATAGCACACTGTTATATACAACCAACATTTCACTACCCTCTTTTATCATAAACAATTGACAGTTATATGTTGTAGACATAAATGATCAAGTATACACAAAAAACATTGTGCAATATAGATAAGCAATGAGGCATTTGGTTAACAGGTTTTAGCAGAAAATAACTTGACATCCTCAAACTCGGTATAGGACTAAAATCCCTTGGTTATCCATTCCATTAAAAGTGTTCATTCCCATTTAAAAATTTCAATTTTAAATGCAATAATGAATGTTTTAAAAGGAATGTTTGAATGCAGTTTATTTATAATTGCCTTTGTATTTAAAACAATGTTATAAATATATATTTAATTATTTAAAAAATAACAAGGTAACAAACTGCGTTTAAATAGTGGCAGTTACACATACTTTACCTCATATGCTAAAACTTTTTTTTTTTCCCAGTTCCAGCTCAATTTTAAACATTGATATAATGTATGATACAGTGATGCGGGTAATCATGCTGTTTCAGCATAAATCAGACTGAATTTGGCCCAAAGGGATTGCAGACTGTTATGAGTTGATGATTTTTCCAAGTAGAGTTCAGGCTGAAATACATTTTAGCAGCTACTGAAAAGCACAGAGAAATTCCCCAGGAAGCCCGTGGGCAGGCTCCCAGTACTTTGGCAGACCTTCTGAAAAATGTTTGACAACAGGATGCTTTTCCTAATTACCTCATGCTTATGAGAACAATAAATTATCCTGCTGAGATATAAAAAAAAACTATGAGGAAGATTTGGTGGTAATAAAAACAGCCTGGTTTAGTTAGCTAACATGAAATCAAATTTAAAAGTACCAACTGGCAACTCTGAATAATGCAATAACATTAGGACAAGTAGCATTAACATACCTATATCTAATGAATTAATATATATTACTATATAGTATAGACTACCAAGACCTAGCGAAGTACCTGAAAGGCTGCTGGAAGATGTGAATGGAGCCCTAAAGACCATCACTGAAACCAACAAGCTGATATTTGCCACAACAACAGTGATACTTGAGATGCTTGGCCACGAGATGAAAACCATTATCAAGGAGCAGCATACTCCATTGAGAAGGAGATTGGAGGCCAAGAAAAAGGCCAAACTGAGAGCCAGATATTGGAAATGCAGAAAGGCACCACAAGGCACCTGAAGGTACCTGAGAAGTACAACAAGCTGTCCATACCTAAGGCCTTGGAGACTGCCTGCTTGAAAAGATATACACAAGAAGTAGAAGCCAAGACAATATGCAGGATGTTCTCCCATGAGCCATCCAAAGTGTACTTCCAGTGGTAGGGTAGTGGCATGAGAACAAAGCCAGAGACTGAACATATGGCATATGGGAGAAGGAGGCATCACACAAGAACAATGCCCAGTGGTTAGAAAAAATGAGAACTGAAAACAGCATTCTCCCTGAACAGGATCCATTAACCAACACATTAGAAGACACACTTGAGACAAAGGGTCTCAAGCATGAAGAACTGGAGAGCTCCAGGCCCTGACATGGTCCATGCCTACTGGCTGAAGAAGCTGACTGCTCTTCATTAGCTACCTGAATTGACAAATCCATACAGCTACTGGACAAATCCATCTAGTAACCTGCAGAAATGCTAAGATAAGTGGCTCAATACTTGAGCGGTGCACAGAAGGCCATTGACAAGAAGCACCAAGCTGATGGATAAAACACTTGAGACCAGAAAGACCAGAATCAGACAGACCAGCCTGTGCACTGCCTGGAATGAATACAAGAAAGCCTACGATTTAATGCCCCATATCTGGATCCTGGAATGTTTGAGGCTTTATAACATCAACAGGACTTGAAGAGCCTTCATAAAGAACTCTTTGGGTCTGTGGAAGACAACCCTATAGGCCAGCTTCAAGCCAACAGCACAAGTCACCATCAAGCGTGGGATTTACCAAGCCCTGTCCCCACTGCTGTTCTGCACAGTCCTATGAGTGGCTATAGATAACAGCTACAGAATGGCGCAACAGTCAGCAACCTCCTGTAAATGGATGACATCAATGCCAGAAGTGAATGAGACATTGACTCACTAATCCATGTTGTATGGTCAAATGTATTTTTTTACAATTACTAAAATGTCAAACACAGTGATTTTATGTCCTAAAATGAACAGTTGTGTATGCCTAACCAGATAAACAAACTAACCCATGAGCTGCTACTGTAACATTGGCCCGAGTGCCGCAGGGCAGAGAGCAGGACGAACAGACTCCCTTGACGCTGTGGAACATTTACTGACATGAAACACAAATGACAATGGGGGTACTCACACAAAAGAATAACAGTGAACGTGAACACACATAAACGTTTTTTAAATAACGTGAACATTAACACAGACTACATAAACATCGACAATGGCTAATGCTAACATACACCGACACTAACAATGACCAACAATGATGCATGCACTGACGGGGGGTTTAAATAGACAGACAAACACTCAAGGTTAAACCCCGTGCAGGTGCATGCCATCACGAAGGGTGTGGCTACATACAAGGGTGAACCCCCCCTGCATACAGCAGGCCATACCACGTGATTTGTGGGGGGGGGGAACGTCCCATGACAGCCACTCTGTGAAGGCCCTACCTTGCTTTTTTTTTTTCCTGGACCAGCAAGTTTAATAAGAACAGACTATAAAAAACCCACCAAAACAAAACTCTATTATATATACCACCTCCCCCCCTTCAATAATACAGCACCCTGGTGCCAAGCAAATTGCTATGCCCAGATGAAGGGATCTTGTCGCCATAGAAAGAGGCAGGCTTTGTTGTTGAGCTCACACAAAGGGTGCAGTTCAGCTGACAGGCTGTTTTGTGCCAGCAGGATGATAAGGGAGGAGGGCTGGAGTGAGTGGCTATAAAGTGGCCATAATGGCATTATCAGACGCAGGTCTCCCAGCCTGCTCCATTACTCGCTCCCAGATTAGCCACGCACATGCGCATGGACATGCGGATGTGCAGGTACGTGATTTAGGAGTGTTTCCTGGGAGACTAATTCCTAGAAACAGAGAAAAATAAGAATGACATAGATGGGCCAGTTCATGTAGGCATCGGGCCATGTGGCGGTGGGATACAGTGGGGTTTGCTTAGCATTTCTGAAGGTGTGAGGGAGCACTTTATGAAACAGCATGATTCAAAAGTGTAGCTTATTAAACATGGAATGTAGGTATACCTTTTCTAAAAATACTATTTGTCAGAAGCATGTAAAATAAACATGTTTGTAGAAACCATAGCAGTAGACAGTCACAAAAAAAGTAAGTGTATGTGTGTGTGTGTGTGTGTGTGTGTGTGTGTGTGTGTCCACTTTGATTGACATAACAAAAATGTTAAACACATCATTGGTTCTGCAGTCCATAATATAAAAAAGCCAAACTACAGTTCCCCTTGTCTCTGTCCTGTCATCCTTAGCTCTCTTATGTTTATCTGCCCCATTGCAGAACCAGACTCTGTCTCTGCTCCCAAAATAAAGCATCACTCATAAGACATGCACACATTGGGGTGAGGGCATTTGTGCAGTTAGAGGAGGCTGAGCAGGACCATGGTGTACCAAATTCAGCTGTCTGCTAAGAAAGGCCTCCAGTGCAGCAGGTGCACTTATATGATTGGACACCTGGATTTAATTAGGGGCCTCCCTCCATGGAACACAGGTGGGATCAAACAGCAGTGGGAAGCCTTGGATCAGAGTAGCCTGAAAGGAAAACCGCGCCCAGGGCCCAGCCTGAGCCTCTCCAAATGGCCTGGCAGGTCGTAACGTCTCAAACTCCCTCGCCACTGCAGAGGCTGTGATAGCACACAGTGGGGTTGTTTTCCTGATGTAGTAGTTAAAGCACAAGCTGGATTATTAATAGACTGGCGACTGGAGGAGTTTTCGTGCTGCTGGTCTGATTGTAATTATTGCTCTGGAACAAAAGGTGCTGCAGTGTGGGGCTGGATAAACCATGTGGAAGAACACATTGTGACTGCAGTGTGGTGGGTCTGAGCAAGGAGCTGATATAAAAAGAACAGGGATACATTAGGATACGTTACCATACAGAAACATGTTTTCTTCTACCATATGACTGCACTCTGCATACACCCCCTTAAACAAGCCTACATATTCCAACCACACAAAACACCTTGACATGTTGTTGCTTTTCTTGCATACACACACACACACACACATTTTTTCCCTCTATCATTTTCTCACACATAAACCCAATGTAAATAAGGAAGACTTGTTTTCACATAATGACATGCAGCATCCTCATCCCCACCACATCAATTAGCTAAAGCTTCATTTCTCCAGCCATGGCCCATTGCAAAGACACACATCATAGTGTTGGCGGACTAGGAGGGATTCATTATCAGGGACTGACAGGAGCCTTATCGCACAGTGAGTGCCCCATGTGCTCGCGTTCATTAGAATTCACCAGCATCTTTCTTTTCTCTTCTGCTTAAATGCTTTTCTCACTGGTTGCCGGATAGGACTCCTATGGAATCTCTGTTAGGTAAGATATGAGAGCTGGCACTTTGTCGATGGGGGTTTGACAATGATGCACACAGATTCACAAACATAAATACAGCTTGAGCACATACATATGTGCGCGCGCACACACACACATACACACACACACACACACACACACACACACAATCCCTCCTTGGCACTCCAGCTCAGAATAATTGAGGTTGTTGCCATAGCATGCTATGCCCAGCAGTGAGCGGGAGAGGTCTAATTATAGCAGACGTGAGAATAAGGTGCACAGGTGCTTGGAGGGGGACGTGGATGAGAGGGACTCCCAGGGTCTGTGAAGGGATAAAGGGTGGGGGAGGAACTGACACATGAAATATTCTGTCATTTGGAGTTCAGCGGGGGATCAGAGCTGAGTGCTGTCAGACTGGAGCAGTCCCTCCACACAACATCCACTCTGCGCTGACACATGTGGCATGCAAAATGAATCCCTGCTGTACCCCAGCCAGCGTGCGATCTTGGCTACTGCCCCTTGCGCAAGGTATAAATATTATGGATTACAGTAAAGCTAAATTATGGTGCCTATAAATGCAGACTGTTCCAAATGTCAGACTCCCTAGTCCCTGGCTCCCATGCGCAGGTGGCACTTACTGTGCCTCCTGCACGGAGCCAGCCACGCAGTGAAATCGCTCCGGCACTGTCCTCCAGTCACGGGCCAGCTTGACCATGCCGCCAGCATCCAGGACGCCGTAGCCGAACAGGTGGTTGAACTCCAGGCCCACACCATTCCTCCTCCACTGGTGTACCTCGTCGTGCAACTTGTTCCTCTTGGAAGTTAGAACGGTCAGGTGCTGCATGTCCCGCCACGTCAGGTTTGGACTACGCGAACACAGATAAAAAAATATACCCATAGAAATAAAAAGAAATATACCCTCAGCTCGCAATAGAAAATCCTCCCAGTTCTTTCTGACTTGGAACCACTCTGAATTATCAAATGATCAAATTATGGGAATATAAGAAGTGTATCTTGCTTGTAAAACATTACTGTATTTAGTCATGGCTTAGATGAAGATCACATAACATTTTATGAGCCATTTATGTAGAAATGCACATAATTCTAAAGATTTGAAAAGTAGTTTCTCAGAACTGTAGTTACTAACCATCTCCGTTTTATGAAACAAGTTCACAGCAAGAAAAAAAGTAATATCTTCACAGGTAAGTTAAAGAGCACATTAGTATAGAAGAAAGGCAAACATTTTCCTTTTCCTTTAGAGTACTAGTGCAAAAACTGGCTATTTAGCCTGATGTGTTGTTCTTCAGAACCTACAGCTGTGCTTCTTTTGGCAGAATTTGGATTGCATACTCCAAAGAGGCTCCACTGTGTTTCTTTCAGTGTCACTCAGGCTTGTATCACTATGATGGCTTGAGTGTGTTTGGGTAGGGGACAAAACACCTGAATCCCACAATCACTATTTACCTTTGGCCGGAGAGAGTGAACTGCTTCACTGTCTGCTACATCATTATTCAATGGGGAGCAAACAGCAACGTTTTGCAGAGTCAAGGTTGTGTCAACATTCATTAACACCAGTCCCAACATGTTAATGCCCTCCTTAAATGGTCAGAGCAAAGTGAAAAGGTATGTGAAGGAAATAGATGTTCCTTCTTTTTAAATACCACAAAATGCAAAAATTGATAATGAAATGTGTAATATATTTTTGATTATGGGATTCTCATTAACGGCTCTTTTATGAAGTCTTTGAACTAGTTAAATGTACCAATAAGAAATGGATAAATTAATAATGTCATGGTTTTTACAAACTAATTCATTTTACCAAAAGGAGCTAATTAATAATGTAAACTTTTATTTGTAAATAATATCTGAATGCTTCATGAAGAGCTGTCTCTCCCAGGCAATGCATCTGTAGCAGGTTTTCAATTAGCAAAATGAAGGATAGCCAATCTGGCAATACAAAGCCCAAGGTCCACATGTGTAATAAGACTTAAGCACTAGATGCAGGCCAAACTTGATCTTTGTTCGCTGGCATGCAGACCCCAATTTGCTGAGTGCTGGCTTTAACTATAAACACTCTATATCATTCGCTTTCATACAGCAAGCCAACAGTTGGGTGAGTCACTGACTTGAGAGCATATCAGTAATAAATTTACCACCCATGGGTGTTTGGAAAATATTCATCTCAAATAAGAAGCATGAACAGGACACAAGACACAGCCAACGTTTGAGCGATAGGCGTTTTTATGGCGCCCATTCATCAGGTAATCTACAACAGGTCAGGCCACGTGTATGTAACCTATGAGTGATTGAGAGTGAAATGATTGGTCCATGGCTTTTGTGTGGGTCATGCGGCTAAGCTGAGATGCATGATGGGAATTTGAACGTACTTAGCTTCCAATGCCAAGGCGAACACCCCGGCTGCCTCAGGGGCAGCGGCTGATGTGCCAGAGTGACGCAGCGTGCAGTTTCCATACAGGTCTGTAGTGGCCTGGCGAGAGAGAGAAAGAGAGAGAGGAGAGACAGAGAGAGAGAGAGAGAGAGAGAGAGAGAGAGAGAGAGAGAGAGAGAGAGAGAGAGAGAGAGAAATCTGTTCCCATGTTTATACCATTAAATCGCCACGTTACAGCAAGTGCAGCTTTGAAAATATTGGGTATCTTGCACTAGTGCCAATAAACCTTTGAACTGAACAGACACAAACGAATAGGGAGAAATAGGGAGAGGGATAGCTGAAAAAACACCAACCTTTGCATATACACACACACTCATACACAAACTCTCAAAGGAAAATGGTGACTTGGCACATTTAACTGTATCTAGGGGGAATGGCATTTAGGAACAAATTGAAAATGAACAAAAACCTGGATTTCCAAGATCTATTACAAACCATTCTTGAAACCAAAAAAAGGTAAAAGGCAAAGTGTCTTAAAATCTCTCTGTTTAACAGAGTCTAAGGTTTACTTATTGCTCAAAAATGTAACAACAATTTGAGACGATCTAGAGTTTCCCTATGTTCTAAAATCTACATGTCCTGTTACTCAGCCCTTGCCTTTGAATCTAAACTGATTCTGAAATCACTGATCAATTAAAAAGTGTAATTACACTTGAATCCTCGGTAAAGAAGTTACATTGATCTAAGATACGAGAAGAAAAGAGATAAAACAGGTGCAGCTATTTTTAAATAATGCAGCCTTACATGTTTCTTAGACTTTTCAAACTTAGGAGGCTTTTTCAATCAATCAATCAATCAAAGTTTATTTATATAGCTATTTTTACAACAGCTGTTGTCACAAAGCAGCTTTACATATGTCTGGGTCCAAACCCCCAGAGAGCAAGCCTGAAGCAACAGTGGTAAGGACATTCTCCTTGAGGCTGACATGAAGAAACCTTAAGAGGAACCAAGACTCAAAAAGGGGAACCTGTCCTCTAGTTGACACTGGACAACATTGGAAACCAAACAGAACCAAAGCTCTGACACCTTCAAGGCAAAAAACAATCAAAAGAATCTAATTCCTGTTGCACTGTGAGCCTGGTTTAATACTAGTTAACATGTAAGATCAATACCAAATCTCTGAATGATGCATCCCTTCAAAATGCATACATCAGCAGTCTGCATGAAATGTTTCTCCCACTCCATCCCTAGCACAACATAATCTCTGACACAAATACAATAAAGTGATATAATTATTCATAGCTGATTCATTGACAGTATTTACACAAAGATTCAATGGATAGATGATTATTTATTAGGTCATTAGATTATTAGATATTATATAAATATTAGATTATTTGCTCATATAGGAGAGTGTGTGACAGTCCGCAGGGAACAAGTGTGGATTATTCAGTCTGTTGAGAGAGCTGAATGCACACCTCAGGCACCAGCAACATCCATTCAACAGCTCCAGACTGATGCTAATACCTACCACCCACCCCTCATCTTTGTCTATCTTTTTCCTTTCATCTCCATTTGACAAGATCCTCAGTCCCATGGTAGAAGTGCCCCTTGTCTCAGTTTTAAGTCCCACGCTAAAAATTTCCATTTATGCCTTTGACTTACATTTTGTAGGTATTGTTCACATGCAACAATAAGAAGACAATTAGCTTTCTTTATCATTGCATCATCATCAGGCTGCTTGATGTCCAAAGTATATGACTAGATAAAGCACATGTTATTGTGCAAGAGAGTTTGTTGTACTTCTTTTCAAAATCCCAGAAGAAAGGATAAACATGTAAAATCTCAGGTTATTATTATTAAAAACCTGATTTTTTTTGTGTGTCACCACTTCCTTTCCACAAACTGTATCTGTATCTTGAAGGGAATGCAAGCACATTTCTTCCAAGACGTGCTGAGATTACCACCATACAGCTAGCTACCATACAATCAAAAACATGCTTACAGGAAAGTCCAGAGACTTCAGTTCTGTCTACATGTCCTGGCAAATGCCCAGTGTGAGCCACCAAGATAGCTCCAGGAAAGAGGAACTGAACCATACTTCCCAGTCAGAGAGAGCAGATTCATGTGTGGTCTTGGACTCCCAGGCATCAGTAATTAATCCCGGCCAACTCTTTGCTACAGGACACAACTGTCTTAGGCAGTTTTGCAACCTGGGAGCACCTGTGAAGTCCCAATTTCAAGCCTCTGTCCCCAAGACTCCCTCAAGAAGCAAGCTTAAACAAAAGTACTGCTACGTTTGACATTCATAAATAATAATGGTGTAACTTAATTATTTGCTTATGCTATGTTTGCTTTACAAGCCAAAACCTTTACCATCACACATGGAAACCAAATGTTTCTAAACAACACAACTGCAAAAAGGTACATTTCAGGTCCATGAAATCTGCATACAGACACACTACTCACCACGCCCGCCTCAGGGTTCCTCTTACGGCCGTTGCTGAAAGTGGAAGCCAGTGTGGAGGAGCAGCTCTCATCATAAAGGGCTGTGCGCCCATCATTGATCGCCGAGTTGATGGAGATGGTCCACATGCTAGAGGCATAGCCATCACAGTTGCAGTCATCATAGCTACCACCATCCCCTGAGGCCCACACATAGATGCTTCCTTTCCCTGCTCGGCCCTGTAGGCAGCCAGCCCAACCCAATCAAACACAGGCAAGCACAAGCCTTTGATTAATACTTGCACGACATGGGGCATTTTTACAGTAGGAAGAGCTATAAGCACACTGTGTAAAACCTTCACTGATATGGGCAGGTAAGGAGGCAATCCATATTAAGGGTCATTTTCTTTTTTTTCCTTTTTTTTTTTTACTTCTTCATAAACACACAATGCACATTTCATGTCACAAAATGTATTTGATTATGTTGTAATGGTATTGTACTTGTTCCTTGATTATCTTTTTTAAAAATACATTTACTTTACTGTCACTTTTGTACTGTGTTCTGTTTACAAAGAGTGCTGCTAAGAGAAAACCCCAGAGGTGTGGGAGGACCACAGTCTTGGATGTTTAAGGGACACTTTGGGGTTTAAGACAGGCATTGCATTAATTTCCATGCTTCTGCTACCAGAATGCCATATTTATGACTCCCACACATGCACAATTATTTATTCTTCCTCCACTAAAACCTTACAATTCAAACGTTAGTCATTTAGTCATTTAGAACTAATCAGTTAGATGGTTTGCCTGAGAAACTAATTTAAGAAGCAATTAAATATTATTTAATAGTTTTTAATGGCAAAAAAATTTACATTAAATTAATAAATACTAGTGCTCAATGTGCCATGATAGAAGGAATCAAATGAAGATATTGTGTGAAATCTAAGCCATTTAAGCCTTGAACAGATTTTTGAACAGCACAACCATGACTAGGACAGAGAGACTTAGCTACCCCTAGGAGAGACACATGGAGAAGGTGGATCTGATTCACCTGCTGTCATGCCTGTCTCAGCTGCAAATTATGGGGTGAAATATCCTGAGATTACCTTATGATGTCTTACCAAGCCAAGTGCTGCTCAGGATAAATGCTGAGAAGTAGCACTCTCACTACCATTTCCTTCAATTACCTGTTGCAATTTGCACAGACCCAAACCACGGAATGACTAGAGATGTGAAACTAAGTGATGTTTAAAGGCAAACTGAGTAGACTTCACCCACCCATGTAACAAGTGTTACAGGACTCCTCAGAAGGCTTGGCTAATCAATAAGAAACATCTAAGTGAATTTCGCTCCACATCAATAGGAAGCGCTTCTGAGCACATGGGAAAAAGCTTACATAAGCCACCATTACCACTGAGTGAGTGGAATATGGCTTGATTAGGATTGTTTGTTTTGCTCTCTTGTAGGAAGAAGAGTAAGAGCAATAGCACCTACTCAGCAACACTTCTTGAGTACATTAAAACTTGAGGGCATCCCTCAAAAGTGATTTATTTATCAAGTTAATTTGAGGCCATCATTGTGAGCCTTGTTAGTCATGTCTGTGGACTACTAAGGGACAGCTTGTTATTTACATAAGTGCTTTTTTCTTTCTCATGAATTTGTATTTCATGTAGTTCAAAATCACTGGGCCCCTTAGAGCTGCACCTGGAGAATAACTACATTTCCCATGAGTACCTTGTTGACACCGTCTGCCATAGCCTGCAGGGTGAGTTCGCGGGGCCCATCCACTGTCTTGCCGTCATCGGTGGGACCCCAGCTGGCACTGTAGATGTCAATGATCTGTGGCATGTGGCTGATGGAGGAGGCTTCAATGATGTCTGTCATGAAAGGCTGGTCCAGCATACGAATGCCTGCACCAAGGCAGAGCCAGATTACTATTCCCATCTCTATTTGCTTTTTTTCTCCAAGACCTGAGAGTTCCCACTCAGCTGAACTTGCTGTAGTCCCTCTCAATATGGCTTTTTTCAGTCATGCTGTATTTCTGAAGTATTTGTAAGTGCTGTGGTCCTACAACAGATCTAGGTTATCCTAAAGTCTGAATTATATGGACAGGACCAATACTGAAAAATTAGCTAGAGACATCTTTCATGGTTGGGTGTGCATCAACCAGATTTTCCTCAAATTCTATCTTTTCCCTTGTTCTACTAAGCATCTGGCATTCCTTCTTTATCAACACAAAAAATGGGCACCTAATTATTGGATAAACATCACCTTTACTGATAACACACAGTTCTTCTCAGTAACTGTCTCTCTTTTTCTAAAATGTGCCCATCTACAGCCCATCTCAGCAACCACTAAATTTCCCCCTTGTAGCAGATGCTACAATACCAGTCATCTCCTCTACCATTAACTGTTAAACCCTTAACTGGCACTATCTCATCAAATCATGGTAGGGGGACTCTGGAACTGTAAACCTACTCTACAGCCCCTCCCAGCTTCATGTTCCATGGTTTCCCTGTCTTGTGTATTTTAGTTCCATTCCGTAGTTTCATTTTCTCCACCCCTCATTTGATTTTCCACACTTGCCCCTTGTTTCTAGCCTTATTAAGTTCATGTATTTTAAACCCTGTAGTGTGCCCTGTGTTTTGGCTGTTCATTGTTTATTTGGTTGGTTCATTTAATGAATATTTGAATGGTTATATGTAAGCCCGTCTGTGTTTTGAAGTCTCTGTTTATGTTAGCCTGTTTGATTCTAGCCGTTTTGTTTTTCCGTATGTTACTTCCTAGTTTCTGTGATAACCTGCTTCCCCTGTTTGCCTTCGTGTGTTTTTGGTTTGTTATTCCTAGCCTTCAGTTTTTTCCTAGCTCCTGTGTATACTATCCTCACCCTTTTTTTGTGTACCATGTATCCTAGTACACTACATATTGGCTCTATGACCCTGGACTACTCCAACGACTATGACTCTGGATTTGCCCTTAATAAATCTCGCTCTTCTCCACACATGCGTCCACCTCCTTACCGCTCACCATTACAGTTACCCCACTAATGTTTACACTATTGTCATGTCATCTTTCTGGTCCTCAAGAAAACTTCATAGAAAAAACTTTGCATTCTATGTCTTTTGCCATCAGAAGAGACCCAGGTTTTTCTTCTTACTGTTTTCTTACTGTTGGACTTCAAACCACCACTCTCTCTCAGGGCTGTTACTGAGAAGTTTCATGCCCATAGACATAGCTCAGCCTACTAAAGACTTTGAAACTATCGACTACATTATTCTCCTGTCCATCCTTAATAACCTTTTGATCACTAGTTCAGCATGGCACTGGCTTACATTCTTTCTGAACTCATTGCACTGCCTTTCTGGAGGGATGTTCATGTCAGATGGCACAGAGAGGATCTGCCCCATGCATACCTTCCACTCATACAGGGCATTTTCCTATGATAGTTATGCTGATGACACACACTTCTCATTCCCTCCCACTTACATTTTGATTCATTTTTCCTCATGCCTGGCAGACATGTCATCATAGATGGAAGCTTATCACCTAAGGTTGAATCTTGGAAAAACCAATGTATTACATATCAATGACAGGTGGGCTTCTCTTGTACAACCATCCTGAGGATTCAGCCATTTATCTTAAGGAAGGTCATTCTATTTTGTTCAGTATCTGATCATATTGAGTCAGGTCTTGACATTAGATCCTTGCAACTGGTTCAGAATATACAGTAGTTACATGGCTTGTATTCTATCCCATGTAGAATATCTTACAGCACTACACTTCTGTGTTCCCTGCACTGGCTTCCTATAGTGATTTAAATTCCCAATGCTTGCATACAAAGTCAAAAGTGGACCAGACTCTACTTTTTCAAAGCCATTTGTCAGATACCACAGTGTACCTTACTCCTTTCAAACCACACAGATGGTTATTGTACTAAAGGCCCCCTTCTTCCAAGAGCACTTAAATGAACACTAATCCTGCACACAATTACAAAAACCTCCTGTAGTTGTATTCTCTATATATTTATTCATTTATAATGATTCTTGTCTCTGAAAGTGCTTTGGTGTGAGGGTATCCTTAGACTAAGTTTTTGCAGAAGCATTATGATGAAGTTTACTAATGAGAGAGCAAAGTACTTCTGTATATCACTCAAGAAAAAAGCATCTGCTAAATTCTGTAAATGTGCATGCAAAAATAAAGAATACAGTTCAAAAGCTTGTCTGCAGATTTGCTGCTTTAACCATCAATCACAGTGTAACACATCCTGTTCTATTGTAAGAAAGGTTAACTGTATTGACTAGGTAACAGTTAATCTCATTTCCATTTGCACCATTTGGAATAGAAAATGTCAAGTTGCTGCACTTATGAAATCATTCAGTGTCTGGTCACCTGCTTTCCTGCTATATTAAATGGTGCTGCTGAAATGATACACACAAAAATAGGTTATTTTAAGGATTTATAATGACGTGCGCACAAACACACACACACACACACACACACACACACACACACACACACACACACACACACATATATATATAAAAACCTAATGTTAACTCTTAGCAGGCTAGTGGCCATGAACCAAGCAAATGTTTTCAAGTGCTTTATATTGGACAACAAAATTCTATTCCTTTGGGAGTCACTTAGTTCTGTTTTGCAAATAGCTGATGTGCAAGTAAAATGCTGCCTAGTGCACCAAACAGGTGTAGGAAGTCAGTCTTTGTACCTGTTCTATATATAAATAAATGCATTATAAACATGATCAAAATGAAGAGCTTTATGTTAAATAAACACTATTACCTGCCACCTTGGAGTTGTAGGCCACACCTACTCCACAGATGTTGTTGTGGGCGACTGCTGACACCTCCCCAGCACACCTGGTACCATGACTAAAAATGCATTCAGAAAAAAAGGCAGAGGTATTACACAGGTAATACAAAGGCAGAGGCAATACACAGGTTTATAGGTTTATAATTTCCCTATGAAGAAGTTACATTTCGTAGTGGGCAACACCTCAAAAGATTAAAATGCTAGATAGCTAGCACCATCAGGTCCCCCAGACACAGCAGTTTGATGTCCACTTTGAACACCACTGGTATACCAAGAAGAATTTGTAGAGGACTTGGGAAACATAATTCAAAAATAAGTCTCTCTGGAAAAAAAAAATTGCAGTGGTATGTCATCATAATTTTCCAAGTAAATATGAGCTAATAAGAATGCAACATTCAAAGACGATACTTTATACTAGCATTACCATACTTTTGTATTCTAATTCATAATGGGTTCACAGAACATCTAATAAAAGTTCTTACACTGAAGAAATTACATGAAATGGTGTTATGCTGCTGCAAGCCAATTAGCTGTCCAGCTATATTTACCTTGCACCTTCAACTTTCTAGATGTCTGATAATTTCATTTGCCTCATAATTTCACAATGCTGAGCAGGTAGATGTAGATAGAAACATAGCTTAGCCACCAGGTTATAAAGACTAACTTGTATTTTCTCTACCCTAACCCAAAATTATATTTTAATGTCAATTATAATGTAACAGTTATCTTTATGAGAACTGGGACTAAGAAACATTGTTTATTCAACTCTATTGAGAAGGCACTATGCAAGTAATGTTCAGCCAGCTCTTTGCTTAAAATCTCCATGATGGTGTTATGGAATTTTTTCACTTTGGAAAGCCAATTTCCACCCCAATTGTCAAGATGTGTCAAGATATTTATATATCTTTAACCTGGCTTTTGCTAAATTGTCATCACTATATGGAATACACAAATTAAATGGAATTTGTGTGCTACTATTTAATGTCAACTAATGGACATTAGTTGGAAGCAGTATATGCACACTTCATATGTAGACCATCTTTTTTCAGGGTGTGAAGAAGGCCACTTTTCTGTCCTGCAGACTGCAATGATTTAAGGCAAATAAAAAGCCTCGCCCAAACACAATCACTGTTTGATGTCAGACATTAATAACTCCTATTACTGTGTAGGCAATGTATCATGAATAATCTAAAGTTAGTGAGGGCCCATTGTCTGCTGTCATTTTGCTAATGGAGCTTTATGGTGTTAGGTATGACACAAGCAAAGAACAAAGAAGAGACAGGTTTGGGATAGAAGATTCCATTTAATGCTGATTTTGGTTCAGCTTCTTCTTCTTGAATACTGAACGCAGCCATCAGAAAACTGCATAATGTTTCCAAAATCAGCACAAGGTGAACCTTTAATCCTGGAAGAATTTCAGCATGACAGACAGTGAGTGACTCCCATCATTTTCTTACAGCCAGAGCTGCTCTATTTATAAATGACCATCTGATTAGCTTGCAAGTCTGTGGCACTAATGATATTACTATTGCCATCACACACAGCTCTTCTCTCACACTCACATATATACATATGAAGAATGGAAAAATAAGCTGTTTCTTATTTGACTGGTTGCCTGTCTTAGGTAGTGCAAAGGTAGTGGTGATAGTAGGTGTAATAAGTTACCAGTGTTCGTTAGATCGTGTCTCTGAGCTAAAGAACGAGGCTTACCACTATGCAGTGCTTCCGTCTCTGCCGGGCACCTCTCACCTGCCATCTACCACTACCCACATGCCCCCACACCCATGCAAAAGCATCAGAAAATAATTTCTGCTCTAAATACCAGATGATTAAAAAAAAATGTAATTAAAAAAAGAATTATACTACAGAATCTAAACCAAGTAGGGAAAACACATACTATTTCCCTTTGGAAATTTGTTGATTTGTATATTCTGTAGTGAATATTCTGTACAATGCCCCTCAGTAACTAAATGTTCTATATTTTCTCTGGACCTGCCTCCACTGAGTTTGGTGAAAGACACAGAATAAGCTTAGGGTTCTTTGAGGAGTCAGCATGGGACAGATCCTCTGTATTAATGCAGCCAGATTGAGATCCCAGGGAACAAGATGACTTAATGGGGTTATATGTAAGGAAAATCAATGTAGAGAAGCAAATAGTCCTTTAGTCCACCACCACCTCCAGGAAACATGGTCATGGTTCAACACCCTTATCCTCCCTCCACTCCCACAATCCCCTTCATCCTTTACACTGCCTTGAGTCACATACACAGCCAAACACACTGACAGACCACCGATTACCTGTTAAACCAGTCATCTGTGTAGCGGGGGTACGGGTATGGGTCATTGCTGCTGAAGTCATAGCTGGCCTCTGCATTCTGCAAAAAAAAGTTTTTTAACTTTTTTTATTGGTAGTCAGACATTATGGAAATAGAAGTGAGAGCACTCACTTCTTTGTCAGCAATAATAGTAGATATAGAGAGAGAATTTTGAGGTGAAATTTTTATTAGCAATCGGGTATGGATAAGAAACCTCTTTTGGTCATTTGGGGCTTTCGATGCTATTTTCAGACATACCTTTAAATCAACCCTTTAGGCAGAAGCAGTTGCTAGTTTCTCTGAACTCATTTTAGACTTGATGAGAAAATGCACTGTGGCACTTACTTCTCCATCTTACTTCTCTCAGAACCTATTTACACCTGCACTAAAATGCATGCCTGACTGAATTCTGCCTATAATTAGACATGAATGGGCACTCATGATTGGATATGCCAAGCCGTCCTCCTTGCTAGCTAGAAAAGCTGTAACAAATGTGTCTAATTTTAACACTCCAGAATTGGATCATTATATCAGCTCATATTTGCAAGCTCTGCTTTATCCTATCTCCTGTAGTTTGTTGTAGCTTGTTTGTTTGGAGGTTTGACTTGTTTGTTTGTTTATTTGTTTATTTGTTTGTTTGTTTGACTTTGTTGGACTTTTGAATTTGTGTATGTTTCGTTATGGTTGTTTCTTCGTACTCCATGCCTTTGTGTTTATCCTAGCCTTCGTGTTTCCATTGCCTTAGTTATAGCCTGCTTTCCCGTGTGCCTTCATGTGTTTGTTTTGTTTAATCATGTTTCTCCGTACTCTCCGTATGGGCTCTATGACCCTGGACCATATAAACGACTCTGATTTTGGATTTGCTCATAATAAATCTCGCTCCTCTCAGCATATGCATCCGCCTCCTTACCGCTCAACATTACAGAATGAACAGTGCAACAAGGACGCAGCGAAAGAGTGAGACTCTGAGAGGTGGTTTTGCTGGGGCGAAACTTTGGCTGTTTCTACGCAGTCCGAGTTTGTTACGTCTCAGCGCCACCAAACCAGAGACAGCAAATCCCCTGGCACTGCAGGTACACAGGCATCTCATCGTTTCTGAAGCAGGATCCTGTTTATTTTGATGATGACAAGATCCCAGGGAAGCGCCAAGAGTCTACCCACCTTGACCAACGTTGCAGGGGGGAGCGGCCTGCAGTGCAAGACGTGAGTAGGCAGAGTGAATACACAGACTGTCCATGGCTAGGTATTCCCTGTGCATGAAAGCACAACTTTGGGAGCCTTGGGAGCCACCGAGAGGGTTCTGTGTCTGTGTGTTCCTCCAGGGTCACCCCACCAGTGTCTGTGGCTATGCCGCAAGCCACCCGGTATGAGCTTGTTCCCGGCGTGAGAGACACTGCCCATCCTGGTCCTGTTCCCGGTGTGAGAGACGCTGCCCGTCTTGGTCCTGTTCCTGGCGTGAGAGACGCCGCCCGTCCTGGTCCTGTTCCCGGCGTGAGAGACGCTGCCCGTCCTGGTCCTGTTCCCGGCGTGAGAGACGCCGCCCGTCCTGGTCCTGTTCCCGGCGTGAGGGACGCCGCCCGTCCTGGTCCTGTTCCCGGCGTAAGAGACACCCTGCCCGTCCTGATCCGGTTCCTGTTCCTGATGTGAGAGTCGCCGCCTGCCCTGTTCCTGTGGCTAAGCCCCTGGACCCGTCATTGACCGCCTCAGCTGTGCCCTCAGAATTCTGGGACCAGCTGTGGGCCGAGGTGGCTGCATTGCTGGACTTCCAGCCAGTCCCGGCCTCCGGCATGGAAGACGTCACCCAGCCAGTCCCTCCTTCTGGCATGGAAGACGTCACCCGTCCTGATCCTGGTCCTGTTCCCAGCATGGGAGATGCCGCCTTTCTTGATCCTGAGCCTGTTCCCGGCTTGAGAGACGCCGTTTGTGCTGAGCCTGTTCTGGTACCCGGCATAGTGGATGCCGCCAGTTCCGTTCCTGTTCTCGGCATAGTGGATGCTGCCCGTCCTGTTACCAGGTCTGTTCCCATAGCCACACCCCCGGACCCACTGCAGCTGCCGCACCCCTGGACCCACCACCGCCGCTGATGGCCGCTGCCCAGCCCCTGGACCTGCCGTCGCTGATCGTCAAAGCCGCGCCCCTGGACCCAGCAGTCCCTGTCCCTGGAGTGGGAGAAACCACTCCACAAGTCCCCGTGCCTCATGCCAGGCCTGTCCCCCTGGTCGCTCCTCGAAGCTCTCCTGTGGCTCCTACTGCCCCATTGTTTTTGCCTTCTCTGTTGCCTGGTTTTGTTTTGGTTCCTGTTGTGTTGTCTGTCCCTGTGCCTGTTTCTGTGCCCATTCCGGTTCCTGTGTCTCCCTTTGTTTTTGTCCCTGTGCCCGTCCATGTGTCCATTCTGGTGCCTGTGTCCATTTTTGTTCCTGTCCCTTTGTCCCTGGCCTGGTCTGTTTTGCGTGCTTGTAATCCTCGTCCTCCCTCCCGGCACTTTTTTCATCCTCAGTCTGGTTCTGTTGGTTCTGCTTCCACATCTGTTCCTGCTTCTTTGCCTGTCACTCCTGTTGCCCCAGTTTCTGTGTCTGTTTCTGTGTCTGCTCCTGTCTCTACTCCTGTGTCTACTCCTGGTTCTTCTCCTGTTCAGTCTTCTCCTGTTGCCACCGGTTTCTGTGTCTGCTGTCGTTCCGGTGCCTGCTCCTCGTCTTGTCCTGTGTTCGGTTCCTGTTTCTGGCCTGTCTGCTCCTGAGTCTCGTCTGGGTCCTGTCCCTGCTCCACGTCTTGCCTGTTTCCTGTTGGTGTCTCATCCTAGTCTTGTTTTGGTTTTGATGATTCTTGTTTTTGCGCACCCCGGTGTTGCACGCTTTGGGGGCGGTACTGTCACAATTAGTCCCTCCATGTTCCATGTTTTCCATGTCTTGTGTTTTGTTCCATTCCATAGTTTAGTTTTGTCCTCACATTGATTGTTGACACCTGTCCCTCGTTTCTAGTTTTGTGAATTTCATGTATTTAAACCCTGTTGATTGCCTTGGTCGTTGCTGTTCATTGTTTGTTTGGAGGTTTGACTTGTTTGTTTGACTGGTTGACTTTGTTGGACTTATTGAATTTGTGTATGATTCGTTATGGTTGTTTCTTCATACTCCATGCCTTTGTGTTTATCCTAGCCTTCATGTTTCCCTTCCCTTAGTTATAGCCTGCTTTCCCGTGTGCCTTCATGTGTTTGTTTTGTTTAATCATGTTTCTCCGTACTCTCCGTGTCGGCTCTATGACCCTGGGCCGTATAAACGACTCTGATTTTGGATTTGCCCATAATAAATCTCGCTCCTCTCAGCACATGCATCTGCCTTCTTACCACTCAGCGTTACACCTTATATATCAACATAAAATGCATCTCCTGTCTGTAGTTGATAAGTAGTCAGTGGGCTAGAAGATGGGCTACTTTATCAAAAAAATGTCTCAGTATGCTATGTAGCCATCTGAGGAACTGCTTTCATTATGTTTTCATAGTCAGTAGTCAGTAATTATATATCTGGGGCATCCACCAAACAAAAATTTAAGTGACCTTCCAGCTTCAGAGGTATCACCTAAAAGCTCCCAACTCTGTCACTGATGGCATGGCAAAGAAGAAAGCAGATGGTCTGTGGTCTTTTTATTGTGTACACTTCCAACTAGCCAGGTTTCCTCAGTAACTGCTGTCAAGGAGCTGACTGCTTGCATACTGAGTTGCCTCCAGCTCCAAGCCTGCTGTTCAGAAGTAGAACACTGGAAAGTCTCCGCCTTTGCCACAAGTTTCATCAAGGTCTCTTATTTTCAGAGTGTGCAAAGGTTGGCACATAGTTTTGTAACAGGCCCTGTTCAACTAGAGCAGTTTGACTCCATACAGAAACTCTACAGGGAGTTTGCTAAGGAGCTAACTGTGAATCAATGCCCATGACTTTGCCGCTAGCTATGTTGGACTGTGAGTTAGCATGTATGTCAAGGTAGTGCCCCTCATACCTAAAAAGTAATCCATGGTGCTAAATGAACCCAACTTGTGATTTCCCAAGTTCTTCTTCAGTGATATCACCATTTTTACAGCTTAATAGTTTTTACTTTTTCACCCAGATTTAGTGGTTAATTCCCACCCATCAGCTAACTAACTTTCCCGTGTCAACAACTGAACCCTAAAAGGTTCAGGCAAGTGCATGCACACGGGCATCCATGACTACCAGCACATAGATGGCCATGATTGCTGTGATTGACAGGAGCAGCCTGTGCTTGGAGTAATACTGTTCTTCCCACACAGACAGAAGGACCAATTTTGCTCCCTTGAACTCCCAGCCACAGATGGCTGTGGCATCATCAAGATTCCAACTGGCAAACTCTCAATTATAAGGCAAACACTTTTTTCTGGTGCAGCACTTGGGAACAACAGCTTCCATTCTGGGTAAGTACTAAACATTCAATGAAATCTTACAAGCGGCCTTGGGTCCCTTTCATGACAAAATGCATCAGAATGACCAATTACACAGATGACTGAATATTCTGCACAAACATATAGTAAGCAGGTTATGGAATCAATCCCAGCTCCATCTCCTCACTCTGAATCACTAAAAAATCCATATCAGGAAGTGTGATGCTTTGTAAACCTCCATGAGCAGGAATATGTCAAGCAAAGTGGCTCTTACTGATGTGTGTGCAGTGCTGCGCAGCAGCTTACTGGATGGTGAATATGCCAGGCATACATCACAAGCCTCTGTGGTTGAAATGGACTAACTGTTACAGTCAGGTGGAGAAGTGACTTGGGCTCTATCTGGGAAAGTTCCTATGTATTCAAATTCCAACAAACCCTCCAGTGTTGGCTCTTTTTCTTAATGCCATAATAGGAAGCATACATGAAGCTTTGTTTGCTTGCTCACTGATGCCAAATCTCTTTTATGTTCTAGTATGTTTTTCCAGTCAGCCATAATTTGGCATACCCTAATCAAGGTCAGTTCTTATTTCCTACCCTAACCTTGCCATTTCTTATTGTTCCCTGTAGATGGTAAAATCATAGTTTGTAAGAGTGTTGAATTCTTAAGGTTCCTCTGAACCTCTCTCAGGGAACTGTCTTCACATAAGTGGTCTCTTAAGTGAGATTAAATGGGCTCTGTAAATATTTTTGGAATTTAATAGCCTTGCTTTACCTTTCATAATCAAACAGGGTTTAAATATACCTGAAAAATGTTAGCTAATTTATTAACTGCAGCACTCTATTGGGATGTCAGACATATTGCTATTTGTCCTGGACTGGATATTTTGGCACCTTTTTCTGTACTCACACATTGTATGAAGGAAATCAAGTATGGAATCAATGTGAAAAATGTAACAGTAAAGGTACAGTACCACTTTTTGTTTTCATCAGAAACTGTAAAAGAGCAGACAGATATAACCAAAATGGGATTGCCCATATTATTTCACGTGGTTCAGTTCAACAGACCACAGAATCTGTTTGACTGAACTGTTGCATTATGACTTGAACTAAATGGAACAGTTGTGGACACCTGTGGTTTAGACTGCTGCAAAGGCATTTTCAAGCCTGATGGCATTTATAGATGTGCAGTGTATACCAACAAATGAACTGCAGTGATAATAATTTACTGAAATAACATTGTCCTTGAAAAATTAATCTAGGTATCTAAAACCTTGGCCCTCTGAAAGAATTAGTTAGACACAGCATAGGTGTAGTGGCTTATGTTGGCATGTTATGAAGATGTATATGATGAAATAAGGATGAATAAGTCAAATAAACATTTTGGGAAAGATTCTTTGCTATCTGTTGCAAAACAATCAGTGTTTCAAAATATTTGATAGAGAATCTAATACTCATAAGTCTGCTGAGCCAGAGACACAGCTTTCATAGGATATATTTCTCAAGAGCATGGAATACTGTGGAATGCTCATGGTTTGTTACCATTGCTAATGATTTTCTAGCAATTTGTCAATTCAAAGGCATTCTCTTCTCAGTACTATTGCACTGACATATCTGAAAACCAAACATGGCCACTAACACCCGAATTATGTGCAGTATTTAATTTCATTTCAGAATTGAAATGCCACGTGATAAAGAAATGATATGGTAAAACACACTGGTTATCAGTATGACAATATGGCAAATGCAATCACCAAATGGTCTTCTCTGGAGAAGAGCCAATCAAGGCATGTTTAACCTCAAAAGACAGGCAGAACCTTTCCTCTGTCTCTTTCTTTTGCTCTTTAAACACACATCAACTCCAGCAACCTGTACAGCATGACGGTCACTTCTGCACTGGAGTGGAGTGGGGTGGGGTGAGTTTGGGTTGGGAGGGTGGGGGTAGGGGATTGGTACTTCTCTCACTTGTCGATCCTAAATCCCCAGTCAACTAGTTGTAAAGTTAAACATTCAAATATAAAATGAAGATACAGACTTCAGAATTAGTTAAAGAGAATAGCTGGTCCATCTTTTATTGCAAGTTAACGTGAACAAGCATTATTGAGGCACCCTCCAGAGAATGTCTAACAATCAAACAAAGAACCCACATTTTTATACATTGGTCAGAAGTGATTATGTATTCACCCCACCATTGTACATACTAGTGTTTGCATTCCCCACCATTACATCCAAACCATGCATTAGTCAACATATGCAAACTGATATTCAACATCCACACCAGTTGGAACCTGTTACCACCACATTCCAAGAGAAGACTTCTCTTAACCTTGTCCTAAAGAAGATTGTTTTTCTGTACCATCCTGGTGGAGAGGTCATATATCTTACCCTGAGGTCCAGCAAAGCCTACCCAGGATCCTTTGCTGGGTAGGGCCTCTACAGAGGCCCTGCATGCAAATCATTCTGAAAGGACAAAGACTCTCTATACTCTTTTATGTTTTACATAATTAATATGTCTAATGCAATGTTAGGGCTCTTTTGCCTGTTAACACTCTTTTATTACCTCACACCCCACAGGTGTTTGCCTAGCACATTGTCCAAAGACTCTATTACCCAGACAGTGGGAAGAGACCAACATTTATTAGGTTGCAAGATCATTCACAGAAGTCATCGACAGCTCCAGAATGATGAGGATGCTGGCTGGCATTTACCATGTTGAGTCAGTGAGGAACAAAGGGCAGCCTCTCACCCCATGCTTTTGCACAAGGTAATGACATGTTTGGAGCTAGTAACTCAGTGTATGGAATGGCTTTGAGAGGTATTGATACAAACAGCCAGTCTGATCACTATAGCAGTGCAAGGTAGGCAAAGATTAGTGTGAGAGATTCCAGAGATATAAACTGAGCAGAGTCTGTGCTCTCTACACTTTTTACATATCACTGCTGTGTGAAATTTTCAAGCGATTTCTATAGCACTAGATAGTTCGTTTATTTATTTGTAGATAGATTACTAGATAGATGAAATGCATGTTGTGACACATAACTTTCCAGTTTGAATTAAGCAACCTTCAACTATATGTAGCTTACTGAACGAGTGTACAGACCAACTTTCATTTTTGTATTTTGGAAAGGTGCCTTAAACACTTGTAATGAAGGCTGAAGGCAGCCACCCTACCTGGGACTCCAACCCAGGTTTGACAGGAGGTAAACATGAGCTCTGACCACTGGACCAAGAGAGCCAGCTCTCTGGCAGCCAGAACACCCATATAACCTTCCTAAGAGAAGATCTCCGTCACACCAAGCTCCCTTTTAGAGAGTGATGGTCTCTGTCACAATGCCTTCACCTCTGAGGTGTGTCCCCTGTGTGTGACATTGTCCCTCCACATACAACTGCCATTTCCATCAGGGCCACACCCATGCCTCTCATCAGGGGTCCTCACACTGGGCTACACCATCCCATCACAGCAGGGGTGGGTTTATCTACCTAGGGCACACTCCCAATGATGTCACTGCCATCCCACTTCTGATGCCATGTGTAACGAAGGCAAAAGGCAGCCATCATACCCAGGACTCAAACCACAGGAGGTAAACGTGAGTTCTGACCACTAGACCAAAGAGCCAGTTCCCTGGCTTAGCAACCAGAGCACCCATTTAACCTTCCTAAGTTGATAGTCTTCGTCACTACATTGCAATAGCTACAAGCAATATCCCCTTTCCATCTGTGTGCATGAAAGAACTGCATTTGCATTTGTTTAGTATATATTGCATTTGTTTAGTATATACTGCAAACAAACTGCACTAGGGTTTAAATAGGGTGTATGTTTTATGATGGATAACATGAGGCAAAATATTATCCTTATACTCATAGTACATCAAATAAACAAAAACCATCTGACCAATATTTATAAAATAAAGCATTATCAGTAAATTCAACCCAAAATGGCCAAAGTTATTATCCTCAGTTATCCTCAGACTTTAAAATTACATTTCTGAAAATCTTGTGCAAATACTGTATTAACTCCATATAAATAGACAACAAGCAGGGACAATAACAGACAAAAATGTTTAAATGGCACAAGTTGATTACAGGAGCTGTGAAGTAATGGGTGCCTGACTGCAGCATTACCCTTATGTCAGGGGACAGACTAGTGATTACCAAAGGAAAAAAGAGAATAGCACATTCTTTCAACAATACCCATGATACCAGACCATACGCACATCTACCTAAAGAGGAAGTATTTAGCATGATGTGATGGGAATTTCCTGCCCTGTGCTCTGGAGGAGGAACATGATTATAGAAAATGTCACCAGAGTGAGACGTTCCTGAGCTCCAGTCTGCTCCAGAAAAATAAATCATTTCAGTAATAAAAGAAATGAAAGATGCTTTAGCAGGGTAGGGCCACGTGCTGGGCGCCTCCTGACACAACCCCTCATCACAACTGTCGGGATGTGTCTATTTTTCTGTTTTCATCTTCTCTCTTTGGCTTTCTGGGCAGTTAGATTACCCAATTACCTCACCACAAAGCCATAGAGCAAATCGACTATATTTCTGTCAGTTCCGTAAGTCTAATGTAAATAACTACTTGGCTAAATCTGACAGCAAAACTCTAGGAAATATCTATAGCTTGAACTTGTTATTCAAATGCATTTACAAGATCTGATCTGAAAAAGATGCAAAAGATCTGAAAATATCTGCACACTGAAAAACATACATAAGCCTCAAAAGACATGTATAGCAGCAGCCTGTGCTTGCTTCTGTTCTCTGTTTTCTATCTAACAGAGAGAAAGAGAGAGCAAGGACTCTGGCAAACCTCCATTTGGCTGCTGCCTATGAGTGCAGTTATCAAGCAATGAATTAAATGCAGTCCCCTGTCACAAAACATCCTTCAAACGATTACAGCAAATTCCCTCTTCAACAAACATTAGCCTGTACGAGTGAATTTATCACAGATCTTTTTTTGGCAATCACAAATCATCTTCCACCAATACAAATATGGGGGAGGGGAAGCATAAAGTACTTTTTGGCTCACAAGCACTGTACAACCAGGATAATGCGTATGCTGCTCAGACGCCTGCATGTATTCTGATAATTCAGTGATGATGGAGAACTGGGGCTCTGGGTAGAATTGGTGCTAAATAAAACAGTAGCAGTGAGGAATGGAGAGGAGGGAACAGGGATGGGGGAGGGGGTGAGGAGGATGCAGTAAAATGACTGCTTCAGCCTGGCTCTGCAGGAGTCATCATCCCAATGGAGCATGCGCTGGCATCACCCACCACCGCAGATAAGCAAAGGTTATTATTGGGTTAAGACTCGTCTGTTTTCAAAAGCACAGCATGACCTGCAGCACCCAGATCGAGGCTTTCCTGCTCTCTGGATACCACTAACTCTGTGGTGCTGTTTTTGTCGTGTGTGGCTGCTGAAGTGTCCACTTCCTTTAAGAAAGCATCTTCAATGGAGAAACAGAATGCGAGGCTGAAGGAGGCCAAGATGTTTAGTCTGGCTCTGATTTGCTCTGTGCAGGGCGCTGAGTTCTGAAATCTCTAAGGAGTGAGATTTGTGATGGCAGAATGGTGGCATTCTTAATTGCCAAGGTGCAGTCTGCTCCCATCTCACCAGGCAGACAAAGTCCTCCATTAGATTAAGATCTGATTACATGCATGACCCAGATGTGTCATCAGTGGTTAGAAAAGGAAGGCTTTCAACTATCTATTACAGTCAGATTATCCAGAGTATGTATCTTAAATGTGCAATAAGGAATAAGGAGTGCAATAAACTGGGAGTATGATTAACACAAATGTCTGGCTGAAGCTCCCTAAATGTCAGTAAATAAATTTAGATGTAACCCTGTAGTGTTTATGCTGTCAGAAATTCCCGTTCTAAAAGAAAAAGAATTACAACAAAATTGCAGCCCATTGACAAAAATAAAGAAAGGTAATACAGCCTCTATTGTAAGAATTCACACTGTGCTTCTAACTCTTCTCCCTAGAATGAAATGCTTGATTTGATAGATAGTAGATGAAAAGCAAAATAATTAATTGTTTTATCTTCACGAAACAAGTGGCAACTATCTTAAACCTATACAAGTCCACTAATCCATCCACATTAGAAAATAAAATTTGAATTAAAAAAAATATATAATACTTTAAAAAGCATACTTACATAATTTGAAGCAAGGTCTGGGTGTAGATAGTCAATGCCTGCCAAAAATACCAAAATGTTTTGGTATTATTTTATCTGCAACTACAACAAATATATCTAAATAACAACAGCTGTAAAACAGATAAAATTAGTAACTATATTTTGCTTAGTTAAGTGTTAATTGCTGTTGATGGGAGTGGTAATGAACTTTTACAGTTTACACACCATCATCCATTATGGCGATGGTCACTCCTTTCCCAGTGTAGCCCATCTTCCAAGCCTCAGCCACATTTAGGTCCAGCCCGGGAGTGCCATCTGCCTGCCCTGTATTTATCTAATCAGTGACACAGTATGAGCATCGTGTGCTTAAACATTCTGAGCATGTGGATATTAGGAAATTAAACAAAACCATGACAGCGAAACAGGTCAAGATAAAAGTCATCAATGTAACACTCTGTCGAAACCCTGCTGGGAAAAACTTAAAAATGACAAGTTCAGTAAAAGGGGATGCACCCTTTATGTTTGGAGTCATCCTGTATAGAGTGCCACAGTGTTGAAGGTCAGGCAAAATTAAGACAATGTAAACAGCAGTTACTTACAAGATACCACTGCTTAGTGAAGAGTGGGTCATTCATACTGATGTCAATGCCATTGATGTCACGGTAGCCTCTCTTCTGACGAGCAAAGCCCTCCTGAACAATCACATTTTTCACCTAAAACATAACATTCAAATTCTTTAAGAAGAGGTGAAATTTTTTTATCATGATAATGTTTTTAACACTTCCTTGAATTGTTATTTTATCATGGGTTATAACATAAGTATGAAACCTTTTCAAAAGAAAAATATGTTTAATACATGAAGAAATACAATAGTTTATGTGTTTGATCATTCATAAAAGCTCTTTTTAGGTGTGAATGATATATTTATCATCCCACTAATTCTATCTCCTAGTCTGGGCCCCATACCTCAACAGAAGCTAAAACCCACAGAAGGCAGATGCCTGTTCATCAGGCAGTATGTGCTGTGATAAGGCCTTGGAAACAAAGAATGCCTGAATTATCCTCCCAGATTTGCATGTTCTCTCGCTTTCAACAGACAGATCAAAGGCAGGTCTGGTGTAATTTAAGAAGTGCTTTGAAAGCTCTTTCATGGTGACTAGGGATATCATTTCAAACAGCACAAAGGCTTTAATGAATTTTAACAAGTGTTCTGTTTAATACAAATTTAACTTATTAAATTCTTTAGCTTGTGATCTTAAGCAGTGTAAGAGAACACATATTATGGAGTATATTTACAGCCTTCACCCTGCCTAATTAGTTACACATTAGTTGAAAACTGGGGGCAGTAGTACTTGACTTGTAATTGGAAGGTTGCTGGTTCACCACTGTTGGGCCCCTGAGCAAGGCTCTTAATCCTCAATTGCTCAAATTGTACTCATAATTGTAAGTCGCTTTGGATAAAGTTGTCCGCTAAATGCCATAAATGTAAGTTATCATAAGATATACGTTGAGAAAGGACTGGAAGCTGAATATGGACAGATGTTTGTGAAATGTGAAAGAAGGTATGAGGGGCAAATGTACCATTGTTTGTTTGAACAATACAGTTTGTTTGAACAAGCAACCATGAGCAGAAGCTGTCACAACGAACCATTAAAACTGTGATGTTAAGTGAATTTGTTCACTTGCAATAAAATTAATACTGCTTTGTTAATTTTAAAATGCAAATTTTTATTATCCCCACCCGTGAAATCTGCAGATAAGTGTCCACAGCCAGCAGTGTGTGTGACATGGTTGAGTTTGAACTTAGAATGAAAATTAGTAGAAGTAGATACTTGTTGAATACTGGTGGCTAAATTACATTTTAAAAACTGCCTCCCTTTTTCAGTCTAGTATAGAAAAGGTTTAAAGAAGCTGGAATGAAACAAGACAGGACAAATGGGCCTAGAGTGTTTCCTTAATTGGTTTAGAAATGAGGACATCCAGCTGCACCCCCTGTTCTGAAATATGAAATAAAAAAGAAAATTGTGTAATGGATTTCACAGTCCCTGAAACTCACAATCACTCTCAATAATCTGAAATGACAAATACAACTACATAATTTAACATTTGTCATTAACTGGAAACAAAGTAGGTAACTAAAAATAATTACTTGAACTATTTCAAGCACACAAAACTAGACAATCATGTTTTAAAACATCTTAGCATATAAAAAGTGTTGACTTACAAGCATCTATCTATAGAATTTGTTTCCAAACTAACATCATTCTACCTGTTTCCATATTTTGTTTCTTTTTCACAGTGCAGAATCAACTGCTACTGTTTTTTTCAAGGTTTTCTTAGGTTTTTCTTAAATATGCACATAAATTTTTCTTACACTGCCTGCATGTAAACCTTATGTCCAGCCCAGAGTTCTCTTACCAAACTCAACAAAGAAAAATACCTTCCCGTACTCATTACCTGTTGCAAAGTCAATATAGCACAGCTGTGACATTTTGAGGTCAATACTATTCTTGTTTAATAATGGCGAGAACCAGGAACAAGACAGGTACAAGTTTTGCTTTTTGGTTTTAATTGGCTCAATAAGATCAAGGTTTTGTGATCTTTAATTCCCCAATTGTATGTACTGTAATGTTTTGATCATACAGTGCCAATTCACTGAAATCCAAGGAGGAGGCTATTTGGCAGGTCCAGCAAACTGCATCTCAATTTTTTGTTCTAAAAGTGTTACAGTAGTATTACAAAGAATGGATATTTTACTTTTCTTTTTCCTATACTTTTTTCTACTTTCAAAAGGACGTCCCATCAAGCAATGCCATAAACTATTTTTCAAACACGTTAAAATGTAATTATGAGTTGGGTGAGTTTAGGTATTGATAAAAATATAACACGTCCCTTTAGGACATACATAAACATGAAATCCAATCAATATGTTTCTAAAGAAATAATTCAAAATTATTCAAAACATTTCAAAGAATGAAATGTTACAATGTAATTGTAACTGAACAACTCTATAAAATATCTAAATTGAAATTAAACCAGGCATGCTACCCCTAAAAACATGTTTCTTGGTTTCCTCTGTGCAGAATTCACAACTCTCATTTCTCAGCCTCAGATAAGCTTTAATAGTATGCCAGTAAGTAATTTATATTCTAATACTGGATGAGAATGGATTCCCATCTTTGGAAATTACGATGGATAGATTTATAGGTTAAGTAGTAGATTGTTCTGTATCATGCTCATGCAGAGACTGCGTTACACTGAACAGTGATCCAAATATTCTAATATTCTAATTCACCAGTTTGTCTAGATATATGTGCTTCTCTGATAACTTTATGACTGATCTGTGTCTCCATGGAAGCAGTCAGTACCAGTATCTACCATCTTCACTACACTGTGTACAGCTCTGTGTTGACATGTCTTTCTCCACAAGCAACAAAGGCATACATACATTGATGATCTTGTTCACCAGTGTGTAGGCCTGTGGTTGAAGCACAAACACAGTCCAGATCTGTGATCCACATACCTTATGTCATAACCAGATACACCAGCTAATTCAGCTGATAAAATGAACTTATGTGCCTTTTTAAGAACAAAAAAGAAATAAAGACAGTGCATGATCCTGGTCTTGTGTGAGTTCAGTATCTGTACAAATCCATGAAACATAATCTAACTCACTAATAAGATGAGATAACTGGTTAGGGTAAATTGGTTAAAAGAACACACATTGCTAATAAGTTCCACAAGTTAACATTCATTAATATTGTTAATACGTTGCTCCCATCATGATGGAATCTGTAGCCATTTATAGGCACTAGTACTGAAGCAGAGTATTTCTAGGTAAATTAACCAGAAAGATCCAGATTGCTCTCATTGGAAGACTCACTAGAAATCAATCTGAATTGGAAATCTGCTCTCTCTTTAAAATTAAGCAGGGAATGAATCCAGCTTGGTGTTACAGCATGTTGTAGCAATATTAGGAAACCATCTATTTTGCAAAATGTGAAAAAGAAATCATAGCACAGGAAGGAAACCCACAATTCAGGGATGGACTTTTTTTTATTTTTGAGAAAGATCCAAGGCATTTAAAAATGATAGAAAGTTAAAAGATCAAATAGCAAAAATCTAGTCACTTTGATCATGAAGCTTCCTTGAACACATCTTAAAACATTTCGAAAACACACAAATGCTCAATGATTTCAGTTAAACATGTGATTTTTTGTTATCTGGCTGTGCACCTCTGCCACTGTTGTATTAGCTATAGGGCTTCACCCACATCAGCCACATCTCATATCACCTATCAATTCAATCACTGCCGCTCCTCAAAACGGCATCCCAGGACCTTTTGCACGTAGACATTGTACTTCTTGACCTCATATTCAAATCTTCATTACAATTTAGCCAGCTCACACTGTCTCACCAAAGACCCACCAATCTCTTAGATGTCACCATCCATTCTGTGTTTTAGGATTTCTAATAGTTGAATGAAAAAGGTCATGCTTAACCACCTCCAGTGATAATGCTGTTACTCAGCAGCCTGGAAGGACAGGGAAGTAGAGGAAGACGAGTATGAAGAGCAGAGTGAACACTGACTCTGACTCAGAGAGAACAGCTAACAGCCCAGACATGGAGCCTGAGCTAAAGTACAAAAGTGGGATCAATAGGATACACTCTATGACAACAAAGATCCTCTGCATCTTTTGCATTGATTTTGAAAGGCTAACCAGCACAAGACTAAATAGTACTTGTTTAACATGCACTGATGCTTGCAACTGCAGGAATACTAATAAATGTAATAGTAATTTTACATTACAATTCAGCTGTAAAAAAGCATTATTACATTCATTTATATTACTAATGGCCCATGAGACATAATTTGTCTAACATAATTTGGAATGGTTTTACGGTGGTGCAAAGTAATTATACATATTAGCAATGCATTTGTGTTAGCATTTCTGTGTTCGTGAAGAAAGCCCAGACAGAGTGGTTAAGCTCCTGAGTAGTTCTGTATGCCCTCTCCCTTCCCTGCCTCCTCAGCTATTCAGACTAGATCAGACAGAATCTAGCTTCTTCTATTTCATGTCTCCATTTAAATTTTTTGTGCAGAAAAATATGTGCCCCAAGGCCATCACTTCAGATGCTTATGATCAGCCTGAAGCAGTAATATATGAATAATTGATTCTAACTAAAACCCCAAGTGTAAATGATTTAAAAACTGGGTTGTGTTTTTTAAGTGTTCAGCAACTCACACAGTTACTCAGAGTTTGTTATAATACAACAATGTAGAGCTTACAGCTTAACTCTGAAGCTCTTTCTCTTCTCAGCAGATCTACCAGATGTTACAAACATGCATTCTCTATACTCATGTCTTAGGAACTGCATTCCTGGAAATGCGCCCTCTCAAACTTAACCCATCATATACAAATGATCGGTGTCGTTCATCAATCCTTTCCAAATGTGTAAAAATTTGTTTATAAATGCAGCATTTTGAGAAATTCATCTGGAATTCTCATCTGCATAAACAGCTGCATAAACACCATATTCTTACTTATTTACATGTGTATGATAATGAATTCCAATCTAATCTAAAGGCTATATGAGCACCTGAAGCAGCAATTTGCATAAATATATGCCAATAAATTACTATATGAGGTAACAATGGAAGTAGTAGAATTCCTGATTCCCATGGTGTCAGAGGAAACAGGAAAAGTAAATAAATAGTTTCAGAAAATCAGACTTTGTTTGCAGATGCAAAAAGGCTATTCTGTGTGTCAAATCTATACTTCCTGACATAGCGTTACAAAAACCTTACATGATGGCAAAACCATTATCTTTTCATTTCTGCTCACATACATATTTTTTTCAGGTTACTTCTACGTTATCAAATATCCTTAAATGAAAGTCCATTAACCTTTGCCAACTAGTATGAGAAATCGCTAAAGATGTGTTGTCTCTAAATAGACAGACAGTTTAAGATGTGTATTTGCTTTTCATATTTGCTATCTGTACTGTGTGTTTATACTACATATAAATTTCATACATAGCATCTCATCAGTATCACTGTAAACACAGAAACACTAGATTTAGCAGCTGTATATGTCTCTATTGATTTGCACAATGAAAACATAGTTTTAAATTTTCTGTTAGCAAGTTGCTAAAACGTCTGCGTATTCTGAAATTTTAATAAAGGAGCTCTACTGTTTTTCTCCCAGACTTCATAAATGAGGCCCAGTGTGTATCAATATGTTGGCAATAACCAAAACATTAATGTGTATTACCATAATAATATGTTTGGTCTTTCACAACATTTCTCATAGTGAATATTAAAGCAACATAAATTTTGAAATGGTATTTAGACTCTGCTGTGGCATTACCAAGGGCTTATTCATGTCCTTGTAATTATTATTGTTGATAACTCTCAATAAGACATTACTAAATATATTCATGTCCATATTCTGTATATTAAAACCTCATTGTGTTTGTGCAGCATGCAGTATGATGGGCAATATTATTATTGAGACATTAAATAATTTGTTATCTAATTTTACGTCGCATCACCCATCCCTATTAACGATTGTTGCCCAAGGACTGGAATCGGGCCGGTTTCTATGGGAACCACACACAGAGCTGGTAGGCTTACCCGTTGGTCCTTCTCCAGACGTTGGTGGCGACGAAGGCTGCGTTTCCTCCTGGTCTTAGGAGCGTCCCGTGGGTAGAAATGATAAAGCCTTTCGCCAAAAGGGAGCTCGAGGAAAAGACAAAGAGCATATAAGGTTATGAAATAAAAACCCACAGCAGGTCCAGAGGCATGGTTGCCCCACTATGAGCAGAAGCACAGTGAACGTGGTGTTCTGGTCATATTTGATGAAAGGTTTAGCCAGGTTCACTGGATTGACCATGATATCAGATCTCTGTCTCATCCATGTGAATTAGCATTCTTATGGAGTTTAATTGCTGTACATCTATGTAATTAAAGGTAGTGCACTGTTAAAAATCAGTGCCACTATCCATGCATATTATGATTAAGATAAGAAAGACAGACAAGGAGTAAGACTATGAGAGTAAACTATAACAACTGAGTCTAAATACATGAGCCCTAAACAAAATGTTAGTTCAAGACATCTGAACTTCAGGCTTACACTGTGCATTAGTGAGATTCCATGTGGTAAGGGAAAATCACAAAGTGCATGAAATGCATTACTGAACAAATGGACAAAAAAAGAGCATTATTATATAGATTCTGTGAGATATGGTATCTCCTAACCTTATGAGACATCATGTAATTTTGAATCTGGCTTCATCATACCATAAGTCTTTGGGGGATGAAGAACTAGACAGTATGCACTTGCATGTGCAGACAAATTTGAGAAATGTTCCAAACTGAAGCTGTAGGCTACAAGAGGGCGAAATTTCAAATGCACGACCACAAATCAAGTCCTGCGTTCCATATCATTGAGTGGCGTAACACCCCAATGCGTACCCACAGCTCATACTTTGACATTTGACATCTGTCAGGATTATCAATTACTTTGTTCACTAATAAATGGCTCTTTATGGCAACCAAATAAGTGCTGTGATGTCAAACGAGGGAAATGTGGTCCATGAGTGGATTAGATACTTTAACATTAATGCTGTGTGAAAGGTTGGAAGTTTTTTATAATCCAAGCTTGAATATTACATTCAAAACATGTACAACAGACACAGGGAATACCACATATCAAAAATATTTCGTGTCCATGTGTTTGTGAATTTTACTGGTTATTACTAAAGGTACTGCTTCCATCTAAAATAGCTCTAATCTAACTTTGTTATAAACAAATGAACTAGATCACACATACTACTAGATAGTAAACAAAGATTGCAATGTCACTGATTTTACAGCACTCCTGCTACAAATCTATAAACCTTGAACTTGTATTTGACATTGTTTATAGAGTAGTATGGCAAAGCTGAAAGAAATTTATGAGTTGAATAAAGTAAAATAATTATACACAAATGTCTTTCCACTACTGTGATCTTATACAACACATTCCTGATCCTTTAAAACACTTCAGTCATCCAAGCAAATCCAGCAATTCTCACAGATTTATTTTATTGTCAAAAATAGGTATTGTGTTTTTTTTCATGACAAACAGATAATACATAAAAATAAACAAGCAAATGAGCAAGATTTCAATTATTAAGTTAATCTCTGACAGAATGTAAGAAGTCCGCTAGAGTCTGGTCTTTAGACTATAATTATTATTAACTGCAGTCCAGAAGTATTTGCTTCATTAAAGTACACTATATTTAATACATATTTAGATATGTTGAATTTATATGATTTTAGATAGTAATTAACGGACAATTAATTATCTCTTAGTTCTTAAACTTTTACTGCCCATATGATAAGGCCCTATTTCATCAGAGAATAAGATGAGTAAAACGTTCCCAGTTAGCCTACTCTGGATCCGTTACTAAACTTGCGCCCTTCTCATTTACAGAAATTTACACCAAAATTGACGAATATTTTGTGTGCTCTAAATGTAGTATGTACTCATTCTCAACGACAAAACTACATGCTTTTGTAATGGGAACGAGATATTTTCCATAAGATACGGGGTTTTAGTGGTCTTTAAGTTTAATTCCAGAGCTCATCTTCTGATTTCAGCAGTTTAAACTGTTTAAAACATTAAACGCAGAAATAGTCGATTTTCATGAGGGTATCGAATCTTACCTTCCTGGCACTTCCGAAGGCATACTCTACCGTAAGTTGATGGACTTCTTCATCCCCACCCTCATGTAATTGGACCAAAAGATGGTTTGTAAAAATTCCCTCCTCAGCGTCTCCAGTGATAAGGAGCAACGCACTAAATAGTATCAGAACGGCCGCTGTCCCATATTTAAAGGTTCCAAGCATCGTGCGTCTGTTGTGTCGCTGTGCTACCCAGAGTGAATTCAGAAAAACAAGGTGTTCCCAGTAAGAGATGACTTTATTAAGGCTCGGCAGGATTCATCTCCTCGTCGGGGTATGAGGCGGAGTGAGTTGTAACGTCCGTCGGACAACCGTCGTTTGCTGTACAAATCGAATGTTTGTGCATGGGACCGAATCTGCATTTTCAGCTAACCTTTCATCTATAATTCATCAGCATAAACGTGTGGGTCTTCTTCATGTGACGTTCCACGGAATGATGCCCAATAAGCTACAGAGGGTGTGGCTGTGGACTGCCTCCCCCTCTATCTTCTTGGGAGTATAAGAAGCCTTCTCGCGCCTGGATGCAGGCAAGGCGACATACTTTCAGCACCCTGGAGAATTCCTTCATCCGGCGCGACTGATAGTTAACAAAAAAAGAGGCCCCATACTGTACGTAACAACGAAAAAAAATTGCATTAAGGGACTAATTAGTCTACTTCTTTTTTTTTTTTAGGTTTAATTTTAGGTTTGATCGCGCACCTGTTTACACACAGTAGTGTAAAAGTATAAGTGGCTTCTTCGTAGCCTTTTTTAAATATTATAATAATATGGCTATTTTTATTTCACTTTTAACACCCTCTAAGAAGGCTACGTTTTAATCACGCGTGAAAGGGGACAATGAAGGTGCACAGCATAGACATGCCCCCACAAACTGCGAACTGTGGCTCGCATTAACTTGTCAGAAACAATATGTCGGAAAATAAATACTTTGTATAAGCAGATGAGATAAATCAGGTGTGGTAACTATGTGTTAGTCTTGATTAATTAGTACAATCGATTGATTATCTTCGAATTCAATAAGATAAAGAGCAGTATTACAAATTTTGGTTCTTCAGGAGATGTTACTTAGTAATTTTATCGTGCAATGCTTTATCCGTGCAATGTTTTAACTGGAACTGGAGATGCAAGCAAACTTCCTTTGGATAGGTAAGGTCTTCAGTGGAAAATGTGTTTTTTAGAGCTGACATCTAGCATATTCAAGTAAGATGGGTTCAACAGACAAAGCTGTCTGTGGAAGCAAGTGTTATGTTAATGTGGGAAAACTCTTAAATTGTATTAATAAGTCTGGAATAATTTCAAATACTACAGTGTATTTGTATTTGTCACCTGGAAACAAGTGAAATTGCTAAAGTCGTCCTTGGTGTAGATTGTATACAACTGTAATAGTACAAACATGATGTCAGCTGGCATGCAATGACATAAGGGACTAAATCAGAGATCCCCACTATTAATACCAGTAGCATTCCTTTATTCCATTTAGTCGTAGAGGCCACTGTATTCAGAACTTTTTTTATGCATGGTTTGTTTGTATCCATGACAATATCCCATCAGACTGAAGTGTAACAGAGAGTACAATTTCTAAACCCCTCAGACCTTCTCACAGGCTTTCGTGAACTGTGGCTTTGTGGATCTTACATTTGAAGGAGCTGGGATGGTGGCAAATATTGTGCTCCTTCAGATGTCTTTGTTTTCTATTGGCTGTGCTCTTTCTACTACAGGCTCTTTAACAGTGTCTTGGTTTCAACTAGTCTGCTATCATCGCCGATATCAATGCTGCCCTTTAGGACCCATGGCATGCCTTTCTTTTCAGCCCAGTCAGACAAGCTGTGGGGGCAGAATGGGGGCAGATAGAAGATGTCCGAACACTAAAGAAATTATCAAATGTCAGTACAGCGTGTCACTAGAAGAGGTCAACCCTTTGCACCGGTCCCCCATCTCACATTCTGACTGCAGTCTGCAGAGGAGGAATCAATCTGCTTGCAACCAGATTTATCTGCTGCGGGTGTTTAGGGAAACATCAAGATGGAAAGGAAATCGTTTTAATGCATAGAGCAGAATACACAGAATACACACAGAATACATTTTTGTATATTCCTGGGAGCAGGATGGCATAGAGATGGCTGGCTACTTGCTGTGCACCTTTCACAGGTTTTTATAGAGGACAGAGGAGCCCATCAGTGTTCCACACCATCAGACACAAATGCCAGACCTGCACTGACCTTTCTGGCTATCAGATACTCTGAGCCTGACTGTACTGGCTTTTTGAAGATAAAATGATATTGATCCTTTTGTTCTGGCTGCCTGTGACTAGTTATCACTGGGCTCCCATTGCTATTTTGCATATTCTTCCATGCAAACTAATTTGGAGCTGTGGTGCATCTGAAAATGTCTCATCTCACATCAGACTTACAGCACTATCACCATACAGTCACTAAAATCTTCTGATACCACACTCTCTCTGTTGCCTGGGAAACAAGTAGAGCATGCAGTATATAGGCTAGTGTTATTAGTGAATGCAGAAGGTACATATTTCTCTTCAACTGAGTCAAGCAGACAAGCTGGGACACATTTCTCATGCCCAGGCTTGAGTACCTAGAATGGTTGATGTGCTAAGAAGACAGGACAACATCTCAGTATCCATACACCAGTGGGTAATCGGTGCAACCACATCTGTAATGATTGCAAGCTGCCATGTACTGCAGGACCTAAGGCGGCCAAGCACCTCCGCCTGTCCATCTGTCTCTCGCTATCCCTCTATCCCTTTTACTGCAAGTGCAGTCTATGGAAATTATAGGAGGAAGGGGGAACCCAAACTAATAACACAGACATTCCCCAGAGGTTCCACCAGAACACAAATACCACTCAATGGCCTTTGAAGCGATTCAACATCTTGTATGCATGGTGCCCTCTGACACTTAGCATTCTATTTGATTACACAGCCCTCAATGCATTCAAGAACATCCAGCTCAGTGACATCACCAGCTTCTGCGTAAGGGAACATATTTCTTCCAAAGAGTCCGTGGAGCAAGTCAAAGGCAGGCCAAGAGGGAGCGGGAGACACCCATTTACACTCTGCTCATGGTTGCAGGAGGCGTCCGATGATCTGTCCTGCAGCCAAGCTCAAACCAAGGTAGATTTAATTGAATCCATCAGTCTCGCTCTCCTCTCATCAGAAACTAAATTGTCCTGCCACCGTGTCAGTGCTATTTATATTTCCACCGCTTGGTCAGTAATCGGATGACAGACGAGACCCATGCCTCACCAACCCTATGATTTGTTGTGTTTTTCCATAACCATTGAAGTACTAGTCACAATCATCACTTTTAAGGGCAAATCCATATCTTGAGTAACAGGGGTTTAAGCAAAAATATACATATTTTCTAGTGATAGTAAAAATATTTCCCAGTGCATAGTCATTTAAGCCATCTATATTTCTTTTTGGTGTCCCTAATGCAGTAATGATACAATTTAATAATAGATCAGTGGTTAATAATGAATATGAGCTTATTTTTACTTAATTCATTTTAGGTTTTTAAATATTTGCAAAACATGTTTATGTATAATTTATCCCATCAAAGATAGACCTCTCTAACCATATTCCTGCGCATCACCAGACTACAGTTTGTTTCTAACCTAAATGCAACATCTTGCTGATCTGGTTCTTTAAGTTAAACAGTAAACTGAATAAAAAATTAGGGTTTTTATTCACCACTTAAGATTTATAAAAACTAAAGGCCTAGTCTGCTTCATATGTAATCTACACTGTTAATGAGCTTCTGTTTACAATATACAGCAGTACAACCATACATTGCAGCCTGCTCTCTGGTGTGTGTGTGTGTGTGTGTGTGTGTGTGTGTGAGAGAGAGAGAGAGAGAGAGAGAGCTTTTAATTCTTCCCATGCATGCCAAGTGTTTTTTGAATAACTGAAGAATAGGTAAGCAACACTGAGAAGGGGGAGGCCATGCATAATCAGACTAATCCCTCCCTCTTACTTTATTGTTTATTTTAAACTGAGCACTTAGTGCACCATAATGAATGAGCCGTCAATATAAATCTACAGCTGAAAGTGAAGAAAGAGTATGATTCACCACCAGTTGAAGATGCTTCACAGGAGACAAATAGAAGAGGAAGAATAAATGGTGATCCAAACCAAAGCAAATTACCTTGATAAATCTAGTTATGAACTCAGTCGTATGCCCCTGGCAACTGGATTTAAAAAATGGGCCTCTTTGTTTCTCTGAGGCAACTTAATTCCAACTTGGCAGTGAAAAATCATATTGAAATACAGTGAGTATATGCTTCGTTAAGGATACCTATGTTATAGCCATATGTAACAGGATGTGATACCACACAACAGCTCTGAGCTGTAATGCTCATATTCTGAGATTAAAGGTATATCAGGAATTAGCCTATTGACTATTCTGCTTGGTATACAAGTGCATAAAAAGAAATCAACACCACACCTTGTGCATAACTAGGCAGTGGGTTCCTAGAGTAAGACCAGCAGTTAATCAATGCACAAAGATCTTGATTGCCCTCATCAGGGTAGCACAGTAGCAAACCACATCCAAGCTGTGGTTTTTGGTCAAGGTAATCTCAAAAGGTCATGTGGAGTCCATATCTTATGAAGCATAAAAAGCTAAACAGCTGCTTTCCTTCCTCCACATTTGCCATATTTACCCTGAGTGCATGAAATCTACCATGCAGGGACAATGAGTCACTGTGAATTTGTTTCCAATCTTTAAGATTATTTTCTTGGTGGTTGTTTTTAGTGTTGCATAAAGGTAGACAAGACTTCTATATAGGTGCCAGGATAGGCAACCAATCAGACTGATGGTCCTCATTTCTACAGCAAAACTGTACTACATCTTGGTAGGATTACTACGTTCAGTGTGGATGAATAAGGGAAACCCACTCCCTGCCACCACCCACACAAACAGCACTGTCAATCACCCCGTAATCACCACAATCCACTACATTTTAAGAATGTTGCTGCTTTTAAAACATTTTTACTATGTTGATGACCTTTGCTACATGTATGAAACTGTGTATTAAAATACATGACTAATTGCACCCTGTATTGATTCAGTAAGGCGTTCGGCATTTTACTTTTCAATACAGGAAGGTCCTGTATTTTAAGGGACAGGTGGCAACTCTACATCTTCGTGTGATGGGTAAATTCAGCACAGCTGTGTCTTGGGATCATCAAAACTATGGTACACTGGGTAATAGAGATCATGCCCAACCAAATATTTTAGCCTGTACTGATTCATGTTTTGTGGAGAACTCAAAATATGCCAAAAACTTAAAATTGGAAGGGGCAATAATGCAAAACCTTTCAAAATATGGAAAGTGATGTGCTGATTACATGTATTGTAAACTTCTTTTAGATGTGTGATGTGGTGGTAATGTTACCACAATAATTGAAATGCAGAAGCAGACACAATATTCTTTATGAACCTTCTGAACTGAGCAAACTGAACTGAAAATTCACTTATGGTTTTCCAGGATACAAAATTGGGCAAGTAGCTTGAAAACAGCTCTCATGCTATTATGAACAAATAGATAGAGAAGGCCATAAAGAAAAAAAACTGATCAGCATAGTTCCTACTTAGCTAATCCATTCAACATTTCAACACAGTATTCATGTGCGCTGTCAAAACATGGATGGTCATGCAAAAAATATTGTGCTGCTAATTTGCTTGCTTAGGCCTTGGGAAGTTTCAGAGCTTCTTAAGAGAAAATCCAGCTGCTTCCACCAGAAGACTCTAGCTGTGTTGTTAGTGGACCTGCCAGCAGGACAAGGAACCAAAGATAGCTCAGTTACCAAAAATAGCTCAGTTACCACAGGATCAAGCTTTGGAAATGGCCATCCCATTACTTTGCCACAGCCTCATAAAAAAGCTGTGAGGTGAACAAAAGTGTTCAGTGACCAAGATGTTGAGTTTTCCAGAATATCTTATTTGTGTTTTTGTTTTAAAGAAAAAAAGCACATAATAAATTGATTTTAATCAGCTTCATCCCCAGCTTAAACAGCTAGCTGCCAGTCACTGAGAGAATGTTCATTATGTTGCTACGACACTTATTATTATGAACTTAGCTTTGTTTATGTAAATCTACTGTTAAAGATCATTGTTGCCACATATAATTTGCATAGGTAACTGCTCAGATTCAAACACACTCTTATAGACATACTTTTGCAAAGCACACACACACTATGCTTATTTTTATTTTATTTTAATCTTATTTTCTTATCTTATCTTATGTTTACTTTATTGCCCTGTCCACTGTACTTATTGTAATGTTTCTGTTGCACTGGAATTTTTGTCAAAATGTCCATGGCCCTATATTGTCTATTCACTTGTATTGTATGGTTCTGAAAGCACAGATCCTGCCTTTTATGTCACATCTTGGAGGCCTTGGAGGCCTTGGAGGACCATTATTTTATTACATTAAATAAATGTATATAGATGGGACTATAAGTTTGACCCAACTTGATGTGACTTGACTTGATTTCTGCAAATTGATAGTTGCAGAAAAATTGTGGTTTAACTGGTTTATTATGTTCTGAAATGTTATACATGGTCAATTTTTATCAAGGTTTGTCTAGGGCTTTTATTTGAGAAGCGTTTTCCGGCTTTATTTTTTACTAGAGCATTTATTACTGTACCTTTTTCCTCTGTCTTTCTCTCTTCTCACTTGCCACAGGACATTGACGAGAATTCACTGAAGAGGCCCGCTGGTGTTCACACTACAGCATCATGGGTGAACATCCTCCCACCTCCATCTGCTCTATACTCGGGCCTCAGACACACGTCAGGGCAACCTTTTCCAACAGAATGATGAGATGCTAACCCAGAGGCATTACCAATACTGTCAAGTCTGCACTGACACCACTGAACGAGTGCTGTGAGATGTGAAAACACAGTCATTGTTAACACAGTCCTGCTGGAACTTCTTTTTTCAGCAGAGTGTAAGGGTGGCCATTACTAACCATCATCATGACAATTACCCTTTACATTTGGAAAAGGAATCCAGGTTCCAGAGGGACAAAAACACACAATACTGCTGACTGCTCACCAATTAGCTGGAATAGCACACACGTTAAATCTGCAGTCCAGCTTGTGTTCAGCCCTGATGTTTTTTTTCCATCTTGAAATCGCATTAGCAATAATGGTAATGATACCACTGTGTACTCTGTGCTTAGAGGTCACCACAGAAGCAACACCTGACCTCGGAGAAAAACACACTCCATTAAGAAAAGCAAACAGATTTTTGGGGGGTTTCTCTACAGAGTAGCTAATGTGTAAGCAGAATACACTGATACCCTTGCACTGGTTGTTTGATCACTCTCTGCTGATGGGTCTCGCTCTGAAACAATGGCCAAAAGAATAAATCTGAAAAGACAAATGGAAAATGTATTAACAAGTAATGTGATGTCATAAAAGGTTGTGAAGCCACAATAAGAGCTTGAAATGAGAAGTTTTAAAAAGCCTGCCATTTTAATTCTAGACTTCTATTAAGATTGCTCCAATTACGTTTGCTCATTGTTCCTAATACAGATCTATGAACCAAAATAGTAAAGTTTTTTTTATTTCATCCATTGCTAGTGTTCATTAAAATTAAAAATACATTATAGATAATCATCAATATAATCAATAATAACAAATACAAAGACAAAGAGGATGACACTTGTATATAAAAGTTCAGTTGTGCATCACTGGGTTAAATCATATACCCAATAAATGGAAGTAGGACTGTCAAAACCAGGAGATGACGCACACTCAGACCCCATGTCTTAGCTAGCAACAGTAATACTGAGGCCATCTGACGTAAGGGCTTCTTAACAGGGAAGTGTGAGGATGCGCAAATGAACTCGGCCACATTAAAGGTCTTCTACCCCGACCAGCTGCTGACACACATGCTGAGCCATGGGGAATGCGGCCCATAGCTCATCACCAGGAGGATTCCCTGCTGGCTTCTGTGGCTTTAAACGTTCACTCTCCCGCAAGGACAAGAATCTCTGTAAAATGCATGCAGCCTATGGAGAAAAAAAAACAAAAAACAATTTGCAGTGGTTATAGTCCAAGTAGAAAAGGGAGAATGGGAGAAAAGAAGGTAAGAGGCTGGATAATCTCATTTCTACTGATCCGCATGATGTTTGCTCCCACCAGGGCCGATGAAAAGAGAGGATGGTTCAATAACGTCCTTAGACCATTTCCTTAATCAAACATGCTTCCTAATAAATAAAGTCCTGACAAATTAAGTTTCAAGGCACTTAAAAATAAACCAGCATTAGACACAACCTGGGCTATAAAAGCGGATGGTGAAAAGTGCTTAGATTTCCTGATTTAAAATGACTCTTCTCCTAAAAGTGGGCACACACATGTCTCAATCAATGAAAAGACCATTAAACTTAACAAACCTACCTAATCTATAAACTGCCTCTTGACTCTGAAAATAAATAACAAAATAACCTGGGCCACAGACAGGCACTGTTTCCTCATGCATATCTTTGTGACAGTTAATTCTATTTGTGTTTGTGTGTATGTGTGTGTGTATACACCACCAAATGTGGGATCATGTAGCATCCCTGTAAATTGTAACTGCATGACTCACAATACAATATTTTGACCATCCATCACACAAGAGCCAGTTGTAGAAGGTTGCTCATTCGTCATGTACAATTCGTCATGAGTTCCCTGACTGCACTCACTCAGTTTTTCCACTGGATCCTTTTCCTCTAACTGTGTCTTTTCAACTAGGTGCAAAAAAATTCAATATTAGCCACAACCAGTCAAATCCTGCCCTGGCACTTAATTGCTTCACTTAGTCCTGTTCCTCTTGCTGTGGGTAATTGGTTGTCATGACAAACCCTCCATTCAGCGAAAACTGAGCAAAATTAAAAAAAAAACACCACAATAGAACAGAGCTGCAGAGGACCAGTCTCCCCCTCTCAGAGATGCGCCAGCCACAAACTGGCTTTCTGCAGTGAAATCTGGTGTGATCTCTCAATCCCTGAGGAAATGCAGCCGCGGCTGTCACCTAACAGATATTTCTCACTTCTGCATAGCAGGTCTAGGCTGGGCGCACCAGGGAGACTGGCTCTTCACAACAAATAAAACACAACCTGCTCATTTCACAGTGTTTTCACAGTTTTCCTATCATGTCATCCATACGTATATATAAGATAATTATGATTCAAACCTCTAAATTATTTTGATCTGCATTCTGTGAAAAATATGTCTTCATAAAAATTGCATTTTTTTTAATCTATGAGCTATACTAAGAAATAAATTGCTCCAGAGAGACATAAATGTACACGCACGCACATGCACACATCTGGTAACATCTAGGCATCATCTATGAAAAGCGCCATGCTGTTAAATGCTCCAGCGGGAATGGCTCTGTGACCTTGCTCTACATGACCATGTCATCATTACCACAGCAGGCTGTGGGTTTTCAGAGCAGTGGGGGCCATTACTGGGCAGGGGCATCATTTAGAGCTCAGTGCTCTGTACAGACCGGACCTCTGCTAGCGCTCAACAGCCCAACAGCGTCAGAAGAGTGCATAACGCGGACTAAAAACTGGGCTTACAGACTCCCATTAGTAAACTGGGGGGATTTGGCTGAGCAGAGCAAACGTTCCCAGAGATCACACTTCAGAATGTAATCTGATCTAAACCTGAATCTCGCCTTTTTCTTGATTTTTAAATAATATTATTTTGCATGTTAGCAAAACTGACCTTTTTTTTTTTTTAAATGTGAGCTTCTGAACTATAATAATCATAAAATAATATGAAATCTGATTCATAATAAACTCGAATGAATCACCAGCAGTTTCCTTTTAGGACAAACAATCATACAGTGTACACACTGGAACGAAAGAAGTTACTCAATCCTATAATGTACAATAGTAATGACTGCAAGAAAACATGCCTGGGTAAAAAGGGCTTTTCATGGCATTAAGTGGCACATAATTCTATGAAACATTCCAAGAATGACTCATCTTAATGCTTCCTTCTTCAAACTCTGGGATGTTACTTTTACAGACTTGCAGCTAATGGTGTATTTATGATTAATTCCCTAAAAGGTAGTAAAGAAAGAAAGAAAGAAAGACAGAAAAATACAAAAGTACAAGAGCAGGACACCAGAAATATAGTCCTCAAAGAGAGGCTGGCCATTTTAAAGCTACAAAAAAAGGACACGGAATTACTAAATTCTATCATCCAGTGCTAAGGCACAAGACTAATTCATTCAAATGTGAGACTGAGAATAATAATAAATATATAGCATAAGAAACATCTTGGCTTAATTAACTTGTTTATTTGGAAACAAGTTAATCTCTGTGCATTTTGACACATTGGGCAAAGTGAACTCATGAAAGGTACGGTAATTCAGGAACCAGCAGGTGTGTAATTAGCTCTGAGTTTTTCTGTATTCCTTATAACTCACCTCTCTTCTTGTGACCTTTTCAGTCTGCAGACTCTTTAATCACTATTTTAGGCAAATGGTGAAGAGAATGACACGTGGAAACATGCAAAGAGTTTTTTTCTTGGGCTAACCTGGTTCTTAGATATGCATACTACTGTTTACTTAAAAACATTTTACGCAGCAAAGCTCAGATAGCTTAAGAGAATAAGAATATTAAAAAAGCTTTGTTTCTTTTGTCATATAATAAATAATAATATTTAGGTTTGATGGGTATAATAAGCATAATGACACTTCATTGTCACACTTCAGTAGGTCTCCACATAAGCAAGTGGCTTTAGTGGCATGTTAATGCCTCTGATCTTGACATAAGACGTCACCTCCAGAAATAAGCAAAATTAAGCAGTGAGATCAGTCAGGTTTTCCTTGATGTGAGGCACATTGGTCTCTTGTGCTATATATGTCTTGTAACAAGAAGTTTCTTTGGCACTGAAAGCACAGCACCACAAAGACAAAAGCTTTAAGCATTACTGTAAGTGTCGCAGACAGTAGGAGACATTGGCCTTATCATTAATTTTGCCCTTTAACACGAGTCACAGGAGAGCAAGACAGTGCCCTTTTTCCAATGCGTACATTGAACAGAGAAGGCCAATCAGTGAGCTTCTGACAGCACGCGTGTGCGGAATGTGGAGTGCAGGTGGTGGTGGTGATTGGGGGGTAGTGATTTACCTTGAAAGAACAACATGCTCCTGTGGAAAGACCACGCTTACAGATGCCATCTTAATGCTGCCATCTTACTGGTGCCGTCTTCTGGCATCTCTCATAGCACCTTCCACAAAAGCACAAAAGCATCTTGTCATGTCTCCATTTGTCCATGGTGCCTGCAAAAAATGCACAAGCTGTGTGAGAGGATCTTGAAGCCACAGAAATGAGAAAGCGCTATTGCACACTTACCACCTCCTGTAAAAAGGAATGGCCTTGCCTTGACGGCCACTGTGTTTTGTATTGACTGTTTTGGAAGTGTGGACCCTCTATTATCTGTTTCTGCCCCATTTCATTCAAGAGAGAAAAGCAAAGCCCGTATTGCAATTAGACCTCGGTGCCCACTTCCTGTGACATTATAGTAACTATAGTGATGACCATAAAACAAAGGGAGAGGTAGGGTTTAATCAGATGTGATGCAAATGACCTGAACATTCAGTGAACACCGACTTCCTCTTTTTCTCTCTATCTTGCACCACCAATACATACACCTGCACTTTTTTTACTTTCTCTCCCTCTGGGTCCTCCAGGACACACACACACACACACACACACACACACACACACACACACACAGACACTTTGCACACATGAAAGCACAATCACATTAACACATAATGGGAAAATATACACTACTAACCATTCACTTTAAGATGCTCTTGACTACCAAAACAGGTTTAATTTGCATTTCACCCCATGATTTAAATTTACACAACAGTTTAAATTATACTTAAATTAAATTGGCTATTAAATGCCTTAAAGTATTGCAGTTATCAAAAATACTTGTTTGGAACTTATCCTTGGTTGGAACTTAGACAAGGAATTCTGCCACTATTTATGAGAGTCTGAGTCTTATATAGGTATTTGATGGATACAGAAATGCATGTGCATGTAGCTAAACAAACAAACAAACAAAATCTACTGATATTTCTGAGGCAAAGCTGGGCTGAAGAATGGCATTGTTTAAGACCCAGAGCAAGAAGACTTGAGCATTATCACACAACTCTTCAACTCTATAATGCTCTATGGTTTGAAAGGTGCATTTGTAACCATTTTGCCACTTCATTTAATATGTAAGAGTACATTTAAAAGTGCCTGTACAATTAACTACAATGTATTAGTGTGCATAGAAATGATTTTAATAAGTAAATCTGTTTCCTTTTCCAAGCATAGTCACAAAAGTGCACATAATGTAATACCATGGTCTAAATAGACATTGGTAAAGGAAGTGTTTAACATTATATTTAAATGGAGGATGCTTGGCTTACAAGGCTTGTGTATAGACACAAATTTATACACCTAAAAGAGGGATAATGATACAAAATATAAATAAATTCCTGAAACAATCTCTCTGGCTGCTGAAGTTAAGACATGTATGTCTCTTCCATGCTCCTATGGCAAGCGGGGAGAGGAGAGGAGACTGCATTACATGCCCCACCTCAGCCCTACTGATGAATGCAGGTGGGAGCCAGTTAAGGCTGCGCTCTATCAGGTTAATGACCACTCTCTGCTTGATGAGCCCCAAAATGGAGCCTATCCCCTCTGGGCCTAGAGTAGTTCTTAAGGGCACCACGCTTTAAAGAAACTCAATCCTTTCCTCCACCAATAGTTTCATTTTTATGAGTTGTATTTTTGTCATTATAAGGCCTCTTTCTGTGCATTATTTATGTTTACATGTATTTGCACTAGTGCTTTATAAGATTTCTGCAATATATCATATGAGACGTGGTTTTTAACATGTTTTGGCAGGGTATAATAAAGATCATAAAATTCAGAATGGCAGGGACTTTGGTGAATGACATTGTTCTGAAATGTGATGGATTCAGATGCTTTCTGATTTGGTTTGAATTGATTTTCTTTGCGGTTCTCTCGGCTGGGAACTCCAAAGACCACAAGGGCACAGCTGCACCATGTGGGCACCCAGACACATGCATGTGTGCTCACACACATACACACACACGCACGCACACAGTAGTCTAGCCATCTCTCTCCACTGCACACAACAGACCCCTGTGGTATCCATGGCAACCCTCCAATGCTGACACTGTCTAACTGAAGATCGACTCTGGGCCCAGGGAGTATGCTATGAAAGGATATTGGACAAATAATGTCTGATACGTGAACGCACTGCACTCAAAGACATCATGAAGCAGCTCCCAATTCAGAAATACAGCATCGAAGCACACTTATAAACATGTAGCAAAAAAAGTCTTAAAATACTACTCAGAAATATCACCAATACTAACAAGCAGTCCACCCTTACAGGGCCTATTTTGCACAAAAATAAAATAGATATTTTCTCACATACAAAAAGGTGGGAGTAATGCGGCACAGTTTTGTTACATGAGACAGCGCCATGAACAGAGATGTGTCCGTCTAATGCTCCACTGCTTCAGATTTAGTCACTAGACAAAATGTAGGCTTTATGTAAGACCCCTGCTACAAACGAGATACACTACTCCCCTCCAGAGGCCATCACCCATAACCCAGAGCTGTTATATAAGTTCCTGGCAGCAGACTGATGATATAGTGGGTTTCTTCCCTTTACCCCACAGGCTTATGCTCACTGGCTCCTGCTAACAGGGTTGTGCTATTGAGATGTGGTGTAACATTTCAGGAAATGAGGTATTCATGTAAAAAGGCTTTGAATAGTCTGTGTCTTTTGATAGTGCTTTTTTAATAGTGGTTTTTAATAAAGTAAAGCATATTTGCATGTAATAATAGACCAATATCAGTGTAAAAGTGGAAAGTTTGGAATAATGGTGGAACATTGGTTTTTGTGACATACATTCATATTTTTTATTATTCTTGCTGGTTTGCTAGATAAAAAATATGAGTTCTGACATCAAAAGAATAGTGCTAGACAAGAAACATAGATATGATCTCACCAATGACATCACAATTTAAATGATACAGTTTAGGATATTCGAAATGTTTCATTTATCAAAATGAAGGGAGCAGATAATGTTCTAATGTGCTTCTGTTGAGGGGGTCTAAAAATGAAACAGGAAGTGCCAAGTCACACTTAAATACCCTAGAGGGTTTGTTTGTGTGTGTGTGTGTGTGTGTGTGTGTGTGTGTGTGTGTGTGTGTTCACTCGTGTGCATGTAATATTATAATGTGATTTAATAATAACTTATTGATGTATAAATCATAGTCTTCACTCCTACATGTGTGTAATTTTGAATCTTTCTATAACCATATAGGTCATAAAAAGCTACAAGAAAAAAAAGGTTAACTTGTGAAATTGTTTCAGTACAGTAGTTTCACACTGCAACAACGGAACATATAATTATTCTATTACAATGCAGTTATTCACTTCGATAGCTTCGGTCACTTGGCACATAGCATTCAGGTGAACTAATTTTTTCTGCAACTCCAGTGCATCTTCCTTGACCTTCAGAAGCCATTTTGCATTCTTCCAAGGTCATTGTGAGCATTTGCCCTTGCTGGCAGATGGAGCAATAACATACTTCCCCAACAGCTCCTCTCCACAGGACATCTCCTCCTGCCAGAGCACAGCCTTAATACAGTCCAGCACCTCCTCCCTCTCACTACCCTGTATGCTACTCTGCAAGCTTTCATATACTGATGAAACATAATCAGTGTATCGGTCCCGTCCAAATTACAAAGATAAAGTGGGTGGGGGGACCTTCCAGGCAAATTAGATATTTATGTTGAACCTTTTCACGATGCTCTCATACAGGCCTAATGTAATATTTTTGGCATTAGTAGAACATGGAAGTAAAGGTCACATGCATTCTGCGGCAGTGTGTTTGGCTCGGTGTCATGTCCTCCCTTTAGTCCTATTGACGTTATATATTCCGTGCACAAAAAATTCTAAATAAGGTTACAGTTCCTTCTACTGCAGTAAGTAATTGACGGCTTGACACTGGAAAACAAAAGCTCTATTCATGATCGCAAATTGAATTTAGTAATATCCACTAATGTCACTGCAGAAGCAAACACACACACACACACACACACACACACACACACACACACACACAGAAAGAGAGAGAGAATGCTCTTCAGGGTAATTACCTTCAATTTTATGCTATTCAGCTCTGTCAAACAGCCACAGCACAAAATACATCCCCAGAGAAATGAATCAATGCATAAATAGTGTTGCCCTCTGGTGCTTCCAGCTAATGTAGGTTATGGGGTTAGCATTAAAACATACTTTAAGCATATTCTGAACAGTTTTCTTTGCTAAGATACCTTACCTGATTTCTTTCCAGAAATTTCAATACAAGCTTTTCTAAGACACAATGAAACAAAAGTCATCAATCATCACACTGACAACTTCAAAACATCTGGACACTGCACAGAATACTTTTTTATTATTATTTACTCAGTTATTTAATTATCTTTTTTTTTTTTTTAAAGATAATTTTATTAAAAAGGCACCATGGGGCAGTGGTAGCTGAGATGTTAAGGTACTTAACTAGTAATCAGAATGTGTTGCCACTGTTGGGCCCCTTCAGTTACTTGAGTTGTATTCCGTCATAATTGTAAATTGCTTTAGATAAAAGTGTCAGTTAAATGTCATAAATGTAAATGTTAAATGGAATTGTATGTGACTACTTACACTGTTATACACTAGGCCTTGACATCTTGTCTTAAGATAAGGAATGAATATTTCAAGACACACCATCAGAATAAATGATTTCAGAATGATAGCATAATGTTTAAAAATGTAAAAATAAAGTAGTATATATAAAAGATAGTAAATAGTAAATGCTCGAGCTGAGTATTTCATAATATATACATACAACAGGTTTATTCAGCAAAAGAGCCATTATTTAAATGTAAGAGAATACTGTCAGCAACTATTTTGCTGACGGTATTCATATACCATATAAACCAAAGCAGGATCCAGCATTCAGTCCTTGAAATATAACTGCACTTTCCTCTTCAAGCACAGAAGAAGTCCATGTCCTTTACTCCCATGCAGAGTAAAAAGATAAGCACAGAACAATAAAACATGCCACTTTTTAAACTATGCATTTGTTCTGTGATGCCTATGGTGAATTGAGGAAAAGAAAACTCACAGCTGTGGGCATCTCAATGGTTTTCTTTTCAAAAATGTGTGTCTCATTTACATGGTTACTTGGAAAGTAGCCAATGATACCCATTTGATCTACATAGTGGTCACCATACACCTGCAAAAGAGAACTGTTATAGTACCTGAATTTTTTGAATACTGTTAAAAAAATAGAACAATGGGCGCATCTTCTACTTCAATACAGTGCAAATAATATTTTATGCAAAATGTTAAACCCAAATGTCTTGAGTATCTGAGTATGTCTTGACCAAAAAGACAAATGTTAGTTACAAACAAGTTTAAAAAGTTAGTTACAAAAGCAAGCTTTTTTCTTAGAGCCATACAAAACCTATTTTAAAAACTATTTTAACTGTTTAAGTTTTTCCCAGTTCTTCTTTTATATTATAAGGAAATTTAAGTATAAATGTATCAAATTATAACATGAGGCATAAAGAGAAATAAATCACAGAGCACAACCGAAATGCAAATTTTCAATGCAAGTTACTCACACTTCCCAACCAAAAGAGTCCAGTGCCCTCTACTGGCTTAAATTTGGAATAAACATAAATCATCTTGCCTTTCTTTAGGTTAATGAATCTGCAGTCAGAAGCAATGTAGTCCTCAAGAACTTTGGCCACTGATATAACATCTATAAAATATACACAGCATGAAGGTGTAAAGGTGTGCAAAGCATCACAGATTTTTACAGAAGCTAATCTTTAAATAAGGCATTTTTTTCATATGTAACATGAAAAGAAATCCTGGCAAAATATTGTCATAATAAACTCACATGAGCAGTATCTATCTGCACACATTTTTCTGTTGGCCAGTTTCTCCATGTGAATGGCATCTGTTGTCTGGTGCAGGCAACCGAAAGAAACAATAAGCAAAACCCTGTAGCCCAACTTACCCATTTTTCAGTGCGATACAGTATGAAATGACTACTTACTGCAACATTCCCCACTGAGCCTTCCATACAGAGACTGCAGAATAAACATTCAACAGGCAGCCAATAAGGTTGGAGCTTTGAAAATCCACATTCCAAACTTTAGGAATGGCAGCACTCTGTTTGCTGAGCTAATATTTTTCATTTCCTCTCCTCTGTATAATGCTCTCTTGTTAATATTAAATTATGATGTGTTTTTGGGCAAGCCAGTCACTGTGAACCTGCAATGTATGACAACTGTGATCCATCCTAAACTACACTGGGTTTGTGGTCATTTAGCAATTTTAAGATTTCGTCATTTTTTCATTTTATATATATATATATATATATATATATATATATATATATAAATCTGAGATAAAAGTTTAAAATAAATGATACCACTTACTCTAAAGCACAGGATATCAAGAACATATGTTCAAAATAAAGATTTAGGATACTTCATTATTTACAGATTAAACTTTGGTATTTTTAGCAAACACTCTGCTTAAGTATCTGTCAAGCCTTGTGAGTTTGTACTGATTTACAATCAATGTTATTTTTTCTAACATGCTAATTTTACCTCATGTTATTATATTACCTCATATTATACTGCAAATACAGTGGACTGCAAATGTATGGGCACGCATAATTAAATATGAAGAAGAACACTTATAAAAACAGATAATGATAGAGATTAAGCAATCATATATGAGAATACCTTCTTTTTCTTTCTGTTTTCCTTTTTTATTTTAAAGTTTTGTTGTATATTAATTCTGAAAGAATCATAAGCATAAAATGATTTGCATCCTTCAAAATATATTTAAAAGCTTAATAGCTTTGTTAATATTTTTATTTATTTATATTAATTTAGTTACGTTTTGTCTTAAGGAACTAATTTGCATGCTTTAATTTTGTCTTTTTTTCCTGTGGAATAACAATTATGAAAAAATGCCCAGGAAATAATTTGGTCATCTACCCGCATGGAGATAGTTTTAAAAATCATAGAACTGGTACAAAAGATCTCACCTAAAAATGCCAAAAACCAAAGCAAGAATTTAACTGGATCAGAATTGATTAGTTGATTCACCAGGAACAGGGCACAAGGACATCTTAAGCATAGTGGCAACAAACAAACAAACTAACAAACAAATAAATAAATAAAGTGAAAGAACCAGAGGTTTGCAAGAAGCTATTGACAATGCACTTTTGACTGGTGTGCTTTCAGACAAAACATTTAGCCAAAAGAAACCCCATCAATAAGACTGATGTTGTGGGACATGCCTGAAAAGAGCACTAAACCTACTTGAAAATATGGTGGATGAATGTTGTTGCTGCTCTGGGGTCCTTCTGAAGCTAAATAGCATCATAACACTTTTAAAAAATAAAAAAAGAAATGACACATTCAAAAAATGACAAGAGCCACAGTGGTATTATGTGTATAGACATTTAATTTGGCAAAACGGTTTACCAAAACAGCATAAAAGGTACTAGCACGTTTTGGACAAAACCCTGGTTGCATCTACAAGATCTTCTCAGAAGGTGGACCTTTCATCATGACAGTGACCAAAGCCACATTTCAAATTGAATCAAAGAAAGGATTAACTTGTAAGAAAAAAAAGCTCCCTGCCTTCAACCCTATTGAAAACTTGTGTCATGAATTGAAAAAGGCCTTAAATAAGCAACCACCTAGAAGAACTAAAGAAAAAATGTTTTGTTTGCATATGTTTTATAAGCAATGGAATACAACACAGAATTTCACATTTGTGTATCTACCACACTAGCAAACCAAGCATCAAATAATACTCTCAATGTTATACTCAAATACTCAAAATGTTAGATATCAGGTAAGCCCAAGTGTATTAAAGTGTTTAATTTTAAAAGGGCTACATAAGAAAAAAATAAAAAATAAAAAATAATATATATATATAAACACAAGACTGGGATATTGCTTGGATAAGTGCACTTCAAATGATAACTTTTATTTAGGTTTTATGTTACTTTGTGCATTCTTGACAAAAGGCCAGAAGTATGGTATACACTATTCGATTTTATTTAATCTTTTGGAAATTGTGTATTTGTATTTGTATTGTATTGTATTGTGTACATGTATTTAGCCCCCTAATGTATCATGTGAACATTGAAACTGACAAATTAGGCACACCAAAGGTGTTTTGTTCAGTAACCTTCAAATGGTAGCCTACAACAAACAAATTTATCCCATGTGTATTTTGTTCTGTAATACACTGGGCAATATTTGGGACAAAACATGATTTTAAATAAATGAATAATAAAAATATGAATCATAAAATTGAGGAAGTTGTAAACCACTTCTTAAACTAAATAGTTACTCAACAATTTTATTTACAATTTAAGGCAAACAAAATATGCTAGAACTAGTCCAGTTCAAGTGATTCATGTGACATTGCAGTGTAGTTGCAACATATGAAACCATAAATATTCAACATATCTGTTTAACGTGGTAGGTTTTGCAACCCTTCATGAATATTAAGTTAATGACGTAACTACTTCCGCAAACTTGAAAACGAAGCCGAGTTGTTTTCATTTTTAAGCAAGGTGATGTGTCCGATCGGCTGGTGCTCTTTATTATAGTCCATCCTATCTGTTATTTATTTATAGTGTAGGTGTGTAAACTACATGAGTGTGAATGAATCCGTTAAAACAAGTAAAAAAAAGTATAACGTTAGTTATTAGTCAGGACAGCAAACTAACTTGCCATTTTTCAGGGTCCTGAACAATAATGGATACGCGGGTGTCAGAGCTCTTTGGGACAGGTTCCGCTTTTAAATCAAGCGCTCAAGCAGTGGGGTCAGGTGCAAGTAAAAGTACTGTAGTGACTTCAAAAAAAGCTTTCACGAAGAATGGCAAAAAGTCAAAGAGTCGTTCAGCCCGATTCCCCAAACCGAGCAATAACCCTCCATATCTACCCCCGGAGGTAAATTTAATTCATTCTTCATACTCGTACTGGCAAGCGTTAGCTGTTGTTATTCTAGGTATAACCGCAGCACCCTTCAAAGCTATAGCTAATGAAAACTAGCCAGTTAGCTAAATCTTTCTGTACTAGCGTTAGCTGTCTATGGCTAGTTAACCTAGCTAACTAAGTAAGCTATCTCCAGGTGTCTGTCTCGCTAGCTAGCTGGGGTTGCTGGCTAATTTTAGATATCAGTTGTAACTTAGCTACCTGGTTAACTTGCGTTTACGTTACAAAATTGGTTCCTTTGTAGCTAGTCATTTGCTAATGCTGGTAAACATGCTGGTAAGTCAAATGTTCTTCTTGCATTAATGATTTCATGACTAGCTGGGTTAGCTAGATTCGTATTTAAAACTGGACACGTATACAGTTCCCTTGGAACTTAGATTTCATTTTTGAGAATGAAAGGTCAACAAGTCATGTCATTTCAAAAAGTCGCTAGCTACCAATAAATCATAACCAACATTCCGTGAATTCCGTGATGCATCCAATATTGAGTACTGAGGCTTAATAAGTATCTTAGTAGCTCTGCAGCTTGCTAGATAGTTTATGTAAATATCATTACTGTAACAGCTGTGTTTGTAAATACCCCAGCCCCCGCCGCCGCACGCGCTTAATGGTCGATTCGTAGCTAACATTTTCCCTGGTTGTATTATGCATGAGTCTCAGACTATGTACGAAGTAAGATGTTTTTATGGCATCCATTAAAAAACAAACAGAAAAGAAAAACGCAACAAAATATGTTGCTCGCTGTAATAAGCAGTGAATAAAGTCATACTTAATAGGTATTGTCAGTGTATTTCAATTGAACCCGAATTAAACATAAATCATTATTTAATACGGTGTCTGAACTAACTGTCTAGACTTTTTTGTAGTTGCTTTTCATTGAGCATGTTAAGTGAGCCTATGTAGCTCATGTTTTTTCTCTTCAGCAGTTAAGGTCTATGTATTGTTGGTGAAAGTTTGTTGATAGTTTTAGTTAGAGGCAGTTACATACTTTGCAACACTGAAAACCAAACCGCAGTTATTGTGTCAGCACTATTCAGATATGGCTCTTTATTGTTTTCGTGGTTTCAGGTTGAAGAGGGAAATATAGAGTATAAGGTAAGCTTTTAGCAGTCTTAACATGTCTTTTCATGAGTGCCCATCATCCATCCTGCTAAAAATGTAAAGCTGTTCTCAAATATGGGTGCAGTTTAAGTGCTCTTATCCCAAAAACCTACAACAAATTTACTATGACTGTTTTATTGTTTTGGTGCAAATAAACAAATTGCCAACTTTGCCTATACTAATGTGCATTCAACCTTGCGTTAAAATTAAACTCCAGATTAAAGTTGTTGGCTATAAGATTGAAACCTGCTGTATTGTAACTGATAAATTCCTGGAAATGACAGCTCCTGACCTGACCATAGCTATAAAGTATAACAGTGGCATTACATTGTCATAAAAACAGAACTCCTAACAGACTTGTTTGTAATATGATGCCTCAGTGGATTAATCAGCTCTGTTTTTAGCACACAGCTGCTGTCCCTTTACATATAATGCAAAACACATTCTATCCATTACCTGTGCATTAAACTACACGTGTCCACAACACTCTACCCTGTAAAACACAGCCTGAGTGAACTCTGAGCTTTACTCTCAGCTGAGCATAGTCTCATATCCAAACTTCAGACCTGTGTAAAAAAGAACAAGTGTGTGTATTTTTATGGTATTGAACTCCAGTTTGGTTTTGGCCTAGCTCAAGCTGGTGAACCCCACACAGTATCGCTTTGAGCACTTAGCCACACAGATGAAATGGAGGCTGCAGGAGGGCAGAGGAGAGGCCGTGTACCAGATAGGGGTGGAAGACAACGGGCTTCTGGTTGGCTTGACTGAGGCAGAGATGAGAGCCTCACTCAGGACCCTCCACAGGATGGCTGAGAAGTATGGCTTATTTACAACTTTTATATATATATATATATATATATATATATATATATATATATATATATATATATATATATATATATATATATATATATATTGTCCACTCTCTGTGGTGGTTCCTTAGGGTGGGTGCAGACATTACAGTTCTCAGAGAGAGGGAGGTGGATTATGACTCTGAAGAACCACGTAAAATCACAGAGGTGCTTGTCAGGAAAGTACCGGATGACCAGCAGGTGAGTGTTTCCATTGTCTGTTTTACAAGAAACCTTTGTATTTGTGGCTTCATGCCCATGTCAGAGTGAGCTGTGTTTCTGTAGCGTTGGCTCTGACCAGACAAGCGCACACTGATGTCTTTGTCTGGCTGTGTCCGTAGTTTCTGGACCTGCGGGTGGCTGTGTTGGGGAACGTGGACTCGGGGAAGTCCACCTTGCTCGGTGTGCTCACACAAGGCGAGCTGGACAACGGCAGGGGCAGAGCACGGCTCAACCTTTTCCGTCATCTCCATGAGATCCAGACAGGAAGAACCTCCAGTATCAGTTTCGAAATCCTGGGATTCAACAGCAAGGGAGAGGTGAGAGTGAACTCTCCACAGCTGTCCTGGTTTTCCCCTAATAAAAGCAGCCATGTTGCAGAATGTCAGTGTTAATGTTTACTCAACGTCAATGGTACAAATAGTGTTACAGTTCCTGTCTACATAAAATGGGGTGCTGCCACACATCATACTTCTTCACATTGTGACTTTAAACAAAAGTGTTCTTTTAAAATCGTCTCATTCTAAAATGATTATTTTATACAACTGTCGTAATTATTCAACAGTAGTAACAATAGCCTAGCAATCATTGAAAATGTTTGTCAGGCTCACTCTAATACAAAGGGAAAATAATCACTAACATTTGGTGAAATGCCCAAATTTCTTTTACATTGACAGAAATGAGTGAGTCCTCCTAGGGGCTCCTCTCATCATAAGCTACACTCACTGGTTGAATGCAGAACTGGCTAACTCTTTTATTTCAAAACCAGGAAGTGTCTTTTTTTTTTTTTTGGTTGAATTAAGCATGGCTTGCCATCATCCCACAAGAGGACTTTATTTAGGTAAATCTCACTGTTATTTATAGCCTTTGTGATTTTGATAGCAGTGACTGTCTCATACCCACCCACAGGTGGTGAATTACAGTGATTCCCGGACAGCAGAAGAGATCTGTGAGAGTGCCTCGAAAATGATCACCTTTATCGACCTGGCCGGCCACCATAAATACCTGAAGACTACCATTTTTGGCCTCACAAGCTATTGTCCTGATTTTGCTATGCTGGTAGTCAGTGCGAACACAGGCATTGGTAAGTCCATGTCTCACCATGATTTCCCCAGGTCTGATGTTTGTTTAGAGGATAGCAGAGCAGATGCAGGATTTATGACCCAACTACAGCTAAATCTGTGTTAATGTGACTCCGTCAAGAACAGGCTCTGAAAGTGTTGGATTGTGTTCATCCTTTTATTGTGCAGTAAGATAAGTTTTCATGGGGCTTCTCATGCCCATATAGCTTATGTAATAAGAGATATCACATGTTCCTCTTGTCCCCAATCCCCTAAAATACTACAGCTGACTGGTGAGAGTCAGAGACTGGGGGCCTGGGCAGTGGTGTGAAGTGGAGAGGTGGGAGTAATGTTCAGTAACCTGAGCCTTGCCATTGCTAGTGGTGACTTGAAAGATAAGACAGAACTGCAAATGAATGGAGCTTGGTGGATTGTTCTGAGTCGTCAGATTTGAACAGTCGTCACATCTGTTTGACCTCTCACATTCTCACATTAAGCTATAAAAGGTCATTTAATGGTAAAATTGACTGGTAACCAGTTTACAAATGTTAACATGCAGGTTTATTTAATCACATTGCTTTAAAAGACAAATTAAAACACCTTATTCCCCTTTCCCACTGCCTTTTGCCCAACGAATGTTCCACCAACTGTCAAATGCAGTCTGAAAATCATTGTCTGCTTAAAATGAAATTTAAGCAGATATCTGTGACTTCAAAACATCTGTCCATTAAATACTACATTTTATAAATAATATATTTTACTCTGTGAAAATGCTAATACAGTTATTCTCTTGATCTATTTTGTAGTTATTCTTGTGTAAGGCAAAAACACCCCAGTACTTAAACTCAGGATGCTAAGGCTCCGTTTTATGGCAGGCAGTCTGTCGGTAATAGGAGAGGTTATTTAGGTAAGTGGGTTTGGTGCCGGCTCTGTATCCAAGAGTCTTAAGGAGCACCAACAAGGCACTTGCAACCTGATACGCTGTCTCATGCATTCTGCAACCACGGACTTGGCCGTCACTATGCAGTGTCTGAGGAAGGAGCTGCTGTGCCGCTCCCTCATGGACACAACCCTGAAAACCACAGACGCAGCCAGGCACTCATGAATCATTAACATGAATGTGCGGGCATGTGGCACACGCAAACCGCTTTTGTCCTTGTCATGAAGGTTAGAGGTGACCTGCTGTGTTTGTTTTTTCGAGCCATCTATGCGGAAACCAACTGATTGACTTTGGATGGGAGGAGCTAATTCTAAAGAATGTAAGCCATAAGAGGGCTCGGTGCTTGCTGTGCATATATGCATTGCCATCAAAGGGTCAAGTTGTTGCCTTCTGGCAAGAGTGTTCCACCAGGCTAGGGCTGCAAAAATATGGACCAATATCACAGGTATATAACACTGGTATATAACACAATAACGCTGCTATGTATTGCTAGTGCATTATATCTTGCACTGTTTGTACTTTTGATCATAACAAAACAATTTGTACTTTTGATCATATGAATGTCTTTATTCATTAGCAGATCCACCATGCTAATGAATCACATTCTTCACTTATTCATATAACACTTAACAATACTCATTCACATTCATCAAACTATCTGCTGGAACATTTGAAGCTGGTCAAGATGCACACTACACAAAAGAATATTTTATGGTATGTTAGAGGTCTCATTATTCATACTGAGGATTCCTGCAGTATTGGTAATGCAAAGGACAGCATATGGTGCAGTACTGCACACACTCATACATGGGTTAAGACAACTATGGGACACCTGCCCTGTTGAGTTCTGAACTTTAAACACTTAGGAACTGGAGTTTTAGGTTATTCTGTTTCTTTTTAATGATTAAATGCTGTGTGTTACAATACATGACATACTGATGCTGGTTTGTGATGTCAACATTTGTGGCTCAGTGTCCCAGGCACTTGTTAAAAGGAAGTATACAGGCGACTGCCCTGAAATTCCATTTAGCTTTATCTCTTCAAATTGAACAGGCAGAAATCGTTTCTAAATACAATTCTGAAATAAGTTAATTGTTACTAAACTATGAGTGTACACCTCTTGAGCATTCTGTCTGTATGGACTATACCCTACATTCTAGAAACAATGCTAGTCTGGAAGCTGTGTTCAGCCTAGAAGTGTGCGCAGGTAATTCTATGCTAAATTAAGCCTTTCAAATATTTTAAATTGCTCTTTATTTTTTTAATCATGTCCTGCTACTTGCACGGCATAGCCATGTGTTCATGAGTTGTGGGAAAGGAGAATCATGCACTGGCAGAAGAGGAAAATTCACTCTGGTCGCAGATATTAGTACAGATGGCCAAATGTTTTGAAGTGATTCAGAAATTTTAAAGCCAAGTTATAAAAGTTTCAGAATTACTGAAGATATGGATATTTTAACAGCTTAATTTTTTTAAATTAACTCCTCTGTATCCATACAACTGTGTCATGGACAGATGTCTATATAACTGTCCTATCATCATACACTAATGCCGTCAAAGTTAGTGACTTGCCCCACTGACCTCTGAATATTTCACTGACTCATAATGTGTAAGGTAAAGTAACAATTATCCAGACAAACCCAAGACAACAGAAATTGTTACATTTTTTACCCCTCATTCACCATGATTTATTCTTGTTTGCAATCTCTGAGTTTGCAGAGATGCACATTGAGATCTTTACATGTTCCCACCCATAGCCGTTTGGAGTCTAATTTCATGGTCTGGTTGTCTTGTCCTTTTCAGTGGGCACCACACGGGAGCACCTGGGTCTGGCCATGGCCCTCAAAGTGCCCATCTTCATCATGGTCAGCAAGGTGGACCTGTGCACCAAAGCTACGGTGGAGCGCACCATGCGGCAGCTGGAGCGCATCCTCAAGCAGCCCGGCTGCAATAAAGTCCCTCTGGTGGTGGCTAGCACAGACGATGCCGTCACTGCTGCCCAGCAGTTCACCCAGTCACCCAGGTACCTTCCAGCTTTAAGAACTACCGCAAAGCCCCACACCAACAATAGCCCCAGGTTAGCTGTGTGGCCACTAGAGGTATACTGGGAATGGGGCTTGGAATAACTTAACCATTGTCTGCACTGGCTGTTTTTAAATCTTGCTAACATGAACCCAGTTTATTTTTTTAAAGGATAAGGAAGGTAATTTAAGTTTACTGTGTATGTTCCTTACTGTTCTTCATCCTGTGTCTCATCTTTAAACATCCTTCCCCTTGTTTGTTGGTCTGTTTAGCGTCACGCCAATCTTCACATTTTCCAGCGTATCAGGGGAGAACCTGGAGCTGCTGAAGGTGTTCCTGAACATCCTGCCTCCCCTCAGTAACAGCAAAGAGCAGGAGGAGCTCATGCAGCAACTCACTGAGTTCCAGGTTCATAATGGACATAGATCTGCAAAGCATAATTCTGTTACAGTCTTGTTTCTTTTTTTGGTTTCGCATTATTTTAAGGAATGCATTGCCCAAAAACTGATAGAGTTGCTTGCTGATAATAAATTAAAAGTTAATGGATGTTATGGAAGTAAATGGAATGGATGCAAATACAATTTGGTAACTGATCTCTATTTTCTGTTGACCTTGTTGATATTTTTGGGTGAAGTGTTACTGAAGCTGTTGTATTGCTAGTGCACAATGCCCTTATGTCATAGATAAAAATTATTAAGAATATGAATGATTTTGTACTATGTGCCAGACCCTTGTGAGATAAACACAATGGTCATTCAATGATCCTTTAGGTTGATGAGATTTACACAGTGCCTGATGTTGGGACAGTGGTCGGTGGAACTCTTTATAGGTAAAACGTTCACAACCATGTTGACTCATAAAAAATGTGCCAAGATTTTTAAAATTAGTTTCCAAATTCCCCTTGCTACTTGTGTGCAGTGGTATCTGCAGAGAGGGGGACCCGCTAGTGGTGGGGCCCACAGATGATGGCCTGTTCCGGGAACTGACCGTATGCAGCATCCAGAGGAATCGCTCTGCATGCAGGGTGCTCCGGGCAGGGCAGGCAGCCACACTGGCCCTGGGCGAATTTGACCGCTCATTACTACGAAAGGTTTGTGCTTATGTGTATGGTGTGGTCTGCCTGGGGATGTATTGCTGAAAGAGGCTCAAGAGTGTTCTGTGATGGACCTTGTCCTGCAGGGTATGGTGATGGTGAGCCCAGAGATGAACCCCACTATCTGCTGGCTGTTTGAGGCTGAGATTGTCCTGCTCTTCCATGCCAAGACATTTCACAAGGGCTTCCAGGTGACCGTACATGTGGGGAATGTGAGACAGACTGCCACAGTGGAGGCTCTGCAGGGAAAGGTGAGTCTTCAGTTGGGCTGAGCTGTCCATACATGTCATTTAGATGCATGATGGAGGAACTCAGAAAGCACAGTTTTAGCTCCTGGTCTCTTTCTCCCAGGAAGAGCTGCGCACGGGTGAAAAAGCAGTGGTAAGATTCAAGTTCATCAAGCATCCAGAGTACCTCAAAGTAGGTGCTAAGCTGCTCTTCAGACATGGAGTTACCAAAGGCATCGGTCAAGTCACCAAACTTCAGCCCTTGTCACAGTACGAACACCACACCTAGAGCCAGAGTCTGCCTCTCTTCTAGCTCAGAGGACATAGGCACAGCCAAATGCAGCAACCCTACTATCACCACCAAATTCCTTACTTGTAACACTCCCAATCACAAACCCATAATGTTCCTCACTTTCTTTTTCTCTCTCCTTCACAAAATCTTTCTTCCACTAACCTTAAAACCTTTTAAAGGACAGTTTTAATTTGAAACAGCAGTCTGGTTTACAGGCTTTTTATTTTGAAGTGTAGCAGTAGACTCTGGAGTTGAGATACTGTTTACAAATGCTCTGGTCATCATGTTGAGGTCTGTTGTGAGGTTGGGGGAGGAGGGGGGGTTAAAATGTTATTTTTGGTGTCCTTCTAAATATGGTTGAACATGTCTATCCTTATAGATCAATAAAGGAGAAGTTCATCCATCAGTTAATGTAGCTAACATCAGTAACTAGCAGTGAGTAAAAGCTAAACAGTGAGTAAACGCTAAAGATGTCAACTGCCATAATTCTTTCCATTGGTAGTCCCATATGCAGGCATTGGCTAAACTCCTGATTCAGGATTCTGACTCTGACTCTCTAACTCCTGATTAGCTGCTTCCACAAAGAGTTTACACCCATTTGCTGCAAAGCAAAACACAAGACGTATGAGTGATGTTCTGAATATGTTCAGTCAATATGTAGTTAAAGGTGCTTAATAGAAGACACACTCACCAAGATGAGTTGGCTGTCTTGGGTGGCCATCTTGGGTGGCCAACTTTCACCAGTATATACATAAAACAGAAGAAATTGTCCATCCAGCTGTCCATTTTTTCATTGATTAATGTGTTTTGATTAATGTGTTTACAAGCCAAAAAAATGTTTAAGTGCAGGTGAATGGTGTTTAAGTATGTTCATGGCAGCTACGGTGGTGACAGAGTTACCATCTTATAAACCAGCTCTGTCAGACTAAATGCCAGAACCGTTAATGTAAGCCCCAAACCTATCAATTGCTATATAAATATATAGATGATTAAATGTTTTCTCAGATTTTGTAAAGAGTCACTTTAATGTTGTGGCAGTCTCAGGTTTTATGGAGTTGAATTTTTGGGCTCTGTGAAATGCCATGAAGGTAGCAGAATTGAGATATTGCCTTACCATTATGTGGTTCTATGTCTCTCTCTATTGCTGGATATCAGTTACTTTTGACAAGATCACTGGCTTAACCTGTTTATAGTAATGCTTATAAATCATCATATAACTAGATAAATGTTTCTTGCCTCAAGTGCTTTGGTTGCTCAGGAAATCTCTCATGCTCCAAGAATGTATACCACATCCCCCTTTGCCCTAGAACAGAAGAATTTGTTGTTGACTTGCACAGCTTTGAAGGGTGAAAATCTGGGTCTCGCTTTAAGGTGTATGCCTCCACTGTTCTTTGACTGATTATGCAAAGTGGATTTTAGGCCACAAAGAAGCCTTTTCTGTTTCATGTTTTCCTTAGCTGATGTCAGCGGTAAAGTGAGGGCTTACTGTTGCAGCTCTTTCAGAACTTGATTTGGTGCTACATCTTTGATATAAGGAGGACAAATGGGGTCAACACATTTGTTTCTTAAACCCTAAGACTTTGTCTCTCATAGGAGCTGTGGTGGGAGCCAGTTTATGCATGTCTACTTCTTTACTCACCACCAAATTAGAACATGTTAAGCGATGTTCACCTTTAGTTCTTACTATGATGTTGTTCTGTGTGTTTTATGTGCAATTTTAGAGGAAATAGAAACAAATGTATTTAACCCAAAAAAAAACCATTTAAAGTAGAAATGTATAATAGGAAATGTAGATTTATCACAAACAATGTTTTTGCTTTACAAATTTGTAGTGGTTTCCAATTTTATTCAGACACCTATTTTTGATTTGCATCTCATTTATATAAATATGTGTCACTTTTCTGGCTTCAAATGCTGGAAGGGTTTTTCCAAATTATTTTAAAATATTTTAGGATTTTAGCTTTATTTTTAGTGAATTTGTGTATAAATCAGTTTGTATAATGTGGTGTAAATAAAATCTTTATTATGGTTTATTCCCTTAATGCAGTTGTATTAATTTGTTGTAAAACCTAAACCCTAGAAATACCTGGGCGTTGACTTGTCTGCATGGCAAACAGGAAAAAAGTTAAATGATGAAATTGTTGTTAAATGATGTTAAAGTTAAATGATGTAAGAGGTTGCAATTGCATTAAAAATGTCAAGACTTCTCCCTGTTCTTTTCCAATGACAATGCACAGTCGCTGTTGTTACTACTGTAGTGTCCATTGTTGGCCAAAGCAGGATGGGCCCCCTTTGAGTCTTGGTTCCTTTCAAGGTTTCTTCCTCGTGCTCTAGGGAGTTTTTCCTTGCCACTGGCTTGTTCACTGGTGGCTTTGACTCGGACATATGTAAAGCTACTTTGTGACAACAGCTGTTGTAGAAAGCACTATATAAATAAATTTGACTTGGCTTCTGTCTGACATAATTGCAAAAAATAATCTCAGTCTCAATATACAAATAAACTGTGAGCACACCAGATCATGTCTGAAGACAAATAAGCAACATATATTTTTTTACCCACTCACAATTTCTCCCATTTTTGTCTCTGGGAACAGGACAGGATTTTATTTGTCCAGTTTTTCATAAAGGTCATAAAGGAGATAGGTCAACAAATGCATTTTAAACCCTTTAAAGGTCGCAGAATGAATAGCAAGTAGTTGCTAAGTGTTTAATAAAAGTCAGAATGGGTCATTTTTTTTACCCACAAGCCAACAGGAGGGTTAATGACTGACTATTTCTGTGTGAGATTAGCCATAATGCCTCAACACAGCAGTAAGCCAGAGAGGAAATATCCCCCACACTTTTCTTAGCATGCAATGGCTCTGCCCTTGTGGGCTTACTGAGAAGTGAAAGCAAAATGGAAATGCACTGTCAAGTACATTCTGCCAAGAAATAAACACAGTAAGTCAGGAAATGTAATTATAAACACATTTGAATTTTGCCATATTAGAGAGTGAAAAAGAATATGGTGAATGTCATTTCAAATAGAATTTTAACATTATTGTATAATCACATGGAAAATATCCATGAGGTCAGTACTAGTGTATGAAATGACATGAAAATGGCATTATTTAATAATAAAAATTGTCACATGAATATATAAAAAAGATTTTTGAAAGGACATTTAAATTCAAATATACTGTGGCATCTGTCACTGGAATGGAGCCAGTAGTGATAGTGAAAATTAGCTAACCAAGGACTTCCAGAATACTGTGTGCCTCTCTGTATACTGTGTTTAGTTAAAGAAACAATAAGTTATTTTCTTAACGCATCTTTTTCACATTATTAAACATACCGACATTAGCCATTATAACCATTATACTGACAGGTAGTGGCCTGAATGTTTCAGAGATTCTGACTTTAAACTTGGCTGCTTCCATGTGGGGGACCCCGTTAATAAATTGGATAATTTGAAGACTACAAAAACATTTTGATTCCTCATCTCATGTGAGTTGCACTTTACAGAAAATACTATAAATATTCATAACTATTGCTATTTTTGGTGGTAAAAATTACTTTGCTCCTTTAAGTTAAATATTTTGTTCTGAATAGATTGTGTGCATTTCCTTTTTTTTTTAAAACTGCCATATGTAGTTTAGTTACCCTCCCCCTATTTTCCCCCAATTAGTCCAGTTCCTTTTTACTTGTTTGTTTTGAGTCTAAAGGCTTTGCTTGTAATAAAAAAAGCTATTTTATGCAGAAAATGACTTTCTCTGGTTGTGCTTCTGTGCCATTGCTAGAATATGTATAGATTGCCGTTTTACTTATTTTATTTTCATTTTGTTTGCTTACACATCCTGACCTCCATACTTTAGGCATTTTATTCATCTAACAGTGACTTCTGTGCCATGTGAGCATGTTTTCAAAAGCTGGTGACAAAGCAGAGCAAATTGCTTTCTAAATAATCATGTTTAGACCTAAACCTATTATCTGCATTTTTGTATTTTAAAACTTACACCCACATATTGGAACAAGTCATATCAACTTATAAACTGCATAAACCACGCAAAACTGCAGGACTTTGATTCTTTATATATTTTATTAGATGCATGAACCCAATTTTCTTACAAAAAACCAAGTACATTGGTACCAAGTACACAAATAAATCAATTTTATTGTTGCATCCTGTTTAATCTGTGGTCTCTCCCTGACATGACTAAAATAAATGTTATTATTTTTTTAAATCCGATGTCATAGTAGAATGTTACTGCTTTAAAAGCCTTGTTTTGCCTATCTTACCAGTAATAATATAATACCCTATCAGTGACGCAAAAATAGAGCACAAATGAATAATTATTATTAAAATCATTTTCTAGCTTGGAATATCTTGGGAGTTTTGCACATCAAAGAAAAAAAAAATCTGTCAGCTAAATAGCCTGACACTATGCCTGTTTAAGAATATTCAAACTCTTGCCTATTTAGAAGAACCAGTAAAAACACTACACAATGTGGCAATTTTAAAAAATTATCTGATATGGTACATGCTACATAATAAAGTTAGATCATTTGGATTAAAATATTAAGTCTTCTTGAAGAAGGCATCCAGAGTGGCAGTGCTCTCCATTGCTCTGGCTTTCTTTGCCTGCGGTCCAACCTGGGCTTTGGACCTGCCCTTTCCACGTGAAGACTGGGGGGTCCCAGCCCTGAGAGGGCCAGTGTTGGAGAATGAAGATGAGAATGAGGAGAAGGAGTTCTGCAGGTCAAGGGCAAAGTGATAGTCCATATGTTCCGGCATTTCCCACATTAACACTTTCTGTCCACACCGCTCACAGGTGCAATGGTCATCTCCAGCATGCTCAGAATCTGAGTGTTCCAGATGACCAATGTGTGTGAAGAGCTCTGTATTAAGTTTCTCACCTTCAGTAAATGAAGGGGATGATGCACCTGTAGAGTTCGGCAGTGTCCTCTCAACCTGATGTAAGCCTGAGTCTACAGGCCATTCTTTTACCCGAGCTGCCTGTTCACTGCTTGGGACCCCGTTTGGAACTGACTGTTTCTTCTCCCAAATCTTCTTTTTGAAAAAAGAAGAAATTGCAGTGCTAGGCCGTGCTGCAGCTATCGGAGGAGATGGACCAGCAGTAGACTGAGAAGAGATGCTCTGAGATGTGGGCACCAAAGGATGACTAGAAGATACGAAGTCATTAAGTTCTTCTTCCCTCACATTTTCCTCTGCCTCTCTTTTTTTCTTTTCAGCAGCTTTTTGGAAAAGGGTCTGGATTGGCCCTGGTTTCTTGGATGTCAATTCTGCTTTGGAAGGCAGCTGAGAGGAGGCCTGAAGAGACTGTGTGAATGCCACATCACTGCTAAGGAAACTGACAATTCCTCCTGATGGGGCTTCACTGAACTTGCTGACAGACAATTGAAGACAGGTAAGCGCAGGACACCTATGAAGCCAAATAATTAAGATAATTAAGCTGCATAGTTTAGTTGACCTGAATAGGTTTGTTGACCTTGGCCAAATCATCTTGTGCAGAACACAGTTTTACAATAAGTAGACACTGCCATAAATCAAACTACAATCAATAACTGCCATCTTGGCGCTCAATGATTGAAGACTCTCAATTATACCACTTGCTGTTATCATATATTATTGAGAGCATGAACATTTCCAAGTGCAGATTTCTTTTAAAAGGTAATTAGGGACAACTTGAAAATCACTCACCATGCCTCCTGGTGGCTGCCTGCAATATTAAGGCTCTTGATGATGGCAAAGCTGTCGTTGGTGATTTTGGAGGCCTCATAGCGTACTAAAGCACAGCAGCGGGAAAAACTGCTCGGTCTTTTATCCCCGGCCTGACGGACACCTACGGTCAGGAGCTTTGCCACTCGACCATTCTACAGTTAGGAACAAAGATTTCCTCATAACAGGAGATAGTAGAGAGACAACGGCTATTACAGTGAAACACTTAACCAGTAACGTTCTCTTACCATCTCTCGATCCTTATTCAGCCTCTCCTCTAGCTCAAGGGCAAGCTGGTGGAGCCAGTGCTGAACCTAATTGAAGAGAGGTGGGAAAATGAAAAAAAGAATAAGAGTTCATGAGACTAGAGAGAGCACCGCATGATAAACAATTGTACCTGTGCATGACATGAAGCAATTACCTTGCTTTTTGTATCCAGTGCTGTCTTTCCTGAGAAGTTCTTGCTACAGCCAATGGATTTGGGAAGCTGCCTTGGCTTTACTGGCTCAAACTCGATCCCTCGGCACAAGTCATACAGCCACTGTCTGAAGAAGGGGGAAACAACTGATTTAAAAACCTCCACAAGGGAATTCAGAGTTGTCATTTGATTCAACACATGAAGATTATCAATCATCTGATGAGCTAAAGATGTGTTGACAGAGAACACTAAACTGCAGTGCCATGGCTCTACATAATCTGACAACACAGTGTCACATTGCTAAGTTGTTCTCTTAAGTTTTATTTTTAGATACCAGTATCTTACAGTAAGTACAAATTAACAACTATTATTTGAATTATTTTAAAGAATTACTTTAATGATCAAGTACTGCTTTGTAAACAAGCTATTAAAGCATTTCCTACCCTTACATCTTACCCAGTCTTTTCTCCAAAGTGCTCCTCCAGCTGGGCCCGTGTGAACTTTGTGAGCTCTCCCATATTCTCCACCCCTAGAGTTTCCGTAATGGAGGCTCCCAGCTTTCCTCCCAGGTTTCGTCTGAAAGATAACCCCATAGATGGCTCCATTACACTCTGTAACTGCATTCAACCACCTGGGCATATATGGGAAGATGCTTACATTTTACTGATGGGAAGAGTCCTAAAGAGTTCAGGTATTGATGCCAGAGGCAGGATCGTCTGGCGATTAGGTTTGTTGAGGCCACATGCAAGTTTCGCCAATACCTGCAATAAAAGCTGTTTCCTTTAAAACTACAGGCAAAAAGGAATTTGGAGTGATTAACAGAATGGAAAGGTAAGGCCTTCTGAGTGCATGCTTGCATCCAGCAGGTGGAGCAGTTACCTTGTTATGAGAAATGCCAGCAGAACAGTGGAAACCTGTGTGCTCCTTCACAGCGGCCCTCATTTCCTCCACAATGAGTGCTCCCATGGTCAAACAGAGCTCTGCATAGCCTGCACATCCAATCTCCGGGCAGGGCAAGGAGTCCAACCACTGCTGCAGACCCTGAGACCTCCGTTCCTCTGTGTGTACATACAGATAAAGAAAGTATCATTGAACTCTCAGTAATTGCAATTTGCTTTGGATTCAGGAGAATTTAGTCCACAGTGAGTACAGTCATTATTGTTTACATGACATAGTGAATACACCTTTATCCGCTACCACATCTTCAGTTTGAGCCAGTTCTGTAGTGTTCAGAAGGGGAAAGCCTTGGACATAGGTGGTTTTCAGAAAGTGAGGTTCAATTCGTGCTGTTGTCAGATCTTTCAATTTCTTCTCTACACTGGCAGTAAGGTCCATGTAGGCTTCATCGATACTGGCTCTCTCAACGACTGCAAAGCGGGACATTACCTCAATCACCTCCACACTGGCTTCCCTGTAACTGTCCACAAAAAGACAACTTTGAGCATGGTGATAAGACATAACATGCTGAAGAATTCAAACTCGTGTTTTATTAGGCTGAGAAACCTTTTGTTCTTACCGAGTAAGATCAGCCTTCCCATGAGACTCTCTGACTCTTGCCACTTGAAGGTCTGGGCATATTTTTTTGGCGTCGTCTGCCCACATATTTCTTGTGACACCGTGGGCCCTGGCCTCGTAACTGACGGCTATGATACTGATAAAAAATAAATAAAAACAACAACAACTCAATGTACTATCCTGAGTCATGGTGAAATAATAAAAAGTGTGACATGTGGCGATCGTCTCACCCTCCTCCTTTCCAGGTCTTGTATTGAGCAACAACGCATGGTTTGTTCTTCAACTCAGGGTTAATTCGTTGTTCCACCTGCACGTAAAAGCAGTCCATATCCACCAAAGCTACAACTCTCTCCTTCCCGAAATCCATTATGCAGATCAGTCAGGAATTAAAGGCTGAATATACAGCAGCAAGCAGTTCGTTAACGCTAGATTGCTAGCTAACTCTGAAACCATACGAATTCTTCACCTACATCTCTGCGCTTGCATTGTCAGTTGGAAAAGAAAATGTGTTCAAAAGTTAGCTAGGTTAGCTATCTAGATAGGTTAGCATGCTACGCAGCGTTATCTAGATTTCACTGTTAGGGGAGAACAAAAAAGTACAGACATTCACTTTCCTGGCGCCATGTTTGTAACTAATATAGCTAGCGACGTAGTACAATACAAACTATTTAATTCAATAAAATAGCTGAACTATTTTAATGTGGCTAGCTAGATCATTTTCTAAAAACCCGCCTAATTTCTAGTTCCTCCATGGGTTCAGACAAGAAAAGAGAACGTGCAAACCTACGCCATCTGCTGGTGGTTGAGGTTCAATTTTAGTTCACGATTCATTTCGTCATATAGAAATTTTTGAAGATTAAAATCTCGCTCTCTCTCAAACACACACAAACCAGTTCAAACACATATCACAGAAGGGCATTTCCTTTTCGTAAATTGCGTAAATTCTGTTATATATATATAAATGCTGTAGGTTTGGATGATTGCGACGCGAATGTCAATGTTTTAGTTCAATTGGATTTTAATAATCTAAAATCATTAACATTTTAAAATTTAATAATGTGACTAGAGGTTCATATGCGATTTCCCTTTGAATGCAAAGACCGAAACGAAATCATTAGCTACATTCATATTTGCAAGCATGCATCGTGCATTTGAACATTTTTCAAACTTGCAATACAGTTCCATAAAGGTTTGGTGGTTTAAAAACTAAGGCAGACTGCCACGTGCAGCGCCACATTTGGATGTGTTTGAAGTCTTGGAGCTTGACTTCCCTACGTTTCTCCTACAAATGGGCCTTGAGCTTGTTTGGAGGTTCTAGCAGGGGAGTGCAGCTACTTCTATACCAACGATGCTCGTCCGCCGGGGAGCCTGTCCTCTTCCACCGAGCGCGGAGCTTCGGGAGGGACACACATGGACCGGTGAGGGAGGAAGGGGACACCCGCCTAGCCAGCCAGATCAGCCGAATCAACCCTAGCGATCAATGGGGTGACAGATGTCGCAGCCAGATCGCCCTCACATCCGACAACTAAGTGTATCGCGGTAATATATATACGAAAGTATGATCCACAGCTTCTTACTTATGGTATGACCAAAATCCTTCTTGCGTGTTTTATGACACAAATACGTATATCGGCTAATAAAAGGCCTTCTACTTTATAAAACATAATAATGTTGTTTAAATATTGTAAAAATACTCAAAGCTGAAAATTTCCCAAAATGCTCTGCGGCTATGCAAATATACATTACTGCTATTGGTCAAGGAAACCTACAGTAGTAAAGCGTATAGGCGTGCCTAAAATTACGTGTGAACAATGCAGCAGGTTTGATGCATAACAACCAACCATTCAAACTTCGCACGATTTAGGCTAACTTTCGTACAGCCCCGGGGCAATATTGTGTAAGAAATATGAAATGTGGCTATCGGGCTTTCAAAACAAGTGCTTTTTATACGATTGTGATGCTTCCTTTCAGGCCAGAATGATTAGAATATACGTCATTTGTAACATTATATTCAATTATATTATATTATAATTCTTTATATTATCCTTCTACAAGTAGAAAACGGCAGAAAGAAAAAACTCCTGTTGCACGTTCTGTCGTGGTTCACTTTGTAGAACACGGATCTTTGACAGCTATGCGAGGGAATGGATAAAATGACACTACAACAATAGTATATATTAGTTCTGCGTATAAAAACAACGAATATGCCATTGCATAAGTCGGTTATGGAAATCAAGTTCCAAATCACTTCATATTCATTACGCGAAACCTGTCATTGGTTGAACATTTTAATAAGGCGTTAAATGTTTCTATAACTATTGCAGGCAGGATTACATTCAGACCAAGTCGCTACTCGTCGTTTAAAGCTTTTTTTAAAGGGGTCAAAGCGTTTATTCCTTTAAAAATGTCAGATAAGGTTGTGCTCTATTACTTCAATGGGCGAGGGAAAATGGAGTCGATACGGTGGCTTTTAGCGGTTGCTGGCGTCCAGGTTTGTAACATGCTTAATGTAGTTCCTTAGAAGTTAAACGAAGACTTGTTATTGGTAAAGTTAATAAACTTTATGATTGCATTCACAGTTTGAAGAAGTCTATTTAACAACCAATGAGCAGTTCCAGAAATTGGTGAATGGTAGGTTAGTAGTCTACTTTTTAAATCGTCCTCATATTTTATGTATCCTGTCTAGTAAAGTAAACGTATTCGTAAGTGAAATTTCTAAAGTATTACGCAATGAACAAAATCAAGCCAACATTCAAATGTCTAACGTTTTACCTGACCTCCAGATGGAGCTCTCATGTTTCATCAGGTTCCATTGGTTGAAATGGATGGTATGAAGCTTGTACAGACAAAGGCAATCTTGAATTACATAGCAGGGAAATACAACCTCTATGGAAATGGTCTTAAAGAGCGGGTTATGTGAGTATGAACACATACATTTACAAATAATAATAATTAATTTAAAACGTATAAGTGAATAAAAAATAATGGATTAAAATGTTTTAAAAAATTAACAAATTTAGCTGTTTTCATTGAGGGAATCTCAAACGTTCCATAAGAAACATGTAGTAGTGCAATGTTGATTTCTTTTTTTATTTTAAGGATTGATATTTATGCTGAGGGTGCTAGGGACATCATGGAGATGATCATGGTGTTGCCCTTTACACCCCCTGAGAAAAAGCAAAGTCAGCTGGATAAGATACAACTCAAAGTCAAAGACCGCAGCCTTCCAACTTATGAAAAGGTTCGGAAATAAAAGGACCTTTGCACATCACGGCTAGTTAAACATTAGCTTGATTTTGTATTTATCTCCTCTATATAAATTATATAATATTATATCAGTGGCTGTTTGAATGTTTTTATATATGTGGTGTGGCCCTTTTAGGCTCTCTCCAATTCACAGTTCCTTGTGGGTAACCAACTGAGCTGTGCAGATGTTCATCTCTTTGAGGCCACTCTGATGCTGGAAGAGTTATTCCCTGCAATACTTTCCACCTTCCCCAAAATCCAGGTGAGCTGCATGCAGAACACTTGTGAACCTTTCACATAGCAGTTTTTGCACTCTGTTGGCACTGAAATCAAACTGAATTCTGAGATTTACAAAGGCAATTGTCTGTAAAACACACAAATATCTCAAAGGGTTGTTGGATGTCTTTATTGTTGAGGGCTCTACAGTATTATTTATAATGGAACTATCCCATTTTTATTAGGAGCAACAGTACATCTGCTAATTCATGTTTTTATCCAATCAGCGACTCATGTGGCAGCACAGTGCATAAAATCAAGTAGACGGGTCAAGAGCTTCATTGAATTTTTACATCATCAAAATGGTGAAAAAAAATTAAGTGATTTTGACCATGGTATATTTATTGGTGCTAGATTGGCTGGTCTAATTATTACTGAAACTGCTGGTCTCTTGAGATTTTCTTTAGTTTCTAGAATTTAAACAATGGTGTGAAAAACAAAACATTCAGTGATCAGGAGCTTTGTGGGAGAAAATATCTTCATGAAAAACCACAGACTGCTTTGAGCTGACAAAGGTTACAATAGCTCATAGCATACATCAAACCTTAAAGGGGGAAGCGCTACAACTGCTACTAAAAGTGCTACAAATTGATGTAGGAGACTACTGGTGTAGTCCACTCTTGTGAGCCAAGTACAGGAATGTGGGACTACAGTGGGCACAAGCATTTATAATCTATGGACCCAACCTGCCTTGTGTCAACAGTTCAGGCTACTGGTGTTGGAGAAGTGGTTTTCTCAGCAAACACTTGGACACCCTATTAACATTGTTTATACTTTTAATGCCACAGGCTATCTGAGTATTGTTGCTGTATATATGCATCTTTTTATGGCTATAATTTTAGCCATCTTTTAACAGCTACATCCAGCATGATAATGTGCCATATCACAAAGCACAAATCTTTCTAAAATTGGTTTCATGACCACAGCAATAATTTCAGTATATTTCAGTGACCTCTACAGATCTGAATCAAATAGAGCACCTTTGGCATGTGGTAGAATAGGAATTGTGCAGCCTGAATGTTACAATGTGCAACACTGTGTGGAACCACTAAGTGTGGTTGTTCTGAGAACAAAAGGATTATGGTATTATGGTGTTTCAAATACAGTTGCCAAAGGGAGTATACTAACATCACCTTTATGAATACCTCCTCTATTTCTTTCAGGCATTCCAAAACAGGATGAAAGCCATTCCTGCGATCAACAAATTCTTGCAGCCAGGCAGTCAAAGAAAGTCTCCGCCTGATGAAGTGTATGTAAAAACTGTGATGGATGTATTGAGCCACCTTTTCAAGTAGGAAATTACTGACCTGACAAGACTTAAATACTTTGGCCTTATGTTGAAGTATACCTGCACAATGAATAATATATTACAATATTTTCAATAGTCTGTCCTTTTTAATTGGCATATCTGATCTAAGGCCTAGAAATCGGAGCTCAAGGGATCAAAATCAAAGATTCCTACAGTTCCAACATACAGCTAGTTATAAAAGGAACTATACAATATTACTCAGTCTTCTGTGTGGCTGTCAACACAGAACTTTTTGTTCTAAATTCCACAAAATTACAGGCTAAATCACAGTTTAAAGCAATTTAATTAATTTGTCAGTCATACATGAAGACTGATTATAATACCTAAAGCATTTTGATTACATTAGGACAAATTAATACAACAATATTTGAAACTTTTTATATTGTTCAATTAAGTAGATGGATGGGCTATAATTAATGTTTAATGTATGTCTTTTAAGATAACAAGCCATCTTAATATGTTTCTCAGCAGTTCTCTTCAATTGTTACATTGTTAACCTGGATAACGAATGAGTGATGCATAATTAATGTGCCTATACGGTGACTGACAGCCATTGTCTATGCATGTATTTTTATCAATAAAAGTGGAAACTGGTTTGTATATTAATTTTAACTTGGAAGAGAAACAAAAGTGTATGACACTTATGCTTTCTACTGAATAATTACTTTTTCTGGCTTCATGATATTAGTAAAATGACAAAGTATGAAACAATATTTTTTTGGAATGTAATAAACGATTACAGTTAGCACAACATAAGTCAAGGGCTGATACAACACATTTGTAGTCAAATATTTTCATATTAACATTTTCAAAAAGAGTTCAGTCACCAAGTAACCAGAGTTCCATTTCATGGCAATTTTCAGAGGATCAGCAGTCGCACAACCATGAGGAGGCTGAAATCAGAATACAGAGTGACCTTTGCTACACTGTCATTAGATAAAATAATGTGGGTTAGAAGTCAGCAGTAAAAATGTTATGTTTCTCTCTAAATATAATGGAAAACTCTGGAGGGAAAAGTATCCAAAACGTTAGCAACATTAAATGTTGATGTAGTACTGTTAAATCAGTCCGTGACAGCCTATGAGAATTCCTTACACTTACAACATTCCTGCACCTTATGATTTACATGAGCTCTATTTTTCTTTTCATTTAATTTACACCTCCTTTACATTAATTCATACTGTATACATATGCAAAAATGAAAATACACTCATTAATTCTCACCTTAATCCAGTCATAAATCCTGCTGGCATTAATTTTCCAGAGTTCTTAAATCTCATTCCCATCACAAATGCCAGAGCAGAAGCAGCAGCTAGAGGAGGAAAAAAGCTGTTACAGCAACGTTGCTAAAAAATATTGTCATAAATAAACAGATAACTTTACAACTATTTTTCATAAACCTGTAAGAAATTACAAGTGACAGGCATCGGTTTCAATACTCACCAAAAGAAATCCATATGTCGCTAGGGTCATTAGTTATCCTATATGCTCCATAAGCAGATATGGTTCCAAAAAATAGTCCCGCAATTAATGACATTGAGCTTCCTATGACATTGAATAACATTTGAACATTAGCTAGCTAGCTAGGTTTAAAATAATTCAGAACATTACGAGATTCGTCACAGACTGCAACAACTTTATTGGCCATCTTAGGAAGTTTCCTACCTTTCTTCTTATAACCCACAAACCCTCCGAATGCTATAGTCGCTGCATAGGCAAACCCCAGCCAGTCAACAGTCATATTGTCCTACAAACAGAAAATGATGGTTACATTTAAAAACAAACTTAGCTGACAGTGATATCCAAGAACCTGAAAGGTACTAAAAAGCACGGTGTCTACAGCTCATTAGCCTAGCTAGCTAGCTGTTAATAGCGAGACACCTAGAAAATGGCTAGCTACCTTACCTAGCTAGTAAAGATAGTATTTTGAACAGGAAAGTAAATCGTTGTCTTTAGTACTTGTCTTGAAACAACCAAAAATTAAACAAAAGAGGGAATAGTTGAATTTGCACAATCGAAACGTTTTTATCAACGATTGCTGTGGTAGTACAAAGAACAAGCAATTTTGTTACGTCACGAGGAAGTAGAAGTGTATCAGTAACTACGGGGTCCAAGCACCCAAACAGCTGTTTTGGGATTTCACTGCTCTATGATACCAAAAATAATTAAATATAATACCCTCATAATCAGTGTTTAGATAGGGAAACACTAAGTGAACGGGGAAACACTGGAGCAAAGGGGCTATAATATTTTTATGGTTTCTATACGTGGTCCCCTGGCAGAAGTGTTCATCAATGAGATTATGGATTATGAATGTACACAATTATCCAAGCATAAGTTTTTTGGGGTTTTTTGAGGGTTTTAAAAAAACACCAAAAATACAAACTTTTATGATATGACTACTTCCATTTGGCAACTGTTTTATATACTGTATATATTTAAGTGTCACATACAGGTGGTAAGGAGTGACTGCCTTTTTGTTTTGGGGTGTGGATTTTCCCTCTGTTTTTGTGTTAGGGAAAAAATGGCAGATCTTTGTGTGTTTCTTTATTATTTTGCCTGAGTCACTCCTGAAGCTTATGGGAAAAGTTGGGGAAAGTGTCTGTAATTATTGTATAATACACCATAATACACAAAGACGCCTTGATATTTTGCTATCTTTCTTTTTTTGTATGTCTTGTAATGGAATTATAGCCTAGATGGTGTTGTAAGACTTAATAAAAGGAATTTGTTTTGTTTGCTGCTCAAGCACAAATAACAAACACCCACAAATCTAACACATTGTATATTAAAAAAAAAACATTACAATGTTACTATGAAACAAATCAGTAAAAAAAGACATTATTGTTAAAACTGTAAGGTGGAAGTCAAGTCAAATGTATTTATACAGCGTTTTTCACAACAGATGTTGTCACAAAGCAGCTTTACACATGTCTGAGTCCAAACCCCCAGTGAGCAAGCCAAGGACAAAAGTGGCAAAGAAAAACTCCTTAGAGCATAAGGAAGAAACCTTGAGAGGAACCAAGACTCAAAGGGGGGGCCAATCCTCCTCTGGCCGACAACAGACACTACAATGAATGCCTATTCCGGTTTTCTTGAAGTCCTAATCTGGTTTCTATGGTGTGGGTGTGTCCCACACAAAAACCCATCTCTCATGAGAATTTCTGTCATGAGCAACAGAGAAATAGTTGGCTTGGGTGGAGGTGTGCTAGGCTACAGCAGGGAGGCATGTCAACTGAGACAGGTTGAGGCTCAGTAACAACATGACATCAGGAGTAGGTGTACCTCTGCAGAATGAGAGAATAGATTATTAGGCATGTCCAGGCAAGAAGGTATATAAACTAGGGAAGTATAATGTGCAAGTATGGACTCTGGACTCAAGACTGTGTCTGAGTCTTGAACATTTACAGGAAGAGTATTCCATAGTATGGGAACTTTATAGGAAAAGGCTCTGCCAACTGCGGTAGATTTTCTTATTCTTGGCACTAGTAAAGAGCCTGGACCTATTTATCTAAACAGATGTGGTGGGTTGTAATGTACTAGGAGTTTGCTAAGGTACTTTGGGGCAAGTCAATTCAGTGCTTTGTATGTCATTAGAAGTATTTTATAATGAATATGAAATTTTGCAATGCAACAGTCTGATAGCAGAAGGGTAGGTGCTGTCACAGAACCAAGATGTTCTACATAAATTACTCTGTAACCTTTTACCAGAAGGGAGGTTTAAAAATGTACTGTGCAGGGTGTGAAATATCTTCATAAATTTTCAGTGCCACCTTTCCTAATCTACTGATGTACATAGAGGCAACAGATGGACGTTTACATCCAATGATTTTAGAAAAAGTATGCACCACCTTCTCTAGCCATTCTCTCTCCTATGCTGTTGTACTGCCATATTAGAAAAATATCAAAAAGGTCAACACACTTTCTACAACAGCTTTGTAAAAATATAGCATGCAGTCTCTAGACACATCGTTTCCTGAGCTGTCTTACAAAGAAAAGCCTTTAATGAGCTTTACCCAGCAAAGTAGCAGTGTTGTCCTCCCACCTAAATGTCTTATGGATAATTATCTCTAGGAGTCAATCCTCTCCTGACCATTAATGGCCAAAGGTGGTGGGTACACGTTCCTTTTTCTAAAGTCAACCACCAGTTAAATTTAGATTAATTATATACTGTTTCATCTTCATCAGAGTCCTAAGAATGAATCATCTGCAAATTTGCACAATTTGACTGAATTAGGATTAGATATACAGTTGCTGGTATATAGAGAGTATAGCAAGGGAGACAGAAAACAGGCTTTGGGGGAACCACTATTAAGAACTCAAAGTGTGGAAATCACACTAGTTATTTTAACCACCTGCCTGCTGTTTGACAAAAATTTGAGAATTCAGTAGTGCACAGTTCTTTTAAGATTGTCAAAGAGCCTTTCTAGGTAGTCTTGTATTAAATGCTGAGCTGTAATCTAAAAACAAAATTTGTGCACATGTACTAGGTGTCTCAGGTTTTGCAAAACACAGCATCAACAGACCTATAGACCCAATGTGCAAACTGGAATGTCTGTCCCATTATTAGAAAGATGACAACAGAGGGGTCTTGGCTTCAAGCTAAATGTAATAAAGAACTGCTTACAGTATACGTGCATTCAGCCAATGTTTTCTTAGACTTGTATAAAAAAAAAAAAAAAAGGTTAGGCAATACATGCTGAATTGCAAGTCAACTTGGAACATGTACAAACACATTTGATCCAGTTTGAAAAAGCAAGTAGGTTTTTTTTTATTTGTCTTAGATGAAGGGTGTGTGCAAATTGCACATAATGCACTTGGATTAAATTTATTAAAAAGGACAAAATCTAAATGAAATTAATACATAAAAACATTAACAAAAACATGACCAGTAGCATGCTAGAGTGACCTAAGTTGGTAAAAAATAAATACCAATTGTCTGTCAGCTTCCAATCAAACTACAAATTCAGAAAAAATGAAATAGCCTTGGAAACACAGGTATGGCTAAACATGATCATTTTTTTTTTGTGGTATGTAAATACAAATGTGAATTTTGTTTTGTTAATGATCACTCAGTTTATTGCTCAGCTTTAAATGTTTCACAGATCTGGTGCTTATGATCAGACTGTGATTTCTGAACATTAGTGTAGTAAGAACAAAAGTTGGCACAATGATCGAAATTCTTTCTTGGCTTCATGGAAAATTGAATTCTACAGTAGAAAGAGTATAAAATAACATTCTTTGGCTGCCTAATTTTTTTACTTTCAACAGTATGCAGAAATTAAATGAAAAAATTAAAAAATACTAGAAAAATATATATATATATTTTTTATTGTTAAAAGCAAAAGACAAAAACAGTATATTCTTATGTCACAGCCTTAACCTGACTGATATTCTGATATGTTAAAGAATTGACACTAATATATGGCTCTTTGAGTAATGCAACAGAGGTGAAACATATGCAGCAAGAAATTCAGTGAGGTTCTCTGCCACAGTGTCACAGTTCACAGCTGATGTAAATGAGAAAAGATAAAATGAAAGAGGGACAGTTGTTAGTACTGCACAGGCCTCCATCTTCAATAACTTCATAAATTCAAGCTGAACAAAAAACGACTTACTGCAATGCTTGCAAATTCCCAAAATGACAGAGACAAACACATTCTCAATTTAATATACTCCGATAATAAAGTGTGTGCCCTGCAAAAAATATTTTCTGTCACATTGCCAACTTTAAAACAACCAAAAAGAAGCATATTTTAGTTTTAGCAAGACACACTAACCTAAATATTAGAATGGTATTTTCTATTCAGTATAATTATTAGATGAATCACCTCAACACCATACTTTCTTCTTACCATAATCTAAATTACTCACTGCATTGTTTACTTTAAGAATCTTTCTAAAAACAATTCTAAATTATTCTGCAGTCATTATAAACACTGACTTTACACATACTAGGAACAAAGGAACCACATCCATGACTGATTATGACTGATACTTCAATGAAAAAGAACAGACATTAGTACCATTTTACAAAAGTATTAGTGTTAAATATTTCAAATTTGTATTTACCCATCACATTATTTAGATCATGTCATTTGCTGTCATCATGTTCTAACAACTGAAAATATGCTACTACTTAAACAATCCAAGTATTATGGAACATATGTGAAGTTGTATTATCAGTCCACCAATAAATTCAGCAAGGCAGCTATCCATGTATAAACAGATGTAATTTGAAATAGGCACTTTTTGATTTAGACCTAGACCTGAAATGTTATGCCAACAACACAGCGTACAAGTGGGATAGAGGAGGGGGCATCCACAATGAAATATCAGAACAGTTGTTATCAAACATAACCCACAGTGTTAATCTCAATTATGTGCCATGTAAAGTACTTTTTCTAATGTGAGGACAATGATAATTAGAAACAACAGAATGTACACATTTAATAACCAAAATCTGCATAATCTAAACATTTCTTTAGAAAATTATCCCAAAAAATTTCAACTTTAAACTAAATGAGAGCCCTTTTGAACATTTTATTAGCTGCTACAATATGCATGCCATTTCAAAAAAAATTTATTTGAAAAATCACCAGTTTTTAGAATCTCATTTCCAAAAAGAAAACATGAAAGGAACATTTTGCCACACAAGAGGGAAAAATACCCACTTTGCATTCATATTAAACATACACAACTTATTACGATACATATTCCATAATTTGTGGACATACATAAGGAGGTAGAGTTCATTTTTTTTAAATTATATAGAGTAATATTTCAGTTTCATTTAACCAATATTTTGTGACACTTAAGTACTGAAGATCAATTTAATAAAACAGCAATCTTGAATGGTTATGACAAAAATAAACACTGGGGAAAAAATCAGTTAAGTACAAATAGTCTTGTTGTATTACACACATTTGAATCCAAATGACAACTTTTAGGTTTTTCAAAGCAAATATGCATTAAAAAAAAAAAAAAAATCAAAGCATTCTATTGTATATTCAGTGCAACAAAAGGATCAAAGTTTCATATAGCTACAATGATAGACTTGGAAACACTTTCACTGGGATAGAGAAATATATATATATAGGGCAATTTTTATACAACAAATTTCTTGATGTATACCATAACATGGCCAAAGTCAGACAGAAAGCTTTAGTTTCAAAGGCTTTAAGTCAGCTTGCATCAATACTCCTTGCCAGTGATAGCATTGTGGTTATATTTTTGGAACTTACTCCTCTTCTTGTGTGACTAAAGTCTTATTCCCATCAGAATTTTCTTCATACACAATTGCAGACAATGTACATGACAATCTAGAAAGATATGCATTAGCAAGAAACTATCATTTTAATGTAGAAACCTAAATGTTATGGCTTAATTAATTTCTTAAAATTTCTAGGATATGGGTGTTAGGTATAGAAAACTCTATTAGCGGCTTCCCAACTGACTTTGACTTCCATGAAATAAACTGGTAAAAACATTCCCAGAGCTGCCCAGTAGGGGTAGTCTATGTGAAGTTTAGGGCTACATTCTGCCGATTCAGTGAGGCTGACTGGTCTGTCCTTTTTAAACTAAAGGCACACTAATTGATCAAATAGCATTAAAGTACAGCTTTTTTTGTATGAATACATCATTTACATTTTCGGGTTTGAGCTTTTCAAAAAAGACATATGCAAATATATACTGTGACATTAGTCAAAAGGCAAAATATTTGCATAATGAAATACGCACAAAAACATTCTGAATAAGTATAATGCAAATACTTGTTGATTTTGTGAACAAAAGCCTATAATTGAACAGCTACAGAGGTAATTGGATTAATGTGTTAAAGGCATATTACAGTGAAAAGCTTCTGCTACACTCTACCTAATAAAAATGTTTGCCATATTTAAGTGACAATATATTGCTCTCAAGTTATCATGTATGAACTAAACACTCTTTGCAGCCTCCAAGTTTGGCAATATTTTGTGAGACATTTATCAGTTGTGCGAAAGGTAAAACAATAAGCCCCACAGTAATCACTAACACCACAATAGCAAATCTGAATACAAAATGGCAAAATCAAATTTTCAAAATTTCATGCCCTACTATAAATAAGTCAACTCCCTTTTGAATATTACCTTCTCCTCCTGTTTTCTTTTTTTTCACTTTATAGAGTAACAAAAGATAAGACCCATGTATTGCATATCACATTAGTGTAAAGCCAAACAAAAATGGAGACAAGACACATAAGGGATGAAGAGAGATGTGCTTTTTCTCCATATAATCACCTTAAAGATTAAAAGTATAAACATATTAAGAGCCACTTATTTGGCAAAATTAATGGGAAAAAAACCCCAGCCCAAATTGTATACCACAGATGACTGAAAGCATAAGCATCTAACCAGTAAACTATATGTCTCTCCACACTGGTGTGAGTTGGCAGGATGTTGGTGGCTTCTTTTATCTTATGCACTTATATGGACCCACAACCAGCCCAACAGAGTGCCGTACAGCCAGGTTTTGGCATAGAGTTTTCTTCCTGGCTCAGTTAACAACATTGGCAAAGTGAGGCCGCTTAACACCAGCAGTGAAGGTAGTGTCTTTGTGAGACTGAGCAGTGACCTTTGACCTTCTCCTGGGAACCTGCACTTTTTGTCAGGCTCATCAGACTCATAGAAAGAGGTCAGCAGCCTAGAGAAAAGGGTTAAAGGCTTTTTAAGGAACCGTATTATTTAGAAGGGCCCTGCCACTAGAATGAAATATGACACAGAATTCTAAGTAAATATTAAACCAGAATTTATTATAGCTATTCTAAAATGAGCAAATTATTGGAGTCAGCAATACTGCACCAGCAATTGGTGCAGCTTTCAGATTAATGTAAGCAGTGAGGGTGGGCACAGGGCATACACAGGCACACTACTCACTTATCCTTGATCTCGAATCTCTCATGAAGCCACCTGCGGAAAAATGCAGGCTCTGTTGGAATTTCCCGCAGGTCTACACGTTCAAAGTAGATGTGCACTCTGGGGCATTCCTTACAAAGGAACTCTGCCAATGAGAAAGTTATGGAACATCTGCCATAAATGCAGCGACCAAAAATGTGTTTTAAACTAAGATAATAAATACATTTTATAAGAAAACAACCAGTAATCAGGGAAAATGGAATAATGTTTGAATTCTTTTGCTCCATGATGTCCAAACATCTAATTGCCGCTACAAAAGAAATCAGGACTGGATGAATAGGGCTCCAATGTGTAATGTCAAAGGTCAGCAATAGCAAATTCTAATAAAACCTCTATCAAATTCTAAACGTTTATGAACGAAGACGAATTATAAAAGCAATAGCAAGGTGCTTCATACTAACCTAATAAAAGAAAACCTAGATTAGATGTAGAAAAGGAGTGGGGGAAAAATATAAAATTGTGAGATTAAAGTGCAAAGGTTTAGAAATAAAGTGTTTTTATATTTGTACTTTGTATATATGTGGTTCGCATTATGATAGTGCCCTTAGTTTGCTTGCTTAACATGGACATTTACTTAGTGCACTCAACTGGACAAATTCTTCTAACATTTTACAAGACTCTATTAGATTTCTATTATATTGTATGAATCACTTGGTTCAGAGGAACATGGCCTAGCTATGATTTGAAACCTTAAAAACTGGTGAAGACTTGTGTTCATACAGTAGTTCAAAAAAGGCTATTTCCATCACTCCAGCATGTTGATGGTGGTCAAAATCTAGTCAGAATATAAGATTATATACAATATATTTATATCGTAATAGATCTGAAAAGTAACAAATTTAATTTTGGAAAGGCAAAAATCATTTAGTTATTGGTAATGACCCAAAATATCAATTATACCTGCATGGTGAAAATTCATGGCAAACTTCTAAAGTGAGTAATACACTTCAAATTTGCACAGATGTTGTAGACAAATCATGGAATGTGACTCACCCCTATGCAATGACGGAAGCAATACAATAAAGTGTGAAGAATGTAGTCATAACATCAATACAACTACTTAGATGCTATTGCTGTTTATTCCTGTGAAAAACAGGATGTTTTCACATTGTTTTTTGCATGACAAGTGGTGGCTTTAATGTTTTTGGGAACACCAAAGCACTGGAAAATAGCACGTCATAACACTCTCTGTTTACAGGAAGTGACAGGAAATCCACATTTATGTATTCTAGTAACTCAGTTGTTATCAGAATTGACAAACAGCAATGCATTCCTCTCAGGCAACCTGATATTTTAAGAAGAAGAATGAAATCAAAATAGAAAGGAGAAAAAAATTTGATATTTATGAAAGATTTTGAGATTGGTGTGCTGCAAGCCCCATCAAGTATAATTTAAATAATCGTGGATGCAGGTGGATAAACACACTAACCTATATGTTAACCTTTGTAATAGATAATAATAAGGCTCCAAAAGAGCTTTGTCCAACTGAACCACCACTGTTACCTGTAAGCATAACAGTATTAGCAGGTCTATTTCTGACAAAGACGTACAGTGATAATGTGTTGAATGTATTATAAATGCATGATGAATTGCATCGCTCTACCTGGCATTGAAGGGGCAGTGCATCTTTGGCCATCTGCAGTCAGTGTGCCCTCATAAGCTACTGTGATGTCGTAAACTGCATCCAGATGCTCTTTCATACATTCTATGGCTACATGTGCTGCTTTCATTCTTGGTGTCAGAATGTTATTCAGTACAGCAAGACCTGCAATAAACCAAACAGATTTTATATAAATCTATATATCTATATCTATATATCTATATATATATATATATATATATATATATATAGATCTATCTATCTATCTATCTATCTATCTATATATATATATATATATATATATATATATATATATATATATATATCTATCTATCTATCTATCTATCTATCTATCTATCTATCTATCTATCTATCTATATATATAAAAATATATATCTGCTAAGTACATAGCAATATCTGGTGCTATACAAAATGGAATGATGGGAATGCACACATTTGCACATATATATAAAATGGGAAGCATCTAAAAGAATAATGATTTGCAGTAGGGCACCAAAGACTGGGTGCACTACCAAAAATAATCTGGTGGTTGGATAGTTTTTCAGCAGGTGGGGGAACAATTTGGCCTTGTGTTGCTTTATTAAGCTCATCTGACAATAGCTGGATAATGTTTCTTTGAACTGAAATTCTTTAAAGCTAAAGCACCAACAGCAGTGGCAATATCACATAGATCGATGCTTATTAACCCAGTCCATGGGTTTCACCAGACAGACCACAGTTTTGCTTTATCCCAGGTGTGTCAAAGTCCAGCCCTGAAGGGCCAGAATCCTGAGATGTTTGGTGACTGCTCTGCTCAGACACATCTATAAAACCAGGCAGTTGACTGGTGAGTTGAATCAGGTGCACTTTAAGCATGTTAAACACCAACAGTGAATTGTGGCCAGTGTTATTAGTATAATATTAGTTCGTGTGGTAGTCTGCTGGGCTCTGGCCCTCCAGGACTGGATTTTGACACTCCTGCTTTATTCCCCTCCTAATACACACAACTCAAGCCATTAAGAACACTAAACACCTGGTAGAGGTGTACTGGGAACTGGGTTGGAGCAAATAATCCATCTAGTGGGACCCAAGGACTGTGCTGTGAAAGACTGGCATAAAAGGCTACACTGACCCACTACCAGATTTTAGACATTAGAGCAATTATCAGCATGTGTTAGAAGCATAGATTTGACTATTTGAGTTAAATGTATGGCATCATAAAATAAAATGAAAAAAATGAAGCATATGATGTGTTAACAGGTTATTTGTACAATTCACTTTCATACAGATTTCTCAACAGCTCAAATAATTTGTCAACTCAATAAAATTAGCTTGTTAGTTTTTTGATAGGCTCAGACTTTAAGACCTTACTGCATGTTAAATTGCTTGATGTCATCAATGACACAAAACAGCAATAATATATGTTTGTACATTAAGTCAATTTCTGATTTAGAAAACTGCACAATTTGTTACACCATTTCATTTTAAGGTAATGGTTCATTGATGCAATCACAGCTGGAAATTGCCCAAACGCCACAGGATTTTAAGCCAAGGACATTTCTATTTGGCTGTCATATCCTGTTGTGACAGACACACCATAATTCTCTCAACCCTAAAACTACGGAACCCAACTCTGGCTCTGTCCAAATCAACATTATAAAGCTTTGTTTAAAATATAATTAAGTAAGTTTTCTTCACTAACCTTTAAAATCTAACCATCGCTGTGCAATATGAGTATACTATACAATATCTTCAGCACTGCTAGACTATTTTATAATTATTACTGTAGACTATTATTATATTTTATTATTTTCAGCAAGGCTAGGGGAAATGATTACCTTCTTTAGCAGCAAAGGCCTGACTGCTACTGATTACTTCCTTTATTTCAGGGTTATAACGGGTTCCCTCTGGGAAAATCACAAGATACATCTGGAGAGAAAAAGTAGAACACAGCCTAAAGTATTTACTAACATTAGAGTATTTATGTGTCTGCTGCAAACATGGGATATGACAATTTTAGGTAGGCATAAATCAAAGCCTTTAAGGAATCAAAGGCATAACTTGGAAATGTCAAATATCAAAACCACAGAAAAATTCCGTGGATTAAAAAGATGGAGGTGAAGGGTTTTGCTCTTGCAGAAGGCGTGAAAGAAGTGTCTTATGAGCCAGCTGGAAGGCTTAGAGAGTGTCATGGGAAAAAGTCATTTGGCAATAAATCTCCTTTTTTATACAGACAGTTAAATGTTCATAGGAAGCATTTTAAATGTTTTAAAAAGGGCTATGCCTTTTTACCATTAATCTAAAATGCCAATTGCCAATATGAATCATTTGGTGTGAGCTTAATGAGTTCTAGATGGTTTCTTTCAACATAAACAAATTAATGTACACAAGAACAGTGTTTAGCCTAATGTGTTTGCTCTTGATATGAAATACTGTACATTATAGCATACATACAGGTGTTCCTAAATCAGTCTGGGACTGGAGTTTTCTCCTCATTGCCTTTTCATCGAATTTGGAGCTCCGCTTGACATATACACCACCGTGCTTTAAAGAAACAAATCACATTCCATACAAGAGACCATTAAATTAATAATAGAATATTAAACACACTAATAAGTCTAATTAACACAAATACACTACCTGAGAGAAATACCAGCCATACAATGGAAGCCATTTCAGACCATCTTTTAAGACATATCGTACGTGTCCAAGTGCATTTTGACGAATGGCTAGCATGTCAGCAATGATCCAATCCGCTACATCAAGGGAAATACATGCAATATGATTTAAAAGGATTGGTGCTCTAACAGGGGTACAAAAAGACTATGTAAATACTTCTGATGAATCATACAAATGTGGGCTATGGGAGGACACCAAAACTTACCTGTAGACTGATGGTTGGAAAGATAGACCACACTCTCTTTGTTCTTTGGTATGTCCCCATAAATTACAATCTAAACAATGAATAAGAATACTTGAGGATCAATAAAGTGAGTAATGAATGAAGAATAATTCAGAATCAATACGATTGGCCTTTGAAAGAAAACTAAAAACAAATAATGGTATTAGCATTAGGAAGCATATAATTTTGTTTCTCTTAATATTATCCTTTAAAAAATGTTTTAAAAAATCGAATGAGTAGGCTTAACTAATAATCACATTCACTGTAAGAAAAAAGTAAGCACAATTAAATTACAAAAAGCTCAATACATTTCAGTTTATTGAATAAGTTTTGCTTTTTGGATCACAATGATTTTAGGGACTTCTGTAAATTGTTATTATTAGACTATCACACAAGCATCTGTGTGCATAAATGACTACGAATAATGACATTATATATAGTCTCAATAACAGAGAATTCATGGCCCTCCATCAGTGCAGATAAATATTTCTCAATCCCGGTCTGCACAATCACTCCAAACTGTGTAGGGAAGTATTCCAGGACTAGGATTTGGAAATATTAATTTAGGTCTTCAATGGATAACTTGTCCTGGATGCAAGACAGATATTTACTGTTTTGTTGGAAAAGAAGCCTAGCCTGCTGAAAAAATACTGTCTGCCCTTACTACACAGTTCTTCCTCTGCTCCACTACACCTTCCTCAACTCATGAATAATGGCATTTTGTTTGTTCTAAATCAGTCATTATAACAATGTTTTGTACTTGCTTGAATCATTATAGTTCTCACCAAAATGTGATATTTGGATATTTTAGTTTAAATCATACTAATGTGGGTTAGCATATAAAAGTTCATAAAAACTACAGTTAAAAAATAAAGACAGAACAGACATTGTTGGAACGACCGCAAGCCTAATAGTAAAAAGAAATTATTTTAATCTTAAAAACAATATTTTAATAAATCAATAAACCAAAAGCCTAAAAATATCTCAAATATATTCTGGCACTACATTAACATAACCTTGCATTGCCTTATAAAAAAGGTGTTAATACTGGCTTTTATTGATACAACCAAAGCACCATATCTCCATCACAGTCCTTATCTAAAAAATTCAACTTTTCACCCATACAGCACAATTACAAGACACACCTTTTTTTTTTTTTTTTTTTTTTTAAAGATGTGTAGGTGTTACATACTGATTGATCTTGCTTTGCAGGTCAGTCAGGATGATTTAGATTACAGGTAAGCAGTTACATCTTGCAACATAGAGTATTGCTTGAAGTGTTATAACTTAGCCTAGAAGGAATAGACTACAGTTTTGCCAAATGTTTTTAAAATGGTCTTGTAAGAATGTCACAGATGATTTATATCTATGGGGTTGATATTAACATGTCATTGTATATAAATTAGGGCTAAACCTAATCTAGCCTAATACCTAAAAAGATATGTCCTAACTTTTAGTTCTGATAAATGGTACAAAAGGAAAAAATGATCAGCAACCGCAATCTTGCAAAAAACAAAAAACAATCCACAAACACACACAACTGTGCACGAGTTTTAACCATTACTGTTTCTAAGCGTTAAGGATAAAGTCAGTAGACTCACCTCAACACCAGTGTAATTTTCAAAGAAGAATAGGACCATGCTCTGATAGACTGTGTATATTTGGTCGTCCACTTTGTGGTACAGTCTGGCTGGTAGGACTGTGGACAGTAAACGCCAGGCGCCCCATGACAGGAGGTAAGCCGGGGCAGTGCCTATCATAACCGCGGCTGGGAACCAGTAACGCATCGAATAGGAATGCACCACCAAAGACAGCAGCATCTTGTATGGCACAAATAAATCCCTGCTTGCATTCAACTCAACTGACAAATCGGAGTAGAAAATCGATTTCCAGACTGATGGGTTCACTAGCAAGCTAGAAATAACGTTACAGACTGTGACTGACAGGCATTAATTTTGCTACTATCTGACTTCCGGGCTATCGTTAGCTTATCAGCAAGGATGTGACGGGTCTAGACCTTTACATACACAAAAACTAAACGATTTCTCTGAATTAGCTAAGTAGTCTCTTCTAGAAATCTAATTCGGTTTAACTATAATTTCCCTGGCAGAACAAAACACTTCCTGACCAGTTACTTTCACTAACCTAGCTAACATGCGACTTGAAGACGTAAAGTCTATAAACAAACGTGATTTATTGTTATAAGTACCATCAGAGCCAAAACACATCACGAACAATAACTTTACTTCACAGAAGCTTTAAAAGTGTTTCGTGTGACCTATTCTCAACAGTGCGAAATACAGGCTGCAGTCAAAAGTGAGGCTAAATGCTAACTTAGTAAAAGAGCTCTCGCAACCCTTCGCAAGTTTACCTACGTGTTAGGTAGCCGATTCAAATGAGCAAATGACTAATTAAAGCTAATGTATATAATAAATCTTGGGGTATCAGTGCGTCACAAATCAGCAACATAAGTTTGTTACAAAACTAGCTAGTCGTCCACACACCAAAGTCACGCCACATTCGCATTATGGACCCCATGTTGCAAGAAGTGACATCAGCAACGTACTAGTATTGCACGCGCTCATTGGTTGCAATACAAGTCCTAACGTGGCGGTTGCTAAGACGGAGGACAACACCTCTTTCCAACTCTAGGAGTAACACGCGCACGTGTTCCAGGAGTATAGCACGCGCACGACAAAAATACCAAGTGAGTATTTGTGCAAGATTTCAGTCAAGGTGTTTTGTTGCAAACCCTCAGGTTTTCATCTATCCTGCCCCTAACTGAAGTGCTAGGGCTTCAGTACAACCGTGATGTTGAAACGTAAAGAGAAAGTCCGCGCTCTGTATAATAGGAAAATGTGCATTAAAACGTGTATTAAATAACTAATACCGTACCATGACTGTACGTATCAAGGGGGTGGCCCGTGGCCTTTGCTCAGAAGTCATATAGAAATCATATACAATATATTTCTGATTAATTTAAGTCAGACCCTGTGCTCTATGCCAATAAATATGATTACTGGCATACATACCAGTTTAGCGTTTTATTTTTATTTACAAAACTTTTACAAAACTCAAGAAATGTTAACACAAAAACAGGGTTATCAAAACAAACACCAGCAATAAGCTGAATACATACTCTACTGAGTTAAAAAATTAACAAATTTCCATATGATTCACAGGAATCCATTACATCTGCTTTTTCAGTCCAAAATATACTTGTCATGTGGGAGAAGCACAAGATGTGTCACACAATCTGGAAAATAACCAGAAATTACAGCTTTGTTAGAAGGATATTACCATACACTGTACCTTACACCATCATACAGCCACAAATCAGAAAAGGTTGGGACAATGTTAAAATCATAAGTGAACACAGTACTTTGTAAATTCTGTTTTACTTGTATTACACTGAAAACAATATAAAGCACATTGTTTTACTAAGGAGGGGGGTGCTTATCTTCTTAAAACAATTACAGCAGAGACCCATCCGTGATTCTGAAGTATAAAATTTAGAGTAAAAGTTGAAAAAGCACTTATTAATCCATGAGTGATCCACCTGTTATACACCCGATTCATCAATTATTTCTGCTATAGACTGATTTGCTGTCTTTTGGCGTAATTGATGTGAAGATCCTCCCAGTCTTTTTGGAATGTTCATATATTTAATACTGAATTTTATTAATCACATTTTCAGCCTGTTTAATAGATAAGAGATTATATTCTGTTTGCATAAGTCACTGTTTATACAAATCTTGATATGGAGACTCTGCCATTACCCTGTCTAGCCTGAAAATATCATCTGTTAGTTTCTCAAGGTTTCTCAAAAATCTGTTTGATTTTTTTCCTAATGAAGGAGGAGTAGGAAATTATCTGTCCTTATAAATATGCCTTCATTGATTCCCAAATAGTTGAGGGGGATATTCCCAGGGTGGTATTATATTCCAGAAACAGAAATATTTCCTATGAAATAATAAAACATTCATAAGAAAATAAGTTGTTTAAATAGTTTGTTTAGTTGTTTAGAATGGTGCGTGGTTGGAATGTATAAAGTCATTGTTAATGGGGCATGATCAGATATCACAATGGCATAATACTTACAATCAAGAGTATAAGGTTTTTATTAAAAAAAAAAAAAAGTAATCTATACGAGAGTATGTTTTATCAACACCTGAGAAAAAAAGAATAGTTGTTCGATATAGGTTTATGAAACCACCAAACCTCAGGCCCACCATATGTGCCAAGAAAAAGTTTGACTGAATTAGTTGCTTTAGAAGGGGCAAAATGGGCAGATGAGCTTTGATCCAAAGATGAAAGCACACAGTTCATGTCCCCCCCCCCCCCAAAAACATGATGTGTATCCATATTGGGTAAGTCAGGAAAAGAGATTTGTAAAAAAAAAGAAAAAAAAGAACTGCCATCCAAGTTTGGTGCATAGACATTAACACGAATGCCTAGGGTATTATACAGTCTGCCTGTTACTATAACATATCTGCCTGCTACATCGGCCTCCACACTTAACACATAACAAAAGGAACCAGTTTGTTAATTATTGCTGATCCCCTTGATTGAGTTAAAAGTGGAGTGGTATAACTGACCCACCCATCCATCTCTCAATCTGAAGTGATAAGGTGGGCCCAGATGCATCACCTGTAGAAAGGCAATTCGTACCCCAAGCTGTTTCAAGTGGGATAGAACTCTACTACTTCTGACAGGATGGTTTAAAGATTTTACATTCCAGCTCACAAATTTTAACTGGCAACCTGCACGTCTGTGATTTGGATGTACATTATTCATATAAGGTCACTGAATAAATGCCATGTCATTAGCTCACTGTGGCACAAAGAAACAGAAGTCTTGACATTAGGTGTAGTTTGTTTCCAACATAACAAGGTGACGTATAAACACTACATAGCAATATCCACACATTAAAGTGCTTGTTAAGAAGAGATAGTTCCAACAGGTTGTTCTGCTGTTTACACAGAATAAAAAATACAAATAAAAAGAATGCATGAGAACAAAACATGCATAGTGACAACACTGTGGCACAAAACAAATCAAGACATTGGAATATTGCTCCATAACATCTTTCTCGAGCTTAAGCTCTACCTGAAGAGGTCAACTCAAAAGTGCAATCTTTCACTTATCCATCTATAAAGTAGCATATTCCAGTATCACCATTTAGGCTCAGAGACAGATCAAACTTACTGTACCAGTTCAGTCTAAATGACATTGGACTTCACATAACCCATTGTTTCCAATGGATCCTGAAACTCTTCTTCAGACCCACTGTACGTGATGCAAAGTCTAGCTGGATAGAAGATGCTGAAACAAACATCATTGGATCCAGAAGCAGATTCCTGACTTCAGTATATGTGGATCGGGCACACACCATGCTGGAAGGATAATCCAGATATATGGAGATCCTCTCCCAACCATATTGCAGGGGGCCAGCTTCTCTAGCTCTGCATAAGATCTCCACGCAGTCCTGATAATAGTGTAGCTCAGCCACGTGACATGAGGTCTGCCACCTGGCAGCCTTTGCTGAAGGCTGCAATGCAACAGATATAAAATAACATCCCTCTTCATATGCAGGACTTCTTTAAACAACTTTGAAATGTAGACAGGAGAACTCAAGCCCGGCCTCTCTGCAACATTTAATATGTGAATTTTCACTCTCCTCATTCGCCCTTCCATATCAAGACATTTTTCTTGCAGTTGGGCTACTTCTAGCCTGAGCAGGCATAAGGTCGTTTGCCATTTCATAACCTCATCTGAGGTTGTGGAAAGGCCGTGCTCCAAATCGCTAATGGATTTTTTTCATAGCTTCCTCATCTGTATGAAGCAGAGTAATAGCAATAACTTCCTCCTTCACAACCCATCTCTCTTCCTTAATACCGTCAAATTCAACAGTTAATTACCTTAATAACAGTTAAGCTTAACAGTTATATCTTCTTTCAAAGTTGAGAGAATCTCGGCCTTCACATCTGCCAGCTCTGAGGCCATTGAGTGACTCCTACCAGTAGTGCTAAGCCTGTTAGCAATGTTCTTGCCTGTGTATGTGTACTGATGCAAATTTTTGGCCATTTACCCAAGAATAATACAAAAGTTCCAGAGGTACATGTTACACGTTCATACAATCATCCAGTGCCTCTTTTTTCCTGAATAGTGCCAAAAAACTTTGATTAAAAATATCATCATAGCTCCTGACTTTCCAACCTACTCCATCACCTGCTCAACAGCACCTCCCCAAGTTTACATTTACGGCACTTAGTAGATGCTTTTATCCAGACTGACTGACAAAACGGCTTTATCATCTACTCATATAATGCATCCTGGACAGTACATTAGTGTAAAAGACACCATTGTACTAAGATACTGCTAGATAAAGGAGTTATTGTTGATACCTAGAATTTTTTTTTTAATGAGTACAAGTACAATACTGATCAACAGTTTTACTTCGGCCAAAGTTACGGACACAACCCAATATAACGACTTTTGTACTCGTTGCTGGTAACAGTCTGGATGGTCCTCTTCTTCGTTGGTCTGGAGCACAGTGCATCCATTTCTTCCAAAAACGACTTGAAATATCGATTCTTCTGACCACATTACACATTTCTACTGTGGGAAGGTCCATCTTAGATGCCACCGAGGTTAGAGACGTCGATGGCACTTCTGGACACGGTTAACATAAGATTCCTTTTGGCTCAGTAAAAGTTGTAAATGGCACTTGAGGATGTAACTACATATCATAGTGTTTGCTAAAGTAATCCTGAGCCTATGTGGTTATATCAGTGACATGTGAAGGATCAGAGATCATGGTTATTCAGCTTAGACTTGTGCTCTTTCCCTTTTTTCACTGAAATTCTTCTAGATTTTTGAAATCTTCTGATCACATTATGCACTGCAGGAATAATCCAATCCCTTCCCATCTTTCTTTGAGAAACATTGCTTTCAAACAATGCATGTGAAGGCTTAGGCCTTTCCTGGATGATTATTTTGTCCCACATCATGATTAGTCACCTGTTTCAAATCACATCATTAAATATTTTACGTCATTATTATCTGTACAGCTGACCCTGTCCCAACTTTTTTTGGACTATGATACAGGCCTAAACGGAAGGAATGGATTCACATTTCCAAATGAAAAAAAGATGACCAGATAAAACATAAAATATTTTGTGTACATAATGTCTGCAACGAAATACAAAGTCAAAGTATATTTAGAGGTCACCGCTTTCTTATTTTATTTGCATTCACCATACCTTCCCAACTTTTGCTGATTTGTACATGTTCCTTTGGCTTCTGTAAAAATCCACGTTAATCCATATCCTTACCTAAAATCCACTGTTCTGACAGACACTTGGTCCCCTCAGGCTTCTTGCCCTTGTATTCCCCAATGCAGAGGCCAGCTTGCCGGATAGTCCGGCACACCGTCCCCCCGCAGAGCTGGATGAGCTCCCCTAGACTGTGGCAGGGCGGCTTGGACAGCAGCGACACAAACATGATTGGCTGATTCTGGAACAGGTCTTGCTGGTGCTCCCCAGCTGACAGATGCTGTTGCAGTCGGCATATCTGTAAGGAACACAGCAAAGTCTTTGTTATACCATATAAATACTAGGTTTTTAAGTATAGGTTTTGCTGCCTTGACACAAATGCCCCAAATATTCTGCTGAAGTACGCTTGTAGAGTTAGAGTACACTGTAGAGTACACTGTGTGCACAATTATTAGGCAAGTTGTAATTTTGAGGATAAATTTTATTATTGAACAACTACAGTTCTCTCGGTCAATCCAAAATGTTAATAAACCTCAAACCTGAATATTTAATAAAGTAAAAAGTAAGGTTTTGACATTATTAGAAGAATATCTATGTGTGCATAATTATTGACCTATTAATTAACTATTAGTGTGCAAAATTATTTTGCAAGTAAATGAAAAACAGAAATTTTCCCATCACACTTGTTCATTTCAAGTTAAAGTGAGAATAACAAACAACTCAAAATTTACAAATAAACAAAAACATTTTTTTTTTAAAGTGACCAATATACAGTAGCTACCCTTCTTTTCAATAACTGTCATAAGCCTTCCATTCATGGAGTCTGTAAATTTCTTAATCTGTTGACGATCAACTTTATGTGCAGCAGCAACCACAGCCTTGGAGACACTGTTCAGAAAGCTGCACTGTTTTTCTTCACTGTAAATCTTCTGTTTAAGAAGGGCCCACAAGTTCTCAATAGGGTTTGGATCATGTGAGGAATTGGGCCATGTCATTATTCTTTCATCTTTAAGGCCTTTACTGGCTAGCCACGCAGTGGAGTACTTCAATGCATGCGATGGAGCATTGTCCTGCATAAAAATCTGTTCTTCTTGAAAGATGCAGACTTTTTCCTGTACCACTGTTTCAAGAGAATGTTTTCAAAAAACTGGCAGTAGGTTTGGGAGTTGATTTTGAGTCCATCTTCAACCCGAAAAGGTCCACCTAGCTCATCTTTAATAAAACCAGCCCATAGCAGCACCCCACTTGCACCTTGCTGGCACACGCGTCGAAGTGGAGCTCTGTGCTTGTCCAGCCATGGATTGCTTGTCGATCCATCTCGTCTGTCAGCAGTTCATAAAACCTCTGAAAAATCTGTCTTCAGATATTTTTTTGGCCCAGTCTTGACGTTTCACCTTCTGTGTCTTGATCAGTGGTGGTTGGGTTTCAGGTCTTCCTTACCTTGGCCATGTCACTCAGTACTGAACATCTTGTACTTCTGGGCACTCCAGGTAGGTTTCAGTTCTGGAATGTGACAGCGCTGGAGGATAATGGGTTCCTGGTCGCTTCAAATTTGATTCTTCTCTTAATTTGCGTCTTTTTTTCTCAACGTGTTTCTTGTGACCCTGTTGACTATTTGCAACAAAACGCATGATGGTTCTGTGATCACGCCCCAATATCTTAGCAATGTTAAGAGTGCTGCATCCCTCTGAAAGACCTTTTACAATTTTTGACTTTTCAAAGTCAGTTACATCTCTTTTTTGGCCTATTTTGCCTGAGGAAAAGAAGCAGCCTAATAATTATGCACACCTTGATATAGGGTGTTCATCTCCTTAGGACACACTCTCCCTCATTACACAAATACATATCATCCGATATGCTTAAATCCAATAAGCACTGAAGTTTATACAGCTTGGAGTTGGAAAATATGCATAAAAATTATGATATGGACAACATACTCTCTTGCCTAATAATTGTGTACACAGTGTATACCTCGGGCATTTTTTTTTTTCCCTCAGTATTTCAAAACTATACACGGAAACCAAGCAAAATGCAGGAAATTTCTGAACAAATGCACTTTAACTCTTGCCATTCAGTGTTTAAGGCCTAAATCCAGCATTAGTAAATACAAGCTGAGCAATAAGCTTAATCCTTTGAAAGCAGCCCACTGCTGCCTGAATGAAAATTCCAATCACTTACAGAGCACGGTTTGCACAACAAACACTTAAGCACACCTGCTAAACACTTGCAGATATTATGATGAGGTATGTTGCTATTACACATTATAAAGAGCTTAGTGAAATCTGTCACTACTGCTGCTGTCTGAGTAGTAACAGGACCATACTAGATGCATGGTAATAATACTCAAGATGTACCTGCCAATATGCTTTATATGACTGCAAAATCTTCCTCCAGAATTCAAATCTGAAGGCTTCAGACAAACTAACAAAGGTCATCTTTTAAACACTAACCAGTTAACAAATTTTAACATCAAAACAAAAAGTACAATGTACACTGAATCCATTCCGCATATATGCCAATCCTTTAAAATCAGATAAAGCAAACAGTGGATTATGGGACCTCCATTGTGCTAGGTATATAGAGGTTTTGAGACACTGGCTGCCACAGCTCTCAGTTTGCAGCCAAAAGGCGGAACACATCAAAGATCACATGTGACGTGCTGTCTGTGCCTTGTTTCAGCTCTTCGTTCTCTGATCCGTGCAGGCTGCTCTGAATGGTGCTAGTGTACAGGCATTTCGAATTGGCATGGTTGACACATTCACGCTGCTATGGAGGGATCTTGGAGGGGAGAGGCCCCCATATGCCCCACGACCATCACGGGTCAGCGGCAAGGCTGAAAGGGACAATCTGCTCTGGTTAACAAATATGCCTGGTGCAGGGCTCCATGCACAGCAACAGTAAAAACTAAGGCTGTTTATTGTGGCTTTTAAACTGTTCTGCTTATAGTAGATAAGGTACATAAAATTACTATGACTGGATTAGCATTTCAAAAACATTAGCAATGAATGATAACTTCTGTCTTTAGAAATAACATTAAAAAAAACAAAAACAAAAAACCCCCCTCAAACTTGTACTTATTTCAATGACCTTACAATCCATATTCAGCATATTCATTCCCACACCACCCTCCATACTTGATACAGCTTGATAACTGGAAAAAAAACAAAAAACAAAAAACATATTGACTATAAACCTAGAAATACTGAAGCATTAGGTGATTGCATGTTTCTTTTTTTGGAAGAATTTGCAGGCAATCTTGAAATGGCTCAGAAGACATTTGTAAATCAATTCAGAAATTTAATTCTGAAGACAAAAGCTACTGGAATTAACAAGCCTGTTTGTTGTCACAGATTTAGCATATCAGTGGTCTCCTGCTAAATCACAGGAAAAAAATAGATTCCTGAACCGGGCAATGACAAATCTCCTGATCCAAATTAAAGAGACAGCACTTTGAATGTTTTAAACTCTGTTTAAGAAAAAGAAGGACATTGTGTCATTTCCTTCCTCGCATAGCTTCCTTTCAACATGAAACGAGCAAAGCAAACAGCAGCCTCCCACGTACAACACAGGAGGAGGAAGGTGATTCAGACCGAGCACCTGAACTACGGCATGTGCGCCTCTCCTTTGATACTGGCATCTTCCTCTCTGTTCATCAGCCACTTTCAGCACACTTCCAGGACGTCGTTTCCTCAGTACTTCCATCTGTCTTCAGAACAGTCCCTTTTTAGGGTTTTGTTCTAAGAGCATTATTTACCCGTGTTACAGTAGAAGGTTTGAATGCAGAATTTTTGCTTTTGCCAAGGGGCAATTTCAAGGGCTCTTATGGACTGTGTGTGTTAAAGAACAGGTTAAATACTGGACATGACCATCCCACAATTGCTGTAAAAGCACAATGTTCACACCGGAGGGCAAAATAACTTCTCCACAAAAGCCATGACGTAGATCAAATGGAAAGTGTTGATGCTGGTCACAGAAAAATGTCCTCTCAGGTGTTAATGGAAGTGACGCCTAAAGCCACAGGAGCACTATGGTGATGTCTGTTCTGAAAAGACCCCCCAAGGGGTTAAGAACAAAACATCCTCTGAGCGGAATTATTTCCTCCCCATGACACCTGCGTTCCTCATCCGTCATGTCAGCTTTATAGGCTATGTGCTATGATTGTTAGCAAGGAGATTTTCTGATGGTCCACTGCTCCCTAGGTTGCCATGCCTATGCAATCCAAGAGTGTTTAAAAATTTATGACAAACGTAAAAACTTGTGATTTCAAAGGAGTGATGTTAAAGTAACTTTTAAACTGAACAGATTAGAATTCATTTTAGGCTTGCTACGATAATGTAAGTCCCTCTTTTTTACATTACTATCTTCCTGTAGAGTTCTCAGCAATATTTTTATGTGCATTTAAGTCCACCTCTGAAGTGAAAAGCATTTCAGTAAATCTTTTTTTTTTTAACTCAAAAATATATTTTTACCTAAATTGTACTAAACAGATTTAAGTCAAATATTCTTAACTGGCAACTTTACTCCATACCAACTGCATAAGTACGTTTAAAAGAAGTATCTGTAAATATGTGAATCAAGGACTGAGAAAAGAAAAAAACATTACTGGGAAAAATGCAAGTATGACCATAACAACCATTTTGTGAACTTATGATGAAATATTTTTAACTAATGCATTACTAGAGATAAGGAATCATATTAAGATAACATGAGAAATGCTTAATAAATGACTTCTGAATGAAAGCCAGATAGCTGTCTGCCATTATAAACAACTGCATTTGGGCTTTTCTTTTATAACATGTTCCTGAAACAGTACACTATCACAGGAAATAGAATCCAGTGAATTTTGAAAGCAATCAAGAAATCAAAATTATGTGAGGAATAACTGAAACATCTCGATTACACCACTATCCTGCTAATGATAACATGGAATCTGTGGTTCCATAGAAAAGGTGTGGGTGCGGTGGGGAAGGTGGTCTCATCGTAGCCAGTGCTGAAGCTGAGCTGCTTGAGCAAGACAGCTGCATCCTGAGGAGCTTTTTTTGCTTGGCAGTCTCAAAGAAAAACACAAAATACTGCCATTGTTGTCCTCTCATCTCCCATGGGCCTGATCCCAGTGTTTGGGCATTCTCTGGAGTTGTGAAGGAGCATCCAGCAGGAAGTGTTTAATTAGTGCCACTGCTCCTGTCTGGCTAAAAAGCTTCTCAGGCTGCTCTGCTCAGCAAGGAGGGTCGGTCCAGGGGAGGGGCCTCGGCCCCGTTCCCGTGGCCACAGGAACACGGCAGCTCAGACGATCCCAGAGTGATGAAGGGGAGAGTGGGCGACCTGCTGAGTGACGCTCTACTACTACACGCTGACATTTGTCTCCACCTCCTGCTTTTGACGGCATTATAAATGAAACCTAAGCTCAGCGAAGAGAGAATCTTGGACAGGGAGATCCATGCGGGCACAGTACAAAAGAGATCAGCATTTAAACTTCTGAAACTCTAACACAAGAGGTGAAAAACAAATCTTTGTTTAGAAGAAAAATGCTGAACGCTGGGATAATCTATTTGAGCATCTGTTTCACCATGGGAGGAGGGTATTCAACAGGCAAGAAGCAGTATCAGATTCAGAATGGGCCGTGTAGCTACACTTTTCTCCTCCCAGAGCAGGAGGGCTGTCCATCTAGCAGCTACACCAACCTGGCACAGAGGGATGATCCAGCTGAATATGAACAGTCGGTCCAGAGACTGGAGCAACTAGAGAGCATAATGGAGAACAACACACAGTGGCTGCTGAAGGTAAAGTCTCATTCATCACAGAATATTCAGACTTGTTTAGTTTCACTGTGCGACATGACATTCTGTAGAGGAGGAGGAGACAGGGCGGCAGTTTGCACCTGCTATGCGACTAATAAGAAGGTTATAACAGAAGTGTTTACTGGATTTCTTAAAATTGTGCTATTTACATCAGAGTTCACTGTGGTGGATTAATAATGGGAAGGTATGCATTTTCATGACTGAAAGGCATTTCTTTCCATGGCGTGTCTGACATCCTGGAAGATGAGGATGGCTGTTCAACATTTCATTATGAACTAGTATATTATGGAACTCTATGAAGAAAAAATGAACATGCTTAGAGGAGATATAGTTTTTTTTATACTGAAGCTAAGCACTCAAGCATAAACCATCTGTTTAACTGAATCAGGGTAGTAAAGGACAGGACTTGCAGTTCAGCATCCAAAGACAGGTATACTAGGTCATATGTAAACAGAACATACGTGTGAATTCATGAAATTGAAAAATGTAATGAATGAACAGACAACACACCAAGGATTTTAAAATCCCATTGGACCTCACCCCCATACTAGTTGGGGGGGGGGGGGGGGGTAACATAACAGAAGTTTCAGAACTATTCAAACTGCTGTATGTTCTCTATGAAAATGCCATATTTTAAAATAAAAGACTGGAGCAAGAAAGATTTCACTATAGCAGATATGGTTATACTTCTCAGGAATAGTGACAAAATCCTACAGAATACTTACAGAATTTACAGAAAATTCCACTTTGTGTATGCATTTGCATGAACTCATTCGCAAAACTGAGGAATGAGACTTTCAATTCGACCCAACTTATGAAGCAAGCCTATAGATTCCTCAGTGACAAAGACCACTTGGCCTGCAAATAAAGCTTGTACAATGCAAACAAGATGTCACAGAACTCTAGCCATCAGTTAACTGTATACCTACAGATAGGTTCCTCCTTAATTTTAATCTGACCAATTTTTGATTTCAGGTGCACATACAGAAGCTCAAAATGGTACATGTTAAATTGCTTCAGTATAATAGATGACACTCTGCTGAATAACACTCTCGTGAAGTACAGAGAATAAAAATAAAATAAACTGAATCTGTTGCAGTTCAGTGTGTGAAATTGCTTTTGTTAAAGCTGTTAAACAAACAGTCAAGTGTGTTATCACCAAGGGGAAAAAACCCGACTTGTGCTTGTCAAAATGTACTTGAAAGCTGACACAATAACATGAAAATACTTCGAAAACTAAGATGCCTAACAAACTAAAATCTTTATGCACCTTGAAAATAGTGACAAAAATACCATCATAAATACCATTATGCAAGGTTTATTAGGGGGAAAAAACAATGTGGGGAATGGAGGAAAAACAATGTATATAAATTTTATAGCATCATTTCCTTTAGGTTGCAAGGTTGACAGTTTACTGACATTATCTGTAAACTCAGAGGAAAGGCACTTCCTCTAAGTAGTGCTTTCGAGATCTGTAAGTCAAGGTCACAGGAAAGCATTGGCCCTCATCTGGCTGTAAAGTTATGCCACAGAATCTCACTCTTGGCATTTTTGATTCATTAGAGACTCTATATTGCGCTGCGGTGATGGTAAAATGTGTCACTCTGTGGTCACACTTTCATGTAAACAGAGCGTTTCCTAATGGAACTCCTGCTGGCATAAATGGCACAAACACCTGATTAGATCATTCACAGTCAATGGAATGTCCTGCTTGCAGTTCCAAGGGCACAGCCTCCATGTGCGTTTGTGTTCCACAAAACAAGCAAGATGGAACTACAGAAAGGAAGACAAACCAAAATAGCACTGATTGCCAAAGTCGTTGCATTTGCCATTACTTTACAAGGAAGAATTAAATATTCCCAAACTGCAATAGGAGATAACCTGCCTTCTGGAATGCTTTAATTCAAATAATGCAAACACTGGGGAGAAGGCGCACAACAAGGCCACTCTGATGTTTCCCCCACTGTCACGTTACAGAAATGTTTTCATTGAGGATGCAACTTGTCACTCGTCATGTCCATCCTGTTTGTTTGAGCGTAGAACTGCCTCTCAGGAAGAGCGTGAGGGCCCAATGAACACCATTCGTGCTCCATCCCGCTGTGATGCACACAGGCTCGCAGCAGCTTGGAATTATATTTTGATTAATTTGCTTTTGCCCTCAGGAAATTCTTACATAAGATGCTTTTGAATAATCATGTAGGTCTATTAAAAAGGGAAAGAGACAAAAAGCTTTAAATGCTAATGTCCAGATTCACATTCAATGAATAAATTACAACTTTAAAAGGGACTTAAAAAGCTGGTAATAGGCAAATTTATATCAACACCATACAAAGCACCAGCAGAAATTAAACATTCTCAGTAGGTTCCATAAAGAATCCTGGTTTCTATGGCAGACAAAAAATGAGATCATTTAGCATGGACTGTTATGGTAACATGTTAGGTAGTAATCTATTTCCATCCTGAAGTTTTGATCACACAAAAATTGTCCAGCAAGGCTTTGAATATTTATGGTTAACCACAACCTAACTATCCGAGACACTTAAATATCACCACCACCTGTGTGCATAGTGACAGTTTATGAAGATCATGCAAAGCCTCAGTAAACTAAAAGTAATTTAATGTCCATCAGCCAAGAAGGAAAAAATATGCCTGCCAAAAGCATGTGTTTCTGTAAAGCTGAGAAGATCGAGCACATTGAAAGTCAAGACACATTTGGCATTAAGAGTCTATTTGAAAAGGGTTATGACCTTTTTAGTACAAGATCCAATTACTGCTTCTCAATGAGCTCTGACAGTTAATATGCTCTGCAGCATATTAAAACTCTTTGAACCAGAACAAACTTGCCGCTATCTTCAATGAGCACCACTGTGATTTAGCCCAAATTGCTAACAAAAAAAAGGACTTGCTTATATTCTAAGCAGCTCTCCTTTTATCATGGCAATACAACATATGACAGTATTCAGCCATGAGTGCTTAAAAGAAGAAACAGAAATCATGTTGTAGAAATGCTCTGTTTTCTATGAGAGTCTTGTAGGGGGAAATATGTCTGTAAAATTTATGGGGGGAAATTTGGTGATATAACATTTCTATTCAAAAGCCTGTGTGCTTTATTAAGGGCAATTATTGTAGCTGCTAAAAATGCACTATAGTCATCAACAGTGATAGTAATCCACAGTGATTGGAGTTAGATGTTCCTGCCAGATGTCTTAAAGATAGCGACTGCATTTCCTATACATATTCTTGATTCTTTAAGCAGCCTCTCTGGGGACCAAGCTCCATCTGCAAAACTGTAGTTCTATGACTGAATACAATAGCGATACATATTAGGAAGAACAAAGACAGAAAAAAAAACTCTGCAATGTATCACCACACCGGATTAGGTTAAGATTGTGGCCCAGCCAAAGCATATAAGAGATCCTGTTTTAGTGCGCCCACGGCTGGCCTCCTGTGTCTCAGCCTGAGCCTCTGCGTCTGATCCCTTCCACAGCTGGAGAGCTACATCCAGGAGAGCCTGAGACAAGACATGGCCCAGTTTCAGCATGAGGCTGTGCACAACCACACGGCGACCATGATCGAGATCGGCGCCAACCTCCTGACTCAGACGGCAGAGCAGACACGCAAGCTCACCAGCGTTGAGGCCCAGGTGGGTGTTCTACTGGCACCTTCATAATGTGTAATGGTCAACAGACTTAAATGCTGACTTTGAAAACCTGGTCAAAAACTGCACAACAGTGAAGACCTATGTATTTGCTTGATAAATGCTCTTGTGTATTTATCCTGTCATGGTCATAAACCCAGTCAGCCTCATAGACAAATGGCCTGTGGACAATACACTGATTAGAAATTTTTGCTGACAATGTGTAGGCATACAGATCTCTTTTCAGCCAGATTGGCTCCACCTTCCCCTACCACTTTTCTTTCTTTTATGGAAATTTGACTGATTTTTTTCCCCCATTCATCAAAGGCTACGATGGACTGCACTCTGACATACAAAGTAATATGTGAACAGTCCCCTACTTACAATTAAGCGGTGGGGCTTGAACCAGCAACCTTCCGATTACAAGTCAACTACCTTAACCACTGACCTGCCACTGCCCTACCACACATCACAGCTCATGGAGCCAACAATACCACCTGTTATGTAACTGTTCATGATGGGGTCATCAGTAACGAGTGAAAGCCTAAATTGTTATATCATCACTGGTAAACATTGGTATGTGATAGCAACTATAAACCTTTCAAGTGTTTTACAATGAACTGTGGAACTGGTTCTAGGGCAGACAATTCTTGGGGGGGGGGGGGGGGGGTTAGTGCAACTGCCAAAATGCATTATATATAATACACTATTTTTCTAACCAAGATAGGCAGACACTTTATGTACTGATACCTCAACTGGAAGAACACCTTCAAGACAGAGTCATACTGAGTGAGGTCTTTACTGAGTGAATATGAATGGTCGTGAAAACAAAAATAAATCCTTAAAGATCTCATGGCCTTAATTACATAAGCTTTCAGGAGTTCAGGCCCTGCCAAATACTTCACTTAATAGCTCATCTCTTCAAGGCTGTTACAATTAATACTTGAGCTTATCTAAAGTACTTTCTGTGGGAAACACTGTCTTTTTTATCTTTAGGTTATAAACCAAACAACTCGGCTTGAACTTCAGCTTCTTGAGAATTCAATCTCGACAAATAAACTGGAAAAAGAGATGCTGTTGCAAACAAATGAAATAAACAAACTGAATGAAAAAAACAGGTGAGAAGTGTTCTTGACCTATGGGAATGTGACACAAAACATTTTTACACATTCTTTCAAATACTTTTTAAATTTTGCCACACATATTGTATGACAAAATATTATCCTTTCCTCAAATTTTGTATTCTGAGATCTTCATAACATCTTGGCATTTGTGACTCTTAAGCAGAAGTTGCACCAAGAGATCGCCACAAATTGTGGCCCATGTTACACAGTACACACAACTAGCACCATGAGCCATAAGGTTTAACAGAAGCCGTACTCTGCAGATTTCTTAGCTTGGTCCTCTCTTACCCACCCACAGCTTCCTGGAGAAGCGTGTGGAGGAGATGGAGGGCCAGAGGCAGGAAGAGCTGAAGACCCTACAGCAGGAGAAGGAGCAGCTGAAGCAGCTGGTGGAGAAGCAGACCACCATCATCAAGCAATTGGAGCAACAGCTGCAGCAGGCCTCCTCCGCCAACTCAGCCATGCAGGTCCAACAACAGGAGCTGGTGGAGACTGTCAACAACCTGATCCACACCATCTCCGTCCCCACACGTGAGTGACTGTGCCAGCACAACAACCACTCAACACATGCGGGAATGGGGAAAGAGATCTCAGGAACAGTGTTATACCCGTCCATGAGCCTGTTCAAAAATGCTTAGAAAGTTCTTCAAGCGGTCTAGCTGGCTTAATCACCTTCAAAGAAAGATAAAGATTTTCATATTTTTACTCTCATGCCATAAGTAAAAACGTTATGGATCAATTAAATACAGCTTAAGAGATCTGGCTCAAATGAACACTCACGAGCACTGACACAATTTCCCTCAACCTAAATATGAGGATGTGTGAATCAAAAACAAAAGTATTGACTGATACTCTCTATATCTAGCTGGTCAATCAGCAATGATGCAAGATACCCCGTCACAGTACAAAGACTGCAGTGCCGTCTTCAAGTCGGGAAACAAAGAAAGTGGAGTCTACACACTTACTATACCTGAAACAAAAGAGCAAATCAAGGTATTAAACATTTAAAAGTATAAATTGTTGAACATCAGTTGAAAAATACAAAACCTAATTTAACTTAATTCAGAGTTATGTCTGACACTGGATAAGTGTCAACAAGCAGATGTTAAAAGTCGAGTGACTTTGGGGGAATTTCTTTAACTACACTCTAAGAAAGCCAGTCTCTCTTGCTAAAGTTAGCTTTGTACATGCTTCTGTTGAGAGACCCAAGATACTTCTCATGGAAAGTAATTTACGTCTGGCAATTTAAGAGCCTTTTAACAGACATCTTGCTGTTCTAAGAAAGTAAAAGAACAAAGTTTGCTGACTGTGAAAGAAATGCATGCCACAAAGTTTGACACACTCAAATGTTTTCACACTACATGCTACTGACAGTCCTTCTATTTCTAGGCTTACTGTGACATGGACACAGAGGGAGGTGGGTGGACAGTACTGCAGAAGCGATTCAATGGCCTTGTTGACTTTCATCGTACATGGAAAGAGTACAAAACGGTGAGCTTTCGAACAGTGAAGTGACTTAATAGAAAAGGAAAACTACTGACCTCATCCTACACTGCTTAAGGCATGCAGTCAAGGAGGGCATCATTTTCACTGATGCTTAAGTTAATGGTTAAAACTAAGCTACGCTGTGACAAAACTTATTTCAATCTTATTTAAATCAAATCAATGTAAAACATCTGATTTTCCTTCAAAGGGCTTTGGAGATGTATCAGGAGAATACTGGCTAGGAAATGAATACATCTCAAAGTTGACCAATGAGCAGCAAAATGTCCTCCGGATTGAGCTTACAGATTGGGAGGGAAATTCAGGCATCTCTCAGTACGAGCAATTTTCCCTTAGCAACGAACAGCAGAACTACAGGTGAGAAACGGACCTTGACCAAACCTGGCAAATGTTTAGAAGCAAACTTGAAATTCATGGTCCGTTCAGTTGGAAACTGCATTCACTTCCTTTGATTGTCATGATAAATGGCAGAGGAGCGAGAGTATATACACAATTGCACTTTTATAAACATGTTGCTCATAGCCCGCTTCGTTCCGTCCCATAAGGCCATGAAATCTCATGAGAGGTGGCACGCACTTGTACATGTTCCAAAGTAAATATTTTGCCATCTGGAAACAGTTATGGCCTATGAGATACAAAAACAGGACAACAGCCCAGAGCTGTCTATACTATTATTGCTCAAAAAGAAAGCCAACTACCCTGGCCCTTGCTGTTTGACCCCATGACAAAACTAAGCTAAAGGCAACACCACCTAACTTTTAATCCTTTGACAATAATGGAAAGGCAGATATACTGGACAACAGCAAGGATTTCCTGTAGCCTGTTTTAAAGCTCAAAACAGACGGAACTGAGGAGAGAGAGCTGGAGAAAGAAGAGAGAGAGAGAAAGAAATAAGAAAGAAAGAAAGAAAGAACAAAAGAAAGAAAGAAATTTGGGCATGAGAGAGAGAGAGAGAGGAGAGAAAGAGAAAGAACAGGAGTGTCATGGTTATTCAAAGACTGTAGGCTGATTTCATGCATAACCTGACTTTACTGCGAAAAGGAAATGAGGTTTTTATTCAATAATGGAAACCCAAAAATGGGGATGATGGGCTTTTTAAAAACATTATACTGGATCATCCACAGATAAAGCTGCAGAGCAGAGCATCTCTTTTCTTCTTTGTCTTCCAGCATGTTTTTCCATTAGCAAGCCAGTGTGAAGGAATTGATAGCTTAATCTGTTCTTACTGACTGCACCCCCCTCACCCTGCTTTTCTTTAACAGTAATTATGGACTTCCTTCTGACATTGTGTATTTCTGCATCTCCAATTACACAGGATACACCTTAAAGGCTACAGTGGAACAGCAGGCAAAATCAGTAGCCTTGCCCAGCCAGGAAGTGATTTTAGCACAAAGGATGCAGACAATGACAAATGTGTTTGCAAGTGCTCACAACTAACCTCAGGAGGTAAGATCAGGTTGACTTCAAATGCCTCTATCCTTCGGCCTATCTAAACACTGTCCTGGTGGCGCTCACAAATGCCCCCTGTATATCTAAACTGACTTCTCAAGATCGGTCCTTCAAGCTCCCTTTTCTGAACTTTGGCACTTTTCCAAAACAATGCGCAGAAGTTGAAAGGCGCCTTGCATTTTTTGTGTCTGGGTCACAACTCAAGCAAAATTAGCTGGGACCTAATCACTGATCAGCTCTTTTGGGAATTTGGCCCCTTGTGAAAGCTGAAAATGACCAGTGTGGGAAATGTAGACACACAGAGCTTTGAGTAGAGGTTCTCCCCTCTTTCACTTGGCTTTTCCCTGGCTGCAATTGTGACTGCTGGGCACTCATAGCCCAGTGCTATCTCAGCTCTCCTGGCAGGGGCTCTGCAGATGACTGGGCCTCTGGAGGCAGGGTTGGATGTGTCTTACAGGAATGTTTGTGATGACTGGGTGTTACATGTTTAAAGTTACATCCTAGGCAGATATGCAAGACAGAGAGGATTTTATACTACCTTTAAGCTAACCACATTACAACCCAGACATCCTTCCAAGTCTGACAGAATAACCTAGGAATGTCCAGTACATATCTGTTTGAACACTTGTTTGTTTGACATCCACAGGCTGGTGGTTTGATGCCTGCGGCCCTTCCAATCTCAACGGAATATACTATCAGCAAGGGCAGAATACCAATCGCTTCAATGGTATTAAATGGTACTACTGGAAAGGCTCGGGATACTCACTAAAGGCAACTACTATGATGATAAGACCAGTAGACTTCTGAGCAACAAATGGGGAATCAGTGAAGCAATGAGGCTCCAATATTTAAATCCCAATACAGGATCTTGTATATGGAGGGGAAAGTGCTTGACATTTATACACATTTTCAGGCAAAACAGCACTGCTTTTATCAAAGAAAGCACTTAAAAGAAACTTACAGACTTAATGGCTAGTTAAAACCTGTAAGAACATGTGTTAAACTTCTAGGATGCAATACAAGCTACTAGGCAAGTGTTGTTAAAGGAAGCTCCACAGACATATAGTGCACAATGTGCTGCCTTACTGGCAGCATAACCATTTTTTGTCATGCAAACAGCTTAATGCAGAAAAAAGAATATTTTAGAGCATTTATATTTAAGAGCATACTGTCAATATCACTGAGTTACTTACAATGATGAGGTTTGATACTGACAATGCAACTATGGTACAAAAGTAAAGAAAAATGATGATGGGTTCTTAACATCAGCCTGGATGTGGGTGTTCTATTTGTTCTATTAACAAAGCAAAGCGCAAAAAAACCCAACCAACCAACCAAACAAACAAAAACAAACAAAAAGCTAAATTAAGAAGCTCTTTTGCTTACAGAGGTTGAATGATTTGCATTTTTAGTTCTTTTATTTTTTAAATCCTGATAAACATCCTGATACATGATCACAAACTATTAGAATGTTTAAAGTAATTTTTGGCTGTGATATGATTTTCCCATTAGAAAAAAGCTAGCATCATCTTAGACAAAATTTAGGGAATACAACAGTGTTATACTATTTAAATGAACTATTTACAACTGGCAAAGTCAATCTTGTAGAAAACATCTGTGATAAATCTTCTGTCAAAAAACAAAATAGCAAGTACCTGCATGTAACCAACTATGGTCCAGTTAATTAATTTGCATGATTTCATTACAGAAATGTTCCTGGAGCAATTTAAAGGCATAAAGTGCGCATGAGGTGATATTTTTAAAAAATGGGTAAGCACTGGTTTAAACGAAATATCCTAGTGTAAATTGAAATAACATTAGCAGTCACCTTTTAGCACTAATAAAGTAATCAAACAAAAACAAAACTTTACAACTTTTGCTTGCTCCATATGATGTACTTGTAGTCTCACATACATCTGAGATTTGGCATTAGGACAGATGCTTGGTAATGTTTAGGTTGTTAAAGTATATTTTTCAGGTTAATTAAAGCATACTTATATTTGTTTGAACTTACTACTGACCTATTACAAAACAAACTTGCTGTTAATCCTGTGTACACTAAAAGTGAGCCAAACAGCTTTTCTTCAGACGATCTGTGGCAGAAGTCTAAATGAGTAAATTCAGCTAGGGCACCAAAGGGTTGGCTAGATCTAAACCAATCACATGTCACACCAATCACACTAGTGCCTCAAGACATCCAACCTTTTGGATTCACACAAATAATTTCTTCTGAATTATATGCAGCTTGTCACCATTAATGATGATGTTTAACTTTCAATTTAACTGAAACATTCTGCTACTTTTTGGCATGGCTTTGCATCACATTTACATCTTCAGCATTATTATTTTATGTTGTCATCTGTTACATACAGCAGAAATTCGTTAGGTTGCATTATAATTGTTAACTATGAAGCACAGTTGGCATTTGTTAAAAAAAATAAATTATTTTGCTCGTAGTATAAATCTAGAGTACAAGTGATGTCCAATGTAGGCTAAAGGTTTTATAGTTTCATTTAACAACTCTGGGCTAAGACATTTGTGTGAGGAGTTAAGGAATATTTATTTGTTTGTATTACACATGGTTAAAGTTGTGTATTTAAAGGTTTATGTAATTTTATTTGATGTCAAAAATGCATTAAAAAGAGAAAAAAAAAATCACATTGATGTTTTTGCCCATTATCTTAATTTTAGTAAAGCAAATCACAATAAGCACTTTACAGTACAGTTCACAGGTAACTGCACAGTGACAGTTTTTGATGTTTTGGCTATGTCCAAGAGATTAAAGTGCAAATTTTTTAACACAAGAGTATGGACAACTATATTAAGCAAATCATATAACCCCTTTTATACAGTGTCCCTGTTTTAAAGGACCATGAATAGAACACTGACAACTTGGTTATTTCTTAGCCAGCTAAGACAGTCAAATTTGGAGTGGATTGTGGTATTTCCATCTGGAATCTGTTGCCAAGTTGATTTGTCCCTCAACATGAGGGAAGATGCCAAGTGAACTTATTTTCATTGATGATGATTTGCTACTGCTGTCAGCAGTCACAAGACTGATGAACACCCCCAGAAACAAGAATTTAAAATGCTTGCATTAGAGGCTGACAGCAGTCAGCAGGACATCAAGCAAAGATATCAAACATAGATTGCATTGATTGTGTGTAGAGACTGTTATTAGTTTTCAACAAATCACTTTTTAAGGTTGTTATTGTTATGTTAATAAATGGTTAAGTCAATAGTGCAGGCTTAAATACTTTCAAATATGTTAGAGGGTTGGAATACAAAAGCAACCAAACACTAAAACAACCAAATACACCAAAACACTCAAATGTTGCTGGGGTGCTGTTGTACAATGCAAAAATAACAAACAAACAAAAAAATCTACCACTTTCCCAATACATATGAGCAGTACTGTACATTTCTAATTGTGGTTTAAGGCAAATCCATCACTTACAGCAACAGTACGACAGACTCTTGAAGCAACCATGGATGACTGCATAGCACACAGAAACACTACATTATGCAGAATGCACCAGACCAGATACACATGTCTTTCCTACAATAGCCCATTTCAGTGCAGGCAAAACACACAGGAACCTCACAGTAGCTATTTTCTAGCCTTTTACTTTCCTCCAAGCAGGATGTCTGCATTTTAGCCAAGTATCCTTTGAAACACTTCAATCCTTTATTCACACTGCCTCATTAAAATAATTCTGTATAAGACCTTTCAAACTGTCAGGTAAAAAATATGTGTTCTGTGGCCTCTTTCAATTCCAATTCGCTAATTTGAAAGATATTTCAAAACTGCAGCTGAAACATGAATAAAATGTTTAGTGGCCTCTTTCAATTCCAATTTTCTAATTTTGCCAATCTGAAAGGCCCCTTGAACACCATATCTCAAATACGAATAATGACCTCAAAAGAACACAAGCTTAAGAGACAAAGAGCCTAGAGATTAATGGTCCACAGATAAAAGGCAACACACAGCGTCCTTGTCCACTTTAAGCATTTGACACGGATGTAACAGGGATAATTAAAAGGCATGAACTGATTTTACAGCAGTCACTCCAATGTTAATTGTACCACCATTCTCATTTCACAATGGCTCCTCAATTGCTTTTATGTGCAACAACTTAACGCACAGTGCAAACACCATTACTTTCAGCTAACATATAAAGCAAGACATTTTTCAATTACATATGCAGTACTAACTTAATGTTCAGCTATGAATTCAGTCTCAGTAATTTAGCTACTTTCACCATTTAAAGTAGATTTCAGAGCCCAAACATGTATGAGAATTCATCATCATGTCAAGACTTAAGATTCAAGAGCTCTGTCACATGTGAATTTGTAGCTGGTACAAAAATACAGTGAAATATAAGGCAGTCAGATGTTACATTATCAACATATTTAATGCTATTTAATATAACTACTTCATTTTCTTACAGAAATTGATTTTCATGTTGAGTTGTTTTAAAAATGTAATGTGCATATGATGTGGAAGTAAATCAATACTTCTTTGCACAGATTTTAAACAGCATTGCATTAGCGAGCTCAGATGTAAATGCTTACCGGTGCAGCAGGAAAGTGATCAGATAGTTCATACGGCTCTTCTGGAATCCATTGCCTGTGTTCTAGACACCACAAAATCTATGAGAAAATGATTTTATTAGTGTAACTAATATCTGAATACCTCATATTTAACATGTTCCTTCAATTTTGTAGAAATCATAAATCAAAAATTTATTTTTTATATAAAAATTTTATTTTATTTTTACAAAGGTTTTGTAAAATTAACTAAAATGAACTGAGGTGTTCATTATTATTTTATTTTTTTTACTTGCTTTTATATGGGAAATTTAAAGAACTAAAGAGACACCAAGGAGTCTCCTGATGTATATAGGGATGCAAAATATATCAATTAAAGTATCACAATATTGGCCAATGCAATTTATGCAAATGCGTCTTCTACCAAAATCTAAAATTTTAACACAGAATTGTGTTATGAGCATCCTGAATAATCTCAGTTAATCCAGATTATTGTTATCTGGCTATTTTGATGCATCACAGCATTCATATGACCCAAATAAGCACAGTTTTGGTTAACGTAATAAAGGCTGAACTTTAACTGCAACACTGGTGCATTTCAGTCAGTGTGTAGCAATAAAATTAAAAAATAGAATTTGCATGTATACTGTGGAACACTAAACCTATATGGGTTGTCTATGTATAATGGCAGAGCAAGCAGCTATGACAGACATGCTGGATCAAGCTGGGTTATGCTGTCCCATACCCATTCAAAGGAGAGAATCCAGCATCCTCGCGCAATGCCCAGCAGGATGTTGAGGGTGCGGCGTGGGCTACCCGACACAACATGTGTGGTGCTCTCGCACACGGTGTCCACCACAGTGAAGCCACCCAGGCTGTTGACCACTTGACGCACCATTTGCTGCTTCCTACAAAATACCATCAACTTTTCTCAGGAAAAGGTCTGCAAGTTCCAAAGCATGCTAGAGTAAGTGTTATAGAATAATGCCATATAATAAATAGCATATACAGTCAATCACATGAAAAGGATAAATGGAACAAGGATATGATGTCAAGAATGTGATTACATATAGCACATATGTTTGGATGATAGACAGCCAAAGAGACTTACTCAGTAGGCATGCTAGTCATTACTAATGTTCTGTTTTTCTGAAAAGGAAAAAGAAATGGCAAAATTAGGAAGGTGAACTTCATAACATGAAAAATCGAACAATTCCGCTGTGTAGTAAACATACAAGCATATGATTTGATGAAGGATGTATTGATGAGCAACATGGCAAATGACACGGTGGACCATGTGCTCGCATGAGAACCACATGCCGGATATATCCTCATTTTTGGTGAGCGGGGAGGAAACGCCATGTCCAAGGCCGTGAAGAGGGGAAAAGCAGTCGGAGTGTTGTTTGAGCACAGCAACGTCGTCCCTCCACTTCATCCGTCCCCTGTACCCTGGCCCCAGGACGACAGGTCCTCAGCACAAGCACATGAGCACCAATCAAGTGAGTATGCACGCACACGGCACTTCCTCTCTGCTCCCACCACAGGAAGTTGGGGGTTCAGGTCCATCAGCACACAGAGAAGCCAAAACAGCTCCACAGTACATAACATGTTTAGATAGGCTTATTGACAGCAGTGACCATGTGCAGCCAGGTGTGAACCCACACCCTCCCCATTATATCTGTGCAAACCAGCCAGAGCTGACGGCCATGGCCTTTCTCAAACCAGACACCAACACTTAAAAAAACAAACAACAAAAAACAAACAAACAAACAAACAAAAAACAGGTGAATGATTGAGGTGCTACATTTTGAGCTTTAATCTGTTAGCTGGTTGTGTGAGAGTACATACTCCCCTTGCATATGTGAATCAAGATGAGTCAGTGAATCACATCTTTATAAAATTTCTACATTAAACAGTATCTGGACAGGATGCAAATTATAGATGTTCACCCAAGTTGTTTTAAAGTTATTGTTTTAAAACTTGGGGGGGAGGGGGGGGGGGGCATTGAAGGCAAGGTTTTGAAAATGAAACACCATCATCTACCAATCCCCAAAACCTACACCAGACTGTTTGGTCCATTTATCAATCATCAGATACGATGAGTTCCTGAATGTTGGTATATTGTTCAGACTTGATCCACTACTTTCAGTGTTATGACTTTACCTTCTGAGCCAGAGTAAATATGATTACGATCATTCATCAAAAAATGTTGACCCCTTCACCACAGACGAAAAAATGCTTTCTCTATTTTCCCCCAGTGAACCCACAAGCACTTCATAGATGCTGCTTCTGGGATGGCTGCTTCAACTAGCCATGCAGTTTCCTTTGAAAGGATCTCTCATTTTACCCTCAACCAGAAACTACCCCACCTCAGTGTCTGGTGTTCAGCATGAAAAGGCAACACCAGCCTCACAGAGTGTGGGTGGAAGTGTGGAGTAAGCAGCAAACAATGAGTCTGTTTGTCTTAAAGATGGACATCAGTAATATTTTTCAGCCCAAAGATCTATTGTCCCAAGACACGCTTTCATTGCTTGGCACCTGTCAGTGACTTATCCCATTTGTCTTATTGCATTTGTACTATCTGCATGTACTCTCTCACTGAAAAACGTCACCACGGACTCATGCCATAGCAATGCCTTCATTCAGGAAGTAGGTCACTGGACTTCAGGAGGATTTACCCTGCTTCCTGTCAGTCTTCTGAGAAGCACACGTGGAGTCAAAATGAAAGATAACCCAGTACTGAATGCCCTAAAAGCAAAAATATTTTGTCATTTGTGGATTAATCTTCTTTTCATATATAAAATCAATACAGCTAAAATGCAAAAATTGCTTCCAAAGCAGATGCAGTCTGAAAATCCACAAGATCATCTATTCACTGAAATACATGTATGAAAGCATTGTTGTTTGAACAAAGCAAGAATCATTCAAAATGTTCAGTCCAGTCCTTTGACTGCTCTGGAAATGGTACTCAACAGCAATGTAGGCCATGCACAGGGGCATAAACTCAAGTACTGATGTGAACTGTTTCAAAGGGTTGTTTCCAATACGCCCAGCACAAATGAAGGAAATTCTTCAGGGTATGACACACTGAGCTTGCTGGGCAGTTCATGCACTCTGATATGATTGAGGCCTCTATTCACACAGAGAAAGGCTGCTCAGGCTCTATGTAGGCGCCCCTGTCTTGCTGAGCAGGCAGTGACAAATCATTACAGCACTTTGGAGACCACAGAGCAGACTGCCCCATGTTGAGATTTAATCTCTGTTGTGTTCTCTCATTTAATTGAATCTTTTAGGTTTCATATGTTAAGCACAAGTTTTGACAGCATGTATCACACCATGCTGTCACAGCTGTGACAGCTGTTATCTAGCCAGCTTATGTGTCACAGAATCATCCCTGAGATCATAGGGCTAACTGTCAGGATGTACCAAGCACACCTGCACTGGCTGTTGCATGCCAAGAACCAAATAACTGTCTAAAACATTAACCATAAAGCCATCCACTGTATATTCTTTGAGGCTGCTTAGTGGCACTGTAAAACAGGTTTTGATTACATTTGCAAGTTCATAGGGATGTGATCCTGGTCATTAAAGAGATAACCAATTGCATTCTCATGAAAGGTTAACTCTGGGTCACTGCCAAAAAGACAGCAAATATAAAAACCTTGGTAAAGAAATTCAGACTGTGCACTGGGAGGCAGTTAGGTAGGTAGCGGTCACCTACACTGTAATTAAACATCTAAGAATTAACCAGTTCTAATATTCAAAGATGAAAACCTATTTTGCTTGTGACACACTGTCATTAGAAAGTGTTTGTATGCTCCAAGACAAGATGTTTCATCCTAGAAAGAACCCAATTCAACCCACAGATTACTTATCAGACCTGACATCATGGTCCAGTGTGAGGTGACCCAGTTGTCCTCTTTGATCTTCACTGATACAAGAATACCTGCTATTGTATACTAATCTCTTGCACACTGGAGGTGAGGTGGAGATGTTATATGACGACAAATGCTCATCTCTCAAAACTGTCACACAATGGCATGCTCTCAAACTGTCAAGCTACGTGCCGGTTTATGAGAGGACTGAATGCGCTTTGTTACACAAGTCACATGGAAGTGAAATCAAACAAAGATGGCAAACAGATGAAAGCCCTCTACACCACTCTGTGAACTGAGGGAGTTCCGTCAAGGCTGAAGGAACGCAAAAGGAGGAATTGGCCAGGTGCAGTGTCACAGATGCGAAGACACAGGCACGTACAGGAAGCTGAGAAGACAACAAACGAGTCAAGCAAATAGCAACTGCTTCAAAGCCAATTATTATGCTCCATTACTGAACCATGCAACACTACTTCATACAGAGGAACAGAGGGGAAAAACGCTCTCAAGTTAGAACTCTAGGGCAGAAACAATATTCGAGTTCAGTTTACATCTCCAATAAGGTGTCAACGGAACAAGTTGAAATGGCAAAATAATAATGTGTGATAGTGGGTTGCAAAAGATATATTTCTGGGTGCTGGTCACAAAACTCATGCTATAACAGGAGGCAAGAAAGTATACACACAGTACACTACTCTGATTTCACGTTTAAAACTGCAACAGAGCTTTGCCAGGATAAAACCTCCCTCCAAATACCTCATTTAAATCAGGTATGTTAAACTATTTTATTTATTTATTCTCTTCAACATGCATAAATGAATTAATAGATCTGAATGGTAGTATCATCATTTCTGGACAATATATGACAGTGCAAGTTTCAGCAAATCAAACACCCCCCTCCAACAAAAACAAGCAAACAACCCCCCCCCCCCCAAAAAAAACAAAAAAAACAAAACAACCTGCAACTAAAGAAGGAAGCTCAATTGAATTACCTTCATGTATTTGTCCGTTTTCATAGTCCCATGTTTGCTACACATTTCAGAACATCTGTCAATGAGCCCATCTGAAGCGTTTTTACTGTCTTTGCCTACAAATGAAAATATGCAAAATGAAAAAAAAAGAAAGGAAAAAAGTTCAGCCTAGAATGGCCCAGCACAGGTGCATCTATGTGGCAACCCTTAAAACACTGTTCAAAGCTTTACATAAGCCTTACATGATGTACATAAGACACCAGATGATGAAAATTTTTATTAGTGACTTTTCATTCAGATAAACAGAGTATTTTGTCCTTGTGATCATATGCATTAATCAAACTACAACCATGAAACATTTTCACATTAAGCCACAACCCTTCTTAAACAGTGTTGTTTCTTGCTCTTATGGTGTTTTTAGTTGAAAATGCTAAGGATGACTTCACTGGCCTGACCTCAAATTCATAAACAGATTCAATTTTCTGAAAGCTCATTTCTCTTAACCTCTGAGTAGATACAGGCTGTTGCTGACACTGACCACTTGTGTCCTTTTAAGCAGTGTTTAGGAGAGCTTACTTTCTAAGGACGTTGAGGAGTTTGGCTTTATTCTCCTCTTCTGTCTCTTTGCAGCTGGCTCCTGCTTCGTTTTCTCTGAGTCACACACCTCAGGTATTGTAGACATGCACACTGGGCTAGACACACCAGACTCTGGGACCAGTGACGATAGCCTTGCTAGCCCTGGTGCATCAGAGATGTCCCTGCTACCGAAAACCTTTTGTTTTCCACCTCTAGTGCAGATATCCTGAGGGTGGCTCTTTCGTCTACTTGGGTTTTTGGGTGTCAGGTCAAAGGAGGGCAGAGGCATTGCTTCAGAAGACGAGTTCACCAAGACGACCTTGCACCTTGGTGCGCTGTTGGCTGAAGTGAAGTAGTCCTCAAACACACCATCATCGTCATTATCATAGCTATGAGTGTCAGAACGGATACTGCTGTGAGGTATAGCAGCTGGCCTTCTTTTATAAAACTCTGACTTTGTAGTAGCAAGGTCATTACTCTGAGCCAAGTGTTCATATTTTGAAAAGGAAGGGTCAACAGAGGAAAGTCTTCTGGAGTCAACGAGATTACTGTTGTCCTTTGCATCTTTTAGGTGTAGTGGAATTTGCCTTTCTCTTGAATCCATACTGCCTAGTGGTGACATGCTTCTGTTTTTTTTGCTATTGATTGATGATTTTTGATAATCAATTGCAACCTCTTCAGTTTTCCATAAAGGATGCGAAATACATTTTTTTGAGGATGTTTTACTAATGTAACAATCTAAAGAGGATTGCTTAGTCATGCTTGAACATGATCTCCTTTGTCTTTCACCTTGTGGTGATGCCAGCACTTCCATAGGCTCTTTACCACCTTTAACAGTTGTCAAACCCTCAGCTGAGACACAGGGCCCCTTCTCAATTTGCCCATGGGATTTCATCTTGTCTGATGGATGTTCATAATACCCTTTATCTCCTTCACTTTTGGAACAGGGGTGGCTGTCTGACAAACTGCAGGAAGGCTCTTCTTCCTCTGTAAAATAAAGAAGTAATTCTGATGAACTATAATTATATTATTATATAGCTATATAATTATATTAACTTTGTTTCAATGCCACCCCCCTACAACCCACTGACCCAGTAATAATTTGGATAAGCTTGTCGGAGTCTCCACTAGAGAAGGTCCTACAGAGTCCTCCATTCCTGAGTCCTGGATTTGTGAAGCTGAAAAGAACAAACAAATGTATTTTGGCTATTGTGAAGCAACAGTGTTACTCTGGACATTCTCTAAATATAAGAAAATAGGCTGCCAATCTCTCACTAACAGGTAAACCAAGTCCCTAGGTATCCAAAAGAGGCTTGAGAAGATGTGCGTGGACGTACCAGTTGGGGAAAGATTCTCACGTTGTGCTCGCATTTCCTTTAGCCGCTGAGCCATGGTGTCAGCCCTCCTAGAGGAGGGACTATACACTATTCCATTCTCTTCATCAATAATGAACGGAGAAGTATCTGAAACTGTGCACATAGATATTACATGTGAAGGCCTACTGAGAACAAAGAAGAAAGCCACTGAGAAAAACAAAACAAAACATTGTTTCGTGCCTATGGGGGACGAGCGGACCAGGCCTTCCATCATTTTGTCCAGCTTTCTCTTCAGTCGCTTCGGGGTACTCAAAGGAATATCCCTTGGCTGCATGCAACGGTGCTATAAAAATTGAGAGCCAATAATGAGATTAAGAAAATCCCAACGTGCGTTAACAAGTTTCAAGTAACTAAGATGAATAGATAACTTGCTCTCTGAGTAGGAGACCATTAGGGTTGCACCTAACAATTATTTTTTTAAATCAATTAATCTAATTATTTATTTTTTGGTTAGTCAGCTAATCAAAGACTAATATATCGGTTATTCTAAAGATTATTAATTGAGAAATAAAGAAATCAACAACTTATTTCCCCCCCCCTCAAAAAATAAAAAACTTGTCTCTAATATTTCTATAATGTCCTAAAAACAAATCAAGAAACAAAATGTGACAAGGGCAAGCAGGATAAAAGCGTGACTCATGGTTTTCAAACAAAATCATTTAAAGAAAGTAAAAAGATGTTGAGCCAAAGTAATATAAACAACAAACCAAAGTTGAATCAAAGTAATACAAAACAAAGACAAAGCAGTCCATAATACTTAAGCATGTAGACATAAGAAAAAACAGCAGATGAACATTCACAAGAGTACTTTCTAATACTCACATCCAGCGAAACACTTATAAACTCTAGAAACAACCAGCGACCAAAAGAAAAAACAAAAGAAGTATACACACACTAATGACTACGGAAATCAGACACAGGTGATGATGTTAACAAGCAATATTGCAAGTCATAGCAATACATCAAAGCACATTATGCAAATTGACACATTTACATAAGTGATTATGTTGGTTATGATGACAAGTCAGCCCAGCACTAGAGACTAGCCCAGACATTTTACCGTTCTTTTTTTAATGAGATTGAGCTTCGATTCCTCATTTTGAGCAGGGTAAAGGCTCTCGTCGGCATGCTCTGCATTTTCTTTGCACCTGCATAAAACAGCAGTGTAACGCCTAAATTTCACCAAGTGTAATGTTGAGTGGCAGAGACATCTAATGGCCAAAGTGAGAAACATACGATTAATATCTAATTCAGGATTATTGACTGAATTTCATTTAAAACTTTACAAAGATTAGACAAAGGATTAGGCTAAGTGAACTTAAATACTCTTGGAATTTCGGTAATACAGACTCGGGGGGGGGAGTCTATATATCCAAAATCACTTCACAAAGGTGTGAGAACCATCCTCTTCAATCACGGAATTTTTACTCGTTACAGGGTTTAGCTCCTGACTTATGTAACTAGCCCTTTCACCATAAACATTTTAGCAACAGTCATACATTCTGTTGTTCTGTTATAATTGTTGAAAATAAGTACAGGTATTTGAGGCCATGAGGGAATTAGGTAAAGATAGATATAAACATACATAAAACTTAACTGATCCTGGGGGGGTACACTGCAACATTGCAGAATTGTGAATAAAGCAGCTAGATGGGAGTCAGCTAACTATGCCAAGAGTGATTTCATTTGCTATTCTTTTATAAGAACTATTCCACCATGTACCAAATTCTAAATTTGAAGATGTTACTATAAAGCAAGGCTCTGCACACCTACTCATTGTTTAAGCATTCCAACACTACTTGTTGTACACTGCATTGACTAGTTGATGTTTTACCTGCACCTCAAGAGAGTGGGGGAATAAAGAATCTAATGAAATGAAGAGTTAACTCTAAATTTGACTTTGGTATCATGTTCAATTCTGTAAGATTCAATGTAAATTTTATTTTCAACTAATTGAACTCTCCCATGTTTATAAAGGAAATTTTTATTTACAGTGATTTTCTGTGTAAGTTTTACCTGGCAACCCAGTGGACAGAAACAGTCTTCACTCCCAGTTTCTTTGCTTTATTCCATGTGGACTGGTGGCCATTTTTGAACACTACATGGGTGATTCGTTTGTTAAATGTTTTATGTACCTGTAAAACAAACCCATATTCCTACTCACTTAAAATAGATGTACTACCTTCAAAAATGTGCCAAGTTTAAATAAGTGCTCTCACCTGAGCGCCCATATCCCGAAGCTGCTGAATAAAGGGATCAGAATAATTCTCTGTCTTACTTGCAGACCACACATCAACGTATGCCACAACATCTGTACAACGAAAGAGAAAACAACAAAGCAATCAAAAAATAATGAATGTAAGAATCAACAGTCTCTCAATTATCATACTACAGAAGTAACCAAAGACAGGACTTTGAATTCTTGAATTTGAAAATTTGAATTTAAAAATGTAATTGATCAAAATTTGAAAAACATATGCGTATATTTATGAATATGTGCACGCATAACATTACAGAAAAAGCTTCTTCCCTAAACAACCACCAAGTATATAAATAAGTACCTTTGAGGACTGCTGGAGAAATTGAGTTTGTTGTCATTGTTGAAGAAAGAAGACTCTGGGAGTTGCCTTCTTTGACCCTGCAACACGGCAGCAAGATGCATAGCTATGTGTACCTTGAACAGCTTACATTCCTTAGTTTACTAAATCTAAAATACTGCCAGATACATTTAACAAGTTCCAAAATCTAGTTAAGCACATATTAGTCAGATAGGATAGCTACGTCTAATGTATATTTTAAAACGATTATTTCATAGGATATAGCTATATAGCTGGTTATATAAGACAACCAGCCGCTAACTACGCAAAGAATTGTTTCAAGGCTTTTTGATTATCATGTAGCTACCTACCAAATTAACAGGACATGTTGCCAGTAAAGTGGCATATTATGTAGTTTAAGTAGCTAGGTTAACAGATTTCACGCTGCTATGTTCATATTCGATCATTTATCCGAGCTCGTTAGCTAGCTAATCTGTTAGCTGAGTAATAAAGCTCCACTTACTGTAGCTACCTAACGTTACCATGACAGCTACGTTAGCTAGCTATCACCAGTGTTTAATCATAAAGATTATCGGATCGATTAGGACTTCAGCACGACAGGATCTAGTTATATAAAAAGTAAAAAACATGCGAGATTCCAAATGTGGGATAAATCGATTTATAGGAACAAAAACTCTCACAACCTAACTTAGCTAGCGTTATGCTGTCTAGCTAAGTTAGCTAGCGTTAACAATGACTGATGTGGGTTTACTTCTTGCCACCACTAAAGTATCCAATGAGCTCACCTTGCTTCCTAGCTTGCTAACTTGCATATAGATAGCTCACCACTACCTATACCAGAAAAATGAACATGTTGCCAAGAAATTGTACACCTCTAGAAGTCATTATCGCCGTTTTCCACGAATTTGCTTACAGTATATTTTCGCGGTAGTGTTTGCATTTCTTCTTCGCGAGGGTTTCTCAAGTTACAAAGCGTATCACTGCCACCTACTGGAGATCGCACATGTTTGGCGAGGGGCACGATATATTGGCTTGGCCCTTTGAGGCACAGAAAATGAAAAACACGGCCTTTGTATTCCGTTACATATGGACTGCATCGGCAGGCAAGTTTGATATTATTAGGTAACTATTGTTACTAATTATAAACTAAATATTTAGCTGGTGGATATTCTTGGTTGCAGTGGTTAGAGCAGGTCGGATGATGACAACTAGCTTAATTGTGTTTAAAGGAGCAGTTGGTAGGATTTAGGGGCATATTTTAGCAGAAACAGAATATGGTTAGTATACAAAGTAAGCAGTAAGTACAAATTGTTGTGGTTTTTCATCTTAGAATAATGCCTTCATCTACATGTGTTCTCTTCCAGCAGTGGCCGCCATATTTCTACAGTAGCAAAGAACGGACAAACCAAACATTTTCCATCCACATTTTTACGAAATTTGAAAATGCCAAAAAACAAACCTGAATGGAAAAACCCAAAATTCAAAAACATCCAACTCAACATCTTGAACTTTGGTGTTAGCTGGGCAGTCAATACACCTAGAAGAGGAGACCAATACACTGACTGTAGTGTAATATGTCACAACGTTTGTGAGTCATTTTCATCCTGCCCTAAGGACAGAATGATTGATGATCTACAGTGGTTTAAGGCTTGCGTTAGTAAGATACTACCTCCATGTCACCCAGGGGTCACAGTTTGTAAACTTACCAGGCTTGGTAACGCTCTGCCAAAGGCTGAGGAGTCCAGACCAGAGTAGTTCTCTCAAGTCCTGATGAATGCAAATCACTTCTATGATTTGTCTTCAAGCTGAAGGATTCAGATGTCAGTGGGCGGTAATAGGACTTACCTCTCGCTGACAGGTTAAAACACACAGAGGCACTCAAGGATCTGAGGGCACGTCGTGTGGCAGGTGAACAAGGTCTTACCCTTGTGGGTTTTTGGGTGGTGAGTGGACAGTTTACTACCAACTTGTCACAGCCAATATCGGTGGTGCACGACCAAAGTATCATGGTAGACGCCTACTTAAAGTAGTTCTCATGAAAATATGTAGTATAGGCAGTAAGATGCACAAACTAGGTCAGCTGGCTCACATCCCGCATTCACGATAGTGAGGTGAGCTTACCTAACTATTCTTTGTCTAGAGCTGACAGACCAGTCCCACGTCATGGAGGAGGAGTAGCCATCTACGTTAAATTGGACGTTGACATGGTTAGGGTCATTACGTATGTGTGTGTGCTTCAAGCATTGGCCTTGACTGCTATTGTTCAATCCAACAGTATCAGCATTGTAGTCTTATACAGAAGTCCAGATAGCCTGGACACTGCGGTCGTCAATTTTTTTTGAGGTCACAGGCATCGAATAGGTGTTTGAGTCTAGGGGACATTAATTCTCCTAAGATATGCTGGAGGGCTCTGACAACTTCCCCAGGGTCTAGCACCTTTGCGAATAGGCTCCTCGAGTTCACACTCGAAAGCCCATTCAGGTAGTTAGTAGACAAACCAACTAAGTTTATGAGTGAGCAATCTCCATCTATTTTAGATCTTGTGTTTGCTAAATCAGTAGACTTTAACAGTGATATGTACTATGGGCTATCGCTAGGATCCAGCGAGCATGCGGTTTTGCTGTTTAGATGCAACCTGATGAGACTAAGGACTGATGGTTGGACACAGCGACCAAATATATGGAAGGCTGAATTCCCAGCCATGAGGGATAAGGCTAGAGAGGCACCCTGCCCCATCACCGATTGTGACACCGCAGACACTGCATGGGACAAATTTGTACGGTTCCTGAGCGATGTATCTTCACCTTACATACTGCTACGGTCTGCTAGGGAAGCAACTGCCAAGCCATGGATCGGTTGCGTAGAGAGTAAGCGTCTACGTAGGCATGCCAAACAGTGGAAGTGCTATGTGAGGGCCCCAAACAATATCACCTGGGAAGGCTACAGGAGTGTGAGGTCGATGTGTAAAAGGCTCTTGTGAGCCTCTCTGTTACAATATGAAAGCAAGCTATCTGGGTCAGCTGTGGCGAACCCCAAGCGATTTTTCTCGTACATCAAAGCACGTGGGGGCAGAATAGACTCTATTCTGGTTCTCTTGGGTGATGATGATACCCCAATGACTACCAACTTAGAAAAGGCTTGTGTGCTGGGGAAACAATATGCCACTACTTTCGCATCAGAATTGCCACTGCCATTAGATATTGTGACCGCCTTCACACCAGCAGATCACTCACTTTGTAGTGTGGAGTTTTTAGATGGTAGGGTGCTCAAGGCTCTACAGGAACTGAATCCATTGAAAGCATTAGGGCCAGATGGATTCCATCCTAAACTCCTGAAGGAACTGGCATATGAACTGTACGTTCCTCTGGCGGCAGAGCATCGGAAATCGTTCAATTCCGCTGCCTTACCTAAGGTCTGGTGGAAAGCTGTGATCTGCCCAGTTTTCAAAAAAGGTGAGAGAAGCCAACCGGTGAACTATAGGCCGGTTAGCTTGACCAGTATTATTGTTAAGATAATGGAGAGGATCGTCCGTGAGCAGCTGGAAGATTACCTAATTAGGCCGTCATTTCAGTAATGACCCGCCTTTCCCCTGCCCACTTAACTATTTTTCTTTATTATGTCACGGTACGGGTGCCAGCGGGGACAGCTGTCACTGGTCGCGTGGGCCTTATTGGTTGGGATGTGGTTGACTTGTGCGTACTTCCTTGGTTCCTAGGTACTGGATAGCGGCACTCTGCCAATCCCAACGACGCGCAACTGGAGGAACAATCACGGAACAGGAGGAACAATCTGGTCCCCATCTGAATCCAAATATCGCAAAAATATTTTTACGATAGGTAAAAAAGTCAGAATATCACTACAGCCAAAATGCTAAAAAGAGTGATGGAACGGTATTTCGAATAAACGATATATAAAGCCTTAGACTAAGCCGTAGACTAAGCCGTTAAATGTCTTCGCATAACCATAGTGGATGGAAACGATTTGCATTATTTTCTGCCGAAAGTTCGTATATGCGCATAATATTTGCGAAACCTTTGGATGGAAACCCGGCTAGTGGCTGTAGAGTTCCTTTCGCGTTTTTACGTTATGGCGTGGTGTTTGTTACATGTAGAAACGAAATCAAGACAGTGGAAAAACGCGAAAGGCTATTTTCAGCAGCAACGTGCACAATAAGTCGGAGAACGAGAGTACAGTCTCCATTACATTGTTTTCAAGATGTTTGACCTGTACTGCAAAACGATACATTGGTCTTGCATTAAAAAACAAACAAACGCTGAATTCGTGTCAGAATACAATCCCATCTTGAAATGTAGTCAAGACACAACTACATTGGTTTCTGTTTCAAATATGACACATTGAGATGCAATGCACACAAGGGATTGTGTTTAAAGAGTGGCATGCGGAAAACGCAAAGTGAAAAGTAAAATAAAAATAAAAAGGGTACCGACTGGTAAATTGAGAAAAAACATTTATAAATCCATGAGCTCTGATTGCTGAATTGAGACATCAGTTTACTAATCAGTCGATATTGACTGTTAAAACGAGGGGATGGCTTTCCCACTTATCCATTTATGTCTTTTTAGGGACCCATGGCGGGCCCCGTAGTAAAATATCCATTGTACTCATTTAAGTTTGCTCGATCTCTGAACAGAAAAAAACTACAGATTTTTTAAATGAATGAAATGCCGAATGCGTTTCAAAACCGAATGCAAAACACGTTGAAATGAACTCACAACTATATTGCACACCGTGTGCTCATTTGAACGCACCAAAACACAATACATCATGGCCGGCGATGTGGCGAGCATTAAGCTCTCCCAAACCCGCGTCTTTGCTTATTTCTAATTTGCCCTTTGAATCATATAAAATTGCAGGGGGCGTATCACATAGTTCAACTGAACAGAGATGTCGTAACCTTCACTGTAGACCGAAGGAGACGCTATTATGGTAATTTAAACAGATCGGCGAGTTTAAAGTCGTATCCACGCGGTAATGTTGGTGATTTATTACTTGACATTTCTTTAACATTTCTAACTAAATCTGATTTTACTATAGTTGCTTACCTTATAAACCTATTTTATTACCAATTATCCATCAACTAGTCACAGTTAATCTCCGTTAGTTTGGCCTGTTACTATAAGCTAAATGTCTTTTCCAGTATATATTTTTGTACATTTTACATTTAACTAATAAACGTATATCGATTAAAAAAATGTATAATTATCGTTTTCTGATTTTACAAAAATCACCTGTTAGCGCCGCCACATCATGTTAGACCCCTTTTTATGTTACCTGTGCTCTTTCAAGCCGAAGCAACTAAGTCCTTGGCTGCCAGTTTTAAAAGCTTTATCAAACTGCATGTTTGGCCACACACCCCTTTTTAAGTCTTAAATGTATGCATTTGAAGACACGATTTTCTTTTTGTTTCTTTAACTCATATTTCGAGTTAATATATCTGTATCATTAGCTCTGCTGCCATCATTTACCAACAGGGCAGCTATAAGCTGTTTCTCTGAGCCATTAGGTGATCCTGCACGCACGCACGCACACAGTTGGCTTGAAACCCCGGCAAAGAACGGGGCGAAGTCTCAAACAAGGAAGGACTGCTTGTATGACCTTGTTTTTTCCCCCATTTTTGGACTTTGTCTTTGGCTTCGCCGCTCCTGCTTTGGTAGCTGTGTATATATACATATATATAGATTGTGTAAAGAGTGTGAATATTGTTGTTTGGTACTCTGGTGGTAGGGAGTGACTGCTATTTTTGTTGGGTTTGGGTTTTGTCTCTGTGTCAGGGAGTTGGGAATGTCTGTTGTAAGTTTCTTGTGTTTAGGATTAGTTAGTGTGTAGTTTTATTTAATTAGCACCAGTAAGATTTTTTATTTTATTAATTTTTTTGTAAATGATAATCTCTACAATACACTGGAAAAAAACAAAAAAACAAACTTCCACTTGTGAATCAGTTTTTGTTGCTGCTCTTTTTTTTTTTTTTTTTTTTTTTACAACTTGCATTCTGTTAGCCGTTCACATCTTTCTTTTACCTTGTTACAGCCTCACAGCCTAGACGGGGATGTAACGGGCTTGGGGTCACTGGTGTAATGTAAGCATGCTCTACAATTGATGCTCTGCACTCCTTTTGTGCTAGCTAAAAAGCAACAGCGCTGGCAGTAGAACTCGGGGTGTTGAAAAGCGGTAACCAAGGGCCTTCTTTTACATGCAGCCATGAGGAACAATGTGCAAAATAGAAGATAAGATGGAAACAAAAAGCAAACTGGACAGGTGCAGGCAATCAAGGAACTGGGAAGGGATTTGAAATGGGAAAAGTGCTCTGTGTGTTGGGAATGGGAGGGACAGTAGGCACATGGGGTTTGTTGGGATGGTTACCTGGTACACCATCCCTGTTATTCTGGTATGCTTGGGAATGATGGACACCTTTAGATTGGATACCAAGCACCAGTAAAAAAAAATGTTGGCCTTCTAATACAGAGCAAACCTATACTCCTGCATATCCAACATTTTTCTTTATTCATTTGTGCGTGTGTATGTGTATACTTGTTTATGGACTGGCACTGGTACTCCAGAGTTCACTTGGCAGTATAGGAACTGAGGGGCCTGGGGACATATATATATTACATACTTGAAAAGATTACCAGATTCACTGTTGTGTGTAATCTTTTCTTTTAGTAATAATTATAGTTGATCTAAACTAACAAACCTTTTTAATGTTACTCATTTTATTAGCAAAAACTTTAATCAGCTGTAGGCTGATCTTGATAACATTGTGTTTTTTCTTTTGTCCAAATACCAAAGATAAATTCTAGTTTTGGCTCATAAATGTAAAATTACAATTTTTAGATATTAATTAATAGATATTTTTCAACATCAACACAGAGGAAAAAGGCTATTTGTGTTGGTAGATATGCCCATGGCCATGTTCTAGCTAAAGCGATCAAACAACAAATTGCATTTAGATAACTAAACTACCTGTCCAAAAAAAACAGGCAACTTTGGCATCCCTCTTCAGTGATTTTTCATGTGGCCGCATCAATGTTTACCCTTGTTTGCTGCCATCACCTGTCCCACTTTCGTTTTGCTTCTTTGTTTTTGCTTCTTCGATGATGAGGATTCATCCTTCCTTGCTTTTTCTTGTGCTAAGTCATATATACGAACCTCCATTTATCAGTATTTGGGTTCTCAAACTAAGCAACACAAAATGGTTAGCCAAGATTGACTGCAGATTTTTTTTTCTTTTTTCTACATATTCCAACTGCTGTAGCACCATCAAATTCAAGCTGCTGTAAAAATGTGAAAAACCCTCTCTAGAACCAGTGTTTGGTTTGTCCATTCTGGGCTATTGTAGAAACATGGCAGCCTCTGCTGGAAGAGGACCCGCTCTCCATGAATGGCTTATTCAAAGCTAATGAAAACAGGATTCATGGTTACCGGTAATTATACACTGATGTAAACATGGTTTTGTATGGTATATTCCATTATTATGCTAATAGAACCCAATAAATCTTACACAAAGCTCCTTTTAATATTGTTTTACCAAGTGCAAACATCATTTCTTTCTTTTAAATATCTGTATTGGCAATTTCTTTATTCAGTATCCCCCCAATTTTCAGCCTCCATGTGGATACAAATAGAACATGTATAAAAAATCTGTCATGTAATCTTTCTCTGTAGGTTACCCTAATACATTGAATAATAACATGGTAGAATGTACCAATTAGCTGTTCTCTCCTTATTAACCGTAGTGTTGGACTTCAGACTTTATATGTATACATTTGAAACTCGCACTCGGAAGATTCATCAGAAATAGGTCAGCACTATTGCAAACAATGCTCTGAGCTAGCCTCAACTGCTGCACAAAAAGTCTCTACCATAAATAAAACTCCAAAATTTTCTATGCAAAACATAAAACAAAAATAAATATACAATGGCCAGTGGGGAAAAATATGCACCAGAGCTAACATGTGCTCGCTATCTACATATATATATATATATATATATATACTGCCATTAGTTAGCTACCCTCTGCATAATATGTTCAAACATAAACTGATATCGGCTTATCATATTATAGTGTCTTTAACATTTGTTAACCTGAGTATAGACATGAGGAGGTGGGGTGACGTGGTTTAATGTTTCTGTGCTCTATACAGTTATGACACGAATTCCCAAGTGTTGTGATAGAAAGTGACTTTGAGTTCCATGGCCCCCAGAGCCTGATGTTCCTGGCCAAAGGCTTGCACTTGGGTCTTGTCCAGATGATGTTGCAGACAGGTGATTTTCTTGCCTAGACAATGACCGCTTTGCATTTCATCCTTTGTATTGTGACTGGGATAATTATTAGTGTCAGTTCAGGTGGTGCAGAGTGAAACATTGACAAATCTGCAGGTTTGGTGGACTTCTGGGTAGGTCATCTGATTCCTTCCTCTTTGGGACATGTTGTCTATTGGGTCCTGTTCCAGTAATGTTTTGATGCTGCCCAATCATTGTTCACCATAGCCCCAACCTTTACCAGGCAGTCAACTGTGTCCACCACTCCAAGATGGGTTGACAGCCTTGGGTTAAGTGCTCAGAGTTTAAACTTGCATCGTTCCCCTGAGCCGGTCCTTGATTTTAGATAAATGTTTAGTTGGCAGGAATGTATCCAAGAATGCACTGAACCCAGGTGAAGATGGTTTTCTTGGCTACCATCCACCAGGTCTTAGCCAGCCTATTAACAAATTCCAGCATCCACATGAATTCCATGTTCATCATACTCCTCAGGGTCAGAAAATTCTCACATCAGCCTTCCAACTGAATTGAACTTGGGCCATCTTTTGCTTTTGCTCCATTGTTTCCTTTTCCCTGAAGCAGCTCTCTTAGATACCTGGACAATATTCTACAGGCATTCTACACTTTCTGTGAGTATCTCCACTAGCTCAGGCAGCTCTGTAGGCAAAACACATTCCCCTTGCTTCTCCTCCTTCTGGCCATCTTGTCTTTCCTGAAGTTTCATGAGAAGGGACTGAAGTGACATTTAAAAGTCACATGCTTTCCAAACATTCTCTGGAGATTAAGTATTTTGCTGCTGAACAAGAGCAGCTGCTTAGAGGACATATTGAATACATATGTTATTTAAAGTGGCTAAATTGAAAATTGTAGTCACCCAACTAGAAAGTGAAATTCATAGTCAGGAATGGGGCTTGCAAGACTGCAGCTGTGCTGTTCTAATGCACAGTATGTATGTGATACACAGATACAGTAAATGATAATGTGATGCACAATAAGAAACTTGTAGGGTGGTGACTCGGTGGTTGTGATGCTTGTCTTGTGATTGGGAGCTTGCTGGTTCAAGCCCTGCCCCACCTGAGCTGGGATGCTGCTGTTGGTCCCCTGAGCAAGGCCCTTTTCCCTTGGTTGCTTCTATCTAGGTTTGGGCGGCCTGGCAGTATCCTAGCCTGTTGATGGAGTGGCAGTCTGCAGTGGTATTCTGTACCTCTGTTCTGCTGTGTGTTGGTTGTATGGTGATGCACAGTGTCTTGCAGTGATGTGATAATACAAAATAAGGTGGCGCCCATGCCAGCTCCACTTTATAGGAACTGATCTGCAACCTAGGTTTTGTCCTAAAACTTATGCCAGGCGTACAGGCCATAGCAGATAAGGTCAGGGAATGCTTGACCCATGATGGCACAAGTCAACCTAAATGTGACACATTTCTGAGTGAGATGGGAAAACGTATGGGCAGGTAATAATTTTATCAATTTGGCATTTGACTGGATTGTGAAAAGGGTCAGATCTGAATGCTAGCCTGCACTCCATCATGGAGGATAATTAATCCATGTTTACACTCTTTACCATTACACTTTGCTAGATGGTCAGTAGTTAGTAATTTTGACTTATCATCCTACAAATAAAATGGTAGCTGTAGCACTGCAGAATCCTCCAGGACGATACAGAGGCTGCATCCCTTTTTAAGGAACCTCCACTATTCTCCTAGAAGTGAGACAAAAACATCAGGCATGCTTGACAAGAGTGAGATAAATGTTAGTTGATCATTCAGATAATGGTTGTGGTACTGTAGCCTGCAACCACTCTAGATGTACTAAATGTACATTTACTAACACAGCCACTATAGTAACTGGCACAAAATTGTCATCACCCAGTCCTCCTCATGCATCAATGAGGGAGTTGTATTACTACTGTATTACTTGTAAGAGATGTAATTAGCTTTATACTTGAGAAACCAAGAGATGTCTTGCTGATTGATTTGTTGAACACCTTCAGACCATCAGAATTATGGATTTGTAATTTCCAGTGGCACAGCATTTTAATACTAATGAACACTGCATTAATGGCATATCTGTTTGCATTGCCAGTTGTTGCTATGGCAGCAATGAAATTAGGAAACAAAGAAAAATAACTCATCTACACTCTTTAGAACCTCATGGCATGAATGTTTTCATATATAAACTGGCTCCTCCTAGTACTAATTCAGAAGCACTTTGCTTGCACAGCTGATGAAGGACCTCAATCTGAAACTTTCTGTTCTCTGGAAATTGCGTGCATGTGTGTGTGTGTGTGTGTGTGTGTGTGTGTGTGTGTATACGCACACAAACATTGGATATTCTGTGGAAGAGCTGTAGTCTAACAATCCCCAAAGTCTCAGTGGCTGATTTTTTCTGCATCCTTCTTGATGGGATAAGAGGATACTGATGTGCAGGGACATGTGTTGTGCCAGAGACTCAAAGGTGGAATGTTGTATATGCCAACTATCAGCCTGCTTGCCTTCTATGAAAAGTGTAAGATATTGTGAAGTTAACTAAGTAGGAAAAGAGGGATTTATACATTCACTGACTGGGGTAAGAGTGTGTGGAAAGGTGGGTTAAAGGACTAGAGGGATAAAGCAGGCAAAATGTGATGACATTCTCAGTGATTATGACATCATATTCTAAGTGGGACAGAATGGCTATGCCTAAAAAGTTGCCAGTATTGTTTATTGCAGCCTCTATTGCCTGCAGAGAAACAGACAGTGATTTGTGGATGATATTGCTACCAGATAGACCATAAAGTGTAGTGTAGTGTAAAGAAGGGCTAAATTATTGTTACAGACACAATGGCCCCAGTGACTACTAAAGAATTGCACTCCTGGCCTCCGTGGATCACAGAGACTAAAGGCCTAAGGTCTGTAACTTCAGCTTGGTGGCTGGAGTTTACACACTTTCATGTTCCATGTACATCCTCCTCACCAGCATTAGGGGCCAAAGGTTGAAGCAGAAGAAAAAGGTTCATAGAAAGTGGAAACAGCCCTGAGAGGACACTGAAGAGCCCCATGGCGATATTGCTTACACTTATAAAAAGTATAATTATCTTGATTTTTACCTGGCTTTTGGCTTTATTGTTACTTTTTTATACTTTTGAGCCATGTGAAAAGTGGGAAGGGGAGTGTTCCTTGACAAAAACATAGTTACATAACATGAAAAGTGCTGTATGATACCTGTGACATCAGAAGAACAGCTGATTGAACCTTTACATCTGTTGCACTTTACTTCTCATTTAGTGGGCATTAGTAGGAAATTATTGGTAACCAGTATGAAGAGCGTGAACTGAGAACATGAGATCTAGAAAGCATCAACATGTAGTATTAACTATTGGTGTTACTGGACGTGGCAGTCCATGACCTAAAGTCTCTCGCTCAAGCTCAGCTTTTGATGCACATCAGTCTGACCATTCAAAGAGCTCTGAGCCAAATGCTGCAGGCTTGTACATTACCATATATAGCAGTCAAAACTCCTAAACTGCAGATACCCAGAGAAAATAAATAAGCTTCAAAATTCATATGACCCTTACTGTCTTTTATATCCTTAGATACCCCCTTATTTTGTCGAGTAATTCTCCTCTGTATATTTAAGAATGCTTTTTCTATTTTATCTCTAATCTTCCTACCCTTGAGTAAGCTAAGATATTCATTAACCACACCAACAGAGGGAAATATTTTGTTCTCATAATTATGGTTCTTGACTGGATCATTTATACTTCACAATGTATTAAAATGTATTCAGCAATAAGTCAAGGGTCAATAAAGAACAGAGAATGATAAATCAGGAGGAACTGGACTTTGTGAATCTAATTTCTTCCTCAAAATCGAAAAAACATACCATCCAGCAGTCTATTTTTAGCAGGGAAAAAAAGAAACTCCAGGTCTAATTCTAACCCTGCAACATGCCTACCTTCCTCCTTTACTCAGGCAAGTGATCTCGAGACATCCACAAAATATTCTGACAAAACTCACCTTTCAGGATCGAATTAGCTTGTTCAACCAGTGGTTTATTGTAGCTCAATCAAATCAAACAGGAGTGGATTGTGCTGATTGAACATGATATTGGCCCAAATGGAGTTAAACAAAATCAAGGTCAAAAGTCCAAAGGACTCACTCTTAGCCTGTTTAGCAATACAGGTGGAGACAAGTTTGCTAAATTGTTATTCGCTTATCTTACAAATAAGGGGCACATTTTCTGATAACGATTAATATATAAACAACTTTAAGAACACCAGTTTTGTTAATGTTTCTCAAAAGTCTTCTTAATCTCCCAACTACAAATAAAATCTAAGTAGCCTAGTTCTTTGTTGACTGCACGTTCCCCAGTCAAAATCCGAACCCCCAATTCACATTCGTAGTTTTGTAGTATAATAACAAGACAATCACTAGGAAAGTAATTATTCTAAAAACTAATAAGTATTTCAATGACTGTTATAAAAAGATATTAAAAACATTACATTTGTAAAACTTACCTATTGCATATCAAGGCTATATATAGTACAGAAGCATGGCAAAACACAGCCCAAATTCACCCAAATGCTCAAAATCACCAAAACAATAATACTCTTTTCCAAAGCTACAGATATGGTGTAGGAGATAAAAATATTTTTTTTTCCAGTGACTGTTGTATTTCATTATTTTTCTTTCAAGTGTTGGGCATAAATAAAGTTTAGTGAAAGTAAAACTTGCACCTCAATAAATGCCATATTATGTTTCTAACAAAAACCTAACACCAAACACAGGTCACTTATCCCAAATCTTTCCTTTTTTTTTTTTTGTAAATTTAGGCAAAAACATTGCTTATAATTTGTCTTCATGCGTCCAAAACAGCTTGGTAAAGTCTTCTCCTCCCTCCTGGTAACTCAAGACAGGAGTGAGTAAATAGTACCTCTTGTCCTGCGACACACTCCAGAATTGGTCAGGTGAAGGAGTCATGAGTACTCCCAAGCCCCTTGGCCACAATTTGCATACAGTGACCTTGGCAGTTGCATATGACTTGCACATTCAGTGCAGAAAAGCTTTTACAGAAGATAGTGTTATCACTCAAGAGGCCGGGATGTAGTTAGGGCTTAAGTGTGCCATCCAGTGCACCAACAATTCCAGAAATGTTTCCAGTTGCATGAAAAGCCATTTTGATTTTATGCAATGCATCTCTTGTGCATGGAAATGCTGTATATGTTGGTGCATGGAACAGTAGTGCTTTAGTGACAGCATACACACAATTGGACTACAGGACTATTGTCAGCATTGTCACTGATATTATGTAAAAATCCCCGTAATGTAAAATGCCAATTCATATGCCACTAACTAATGAACTGGTAACTTGCAGTGTAACAAAATATACCTGTTGGTGAAATCATTGGAGTAAAAAGGACCAACACTACCAAAATGCATCCAACTTTTATTTATGGGAATCAGAATATTGACTCATGCATCAGATGTAACATAATTCCTGGCCAGAGAATTATGACGGCCTGAGTGCTGCAGGGCAGGAATAGGATGCAGAAGCGTCACTCGACGTAGACAGACATTTATTTATTTGAGACAGAAACAAGAAACGTTATGGCACTAACAAAACAAACCGGTTAACAATCGTGATATGAACAGCGAACGAAAAACAGGTACAAAAACAAAAGCACGAGCAGTAGCATGAATAACGAACAAGATTAGTGAACAACGAAAAAGCATATGCGCAATGGCTGTCAACTGACGATGCGAACACAGGGGTTTAAATACATAAATGACGTGTAACAAGGTGTAGGTGTATGATAACAAAGGGGGCATGGTTACAAATAAGGGGGTTGTCACGGAGAGAACACTCAACATGGAGAATTCCACCACCACGTGGCGGGCCGTACCACGTGATATGAAGGGGCGTGTACTGTTGCAACAGTAAGGGAAATCCACTATAGTGTACTATAGTCTATTCCTTGCAGGACAGCTACGTCATAATCCAGCTTCATAAAGTGAAGCTTTAAAACAAATTATGTTTAATGTTTTCCAGTAATTATGTTCAGAAAAATATGTTCAGTATAGTTTATAAACTGGATTTAAGGTAGAGAGTAAATATCGTAGAATTGTGGATTGAGACATTTATTGACCTAAATGCTGTACAGATGTCTGAAATGGTCATATAAGTTTGACGTTTTCGGCATGAAGGAAGCGAGAGGCGAAGTTGCACCAAAGTGCTCTTTATTATCCATCGTTCCAAAGCGTTGGAAGCACCAAAGAAATGCTCCCAAATGTAGTGTGAACGTAGTTCTCAGACGTGGCTGGCGTCTTAGGTCCGCTAATGTGCAGCCTCGTCGCTTGGTTTCTGCGGGTTTAAATAGGCAGAGTCTGAGTAACGCACAGGTGAACACAATTAGTATTCTGGTGATCTTGAGCGGGGCAGGTAAGGGGTGTGAACCCTAGCAGCAGTGGGCGTGTCGTTCCTGCTAGCCGGCCGCCCAACTGTGATAATAAGAAATGTGCTCTGCATGTATTAAAAATGCATTACTGTGCTGGCTACTTTCAGCATTTGAACTACATGTAAAGAGTTAAGTATGTTAGTAGATAAACCATTAGAGCACTATGAAAAAATATTTTATCTGAATATTTCATTATGAAATTATGATTATGGTTTCGAAGCCGGCATTTTAATTTTAGACAATAAATTAAGAAAAATGTTAGGCTATTTAGAGCAGAGATAAAGTTTAGTTTATTGTGTGTAAGTAGCTGAGAACATTATCAAAATTCAATATATTTAAGGGAGTAGTGATTGTTTGATGTCACCTCAAATCCAGAGGTACTCTTTGGTAGAATCAAAACCACCACTGAAGAAGTGCTCAAAATGAAAGTATGGAATACAATACCTATCAATTTCAACTGGCAAAACAACAACAACAACAAAAAATGCTTTAAACTTAATTAGCTCATAAGGTTAAACCTTCAAAATTCTGACAATGAATAAACAATTAGGCCACATTTAGCCTACTCACACTGAATTGGAACTATTGCACATTGTTTATTGTACAATATTAGACATTTCTGTTCATTTGTATTTTGTATTCGCTGTATTATTAATAAAACATGCACTTTGATTCAACCTGGCCAGCTATTCATTACAGAAGACTTTGCCAACACCTGGATCGAGCAGGTTTATAAGACTTTCCAGGCAGGAGCAGCAAATCTGAGAATTTGTACAGCTTTCTCAGTGCAGATTGCTGTCCCTGAGAGTTGTGATGGTTCACCCGAGGGCTGTAACAAATTTCTGATGCAATGCACACTATACAACAACTACCACACTCATCAATTTATGTCATAGAGTGACAAAATTAATTTTGTCATATCCTTTCTGGCCAAAAGTGGACATCTGATAGAAATGTGTCTGAGACTAGGTTTCTAAACCATTTCAAGGCAGTTTTCAAACATCCTTGAACGAGGTGGGTTCCTTTTTATGTGAACTTAAGAAAGGCAGGCACTCCACTGCTCCTTATGATTTGGACTTTCATATTCTTTCTGCTGGCAGCGATTCGAATGAGCTACTGACTACTTTTAGAAGAGGGCTTCTGGAGGATTTATAAGATGAACTCGTTTGTAGGATTGGTGCACAAACACTTCACCAGTTCATTCAGATCTTGAGCTCCTTGGATAGTCTGATATGGGAGAAAAGATGGCTAGAAAGAACCCTGGCTTCCCATTCAAGAACCAGAACCCATACAACTGGGTAGAACCTACGTATCTACTGAAGAAATGCAGCGCAGCTTAAGGGAGCGTCTTTGCCTTTCGTCAAGCTGGTCACATGCACTCTTCCTGCTAGGGCTGTTGGGGATTCTTGATCCAGTTATCTACAGGAAGCTGGGGAAAATTTAAATGACAGTTTATTGTTTCATTACCTCAGTTGAAGGCTGATCAAAAAAGCTGTCTATTGCCAGCAACTATCTCGATCTATCCCAGGTTTTTTGTGAGAATAAGGCTACCCAGGATCTAAATCTAGAGCCCTAGAATATTGGTGGACTCTTCTGACATGGGGATTGGAGCTGTCTTGTCCCAGTGTTCAGGTAACCTGCCTAAGTTACGTCTTTGTGCATTCTTCTATGGAAAGATCAACATGAAAGAGAAGAATTATGATGTAGGAAACAAAGAAATCAGTTATATGAATCAGTTCAGTTCTATGAAATCAGTCTTTGAGGATCAGTGGTTGGAGGGAGCCAGACACCACTTCATGGTATTTACAGATCACAGAAATGTAGAGTATTTAGCAAGTCAGCAAATAGACTAAACACTAGACAAGCCACCACAACTGCACACAGAAAAGAACACAGTTCTTACATCTTCCTGCATTGTGTCCCCTGACCAGTGGGATATCATGAGTGAGATTCAGGTAACTGAGGAAAACTGAACCCTCTTCTCTTGAATGTCCTCCAAGCTCTATATCCCAGCTCCTCTTAATTATAATGCACTTGATGACACACGTTACAAAGTGTATTGATTCATTAAAGAGGTATTGTTTACTGACCAAAACTTGTGAAATTAGAGTGGTTCTCCTCAGCACTTATTAGGTTAAACAGATCTATAATTCTTCCCTGATATATCTGTTTTTTGGCATACTGAAAGCTAAATATTTCATGATTAATTTTAGAACTACCTCAAAAGGCCTTAGCTAACTATCCAGCAGCAAGCAAATTTGAGACTAGCTCATGCCAGTATACTGTCAGTGATAGATATGTGCAATTATTGATATTCATTTCTATTTTTATAGTTATAAAATAATTATTATTGATCATGACGATGATGATTATGATAGTAATGATGACTTAACAACTAATAAATTGACTTTGCTGAATGGTTAAAAAAAATATTCCTAAATATGCATACAGTAATCTCACAGGTATGCCACTCCTGAAATTCATGAATAATGAACCTATCACTAAAATTTTAAGGAAACACGATACTAGAGTTTCAATGTGTAAGCACTATATAAATGTCACATGGGAACTCTGAGCATTCATGATTTACAACAGTCTTCAGCTGAAAAGGGTTTTATCACAGATCATAAAAGAGCGCAATATAGAAAGACAGAGCAGCAAAGAACACAAAAGACAAGATGTATAGGGGTAAATAGAGGACTTTAAAATGAAATGAGAGCCATTCTGATTAATACTTGAAACAACTGTGGAATGAGTATGTGGAAGAAATGATAGAAGATGCCACCAAATCTGAGCTGCTTCACTGTAGCAGGAATAAATGGAATCTCCAGGACTGATAATAGGTGAGCCAGCTGTGAAGGTCAAAGTTTAACCTGCAAGACATTTGAGTCATAGAAACTATGACTGAATGTTTTTGCATTGGGACTATGCAGAGTTCAGAGAAGAGGAAGAAGTGGTTGGTATGCTCACCACAAAATAACAAATCCAAATTGTCCACAAATAATGTCCTATGGTTTATTAAGTCAGTACCATTTTGGTGTTTTAGAGAACCTTAAAAGATGTACTTCTTGCAGGGGTGCTGTGATTTATAATTTGCTATTATGCAGCCATGTATACACTTTGTGCACAATTATTTTGACCATATCAAAATTGCATATGGTATTGATATGCATTTTTGTGCAATATTTTCCAACTGCAAGCTATAAAAAAAACCTGAATACTAATTTGATTTAAGCATATCAGGTGATGTCTTTTTGTGTAATGAGGGAGTGTGTGGCCTAAGAAGATAACACTATACATCAAGGAATGTAAAATTATTAGGCAGCTTCATTTCCTCAAGAAAAATGGGCCAAAGAACCATCAAATATTTTGTTGCAAATAGTCAACAGGGTCGCAAGACACGTGTTGAGAAAAAAGGATGCAAATTTAACTGCCAAATATTTGAGAAGAATAAAATGTGAAGCGACCAGAAACCCATTATTATTGCTGTCATATTCCAGAACTGCAACCTACCTGGAGTGCCCAGAAGTACAAGGTGTTCAGTACCTAGAGACATGGCCAGGGTAAGGATGGCTGAAACCTGGCCATCACTGAACAAGGTACATATGGTGAAATGCTAAGAGTGGGCCAAGAAATATCTGAAGACAGATATTTATGGACTGATGAGATGAGAGTGACTCTTGATGGACCAGATGGATGGGCCCATGGCTTGATCAGTAATGGGCATAGAGTTCTACTTCGACTCAGATGGCAGCAAGGTGGAGGCAGGGTGCTGCTATGGGTTTGTTTTATTAAATAAAGAGCACTCAACGTTTCACTATGTTGTGCCTTGTTCAGTGGTGGTTTTATTAAAGAACAAGTAACCTGTCTTGAAGCAGTGATACAGGAAAAGTCTGCATCTTTCAAGAAGACCATGATATTTATGCAGGACAATGCTCCATTGCATGCAGGCCTTAAAGATGAAAGAATAATGACATAGCCCCCTTCCTCACTTGACCTAAACCCTTGAGAACTTGTCGGCCCTTTTTAAATGGGAGATTTACGGTTAAGCAAAACAGTACAGCTCTCTGAACAGTGTCTGGGAGGCTGTGGTTGCTGCTGCACAAAACGTTGATCTGATAGACTCCATGAATGGAAGGCTTATGACTGTTATTGAAAAAAACAGTGGCTATATTGCTCACTGATTTTTTTTTAAATATCAGAAATGTTTATTTGTAAATTTTGAGTTGTTTGTTTGTTATTCTCACTTAAACAAGTGAGATGGGAAAATTTCTGTTTTTCATTTAGTTGCATAATTATTCTGCTCACAATAATTGCCCAATAATTAAGCACCCATAAATATTTTCCTAGAAAGCTAAAACCTCACTTTTACTTTCTTAAATATTTAGGTTTGAGGCTTATTAACATTTTGGATTGACCGAGAGAACTGTAGCTGTTCAATGATAAAATGAATCCTCAAAAATACAACTTGCCTAATAATTGTGCACACAGTGTAGTAGCAATCTTGTCCCCACTATATTCTCCATTCCTCATCCAACTAAGGAATGGTTCTCAGTGTGACAATGGAAGGTATCCAACCATAACTCTTGTGAAAAAGTAACCTCTGTGTGTTTACTCCAGGACATGGAAAAGTCCCGTAATTTCAGTAAAAGCTTGAAATGGATGTGTCACGCTTTTCCCCTGTTGCAAATTTACATGGAGTGGACTATCGTGATTGAATAATTTTAGAAATGTATATTTTAATTTCTTATATGCATTTACAGAAAGCATGTTGTGTATTCCTGTGCCAAGACAAACAATGAAGTAAACCATTGGCATTAAGTCTGTCAAGATGTATTATTGAAATATTGTGTGAATTATTTCCTATAAGGCTTTGCAGATTATTATGTTCCTTTGCAGATCATTATAATTAATGATAACAATTTCAACAGTTTTCAGATGTTGCAAGCAATTTGGAAAGCAATGAAGACAGCTGTAATAAAATAACTAAAACTGGAACACTAGAAGTCAAAGTTTGTTGTTGATTTCTAATAAGCTTGTTGCTATGTGTTATACTTATAGCATTCCAAATGCTTATATGGTGTTGATAAACCCAAACTGATTATTGTGACCACTGCTGTAAAGCATTGAGACATCCACAGTATAAGTCTGTTTTAATATTTATAGCTATGAACTTTTACCACAGGCCTTCAGCAACATGAACATATATATATATATATATATATATATATATATATATATATATATATATATATATATATATATATATATATATATAGAGAGAGAGAGAGAGAGAGAGATAGATAGAGAGAGACATCTCACAGAAAGTATAAGTATTAGTTAACCATCTATAGCCAAGTGTCTAACCACAATTCTACATTTACTCCATTTTACATTTACTTTTACTATTATATCCATATTATATTCATCTACTTATATTTTTACATCCCTAAATATGACCACGGAGCAGAAGAACTTTAATAAGTTAACCAATTGGATAATAGACAGTATACAGCAAACCAGCAAGATTTCCAGCATGGGACAAGGGGTGCCCTCTTCAATGGTGCATGACAAAATGTATTAAAAAAAAGTGGCTTGCTATATCTTTTTCGGGTCTGACCATTTTGATATGAAACATATGGGTATCATGCTATAAGAACATTTAAAGTGAATTTAAGGAAATACTCAAAAAGAGAGAAAATAAAGATTAAGGTTTGGTAATGATTTTATATTGATATTTATTTTGACCACATAGAGGCCCAATTGTTTAGGTAAGCAATTTAACTTATATACACCATAACTAGTCAATATCAAAAACCTCATATAGGTAGGTATAACAGATGGCACAGAAAGTTAGCTAACTAGTTCCATGTCTTGCTACTGGCAGAATACTTACCCCACTAGTGGTTCCATTCATTTCAGAAAAAAAAAATAGTACCTTACTTCCCCTTGCCACTTGGACAAAAATCCAAAGCAAATCAGCCTTAAACAATGCTGTGTCTTAAACACATACCTTCAAACATTATTTATGTGGTGTGAAAGGAATTAAAAGTACCTTAAAGTAGCCTAGGTCATACATCATTTGAAGATGTTTAATTTGAAGAGAAATTATGTTTATTATGTGAATATTCTAATATATGTTTCTATGTCATGCCTAAATCAGACTGTAATTTTACAGTAGTTAATAAAGATTATGTCCCATACAAAAAAAAAGTATTTCTTATATTTTTGCGTGTTGAATCCAATAATGTTTTTAGAATTTTTCTATCACATTTTTTGTTGTTTTGTTTTGTTTTGTTTCAATATACTAGCACATCATTGTATATAGTAAAGAAAAACAGGGCTAAGGAAAATAGAGCCACTCTATGCTGGCAGAATATTACTTAACACTAAAGATATTCCTGAGGGATGTTCTTGAGGCCAAATATAGGTGGAAATCATACACCTGTACATTTTAAAAGTACGTTTGTGCATATTTTAAGGCTAATAACAGCCTTATTTATGAAAACATAATATATTTTTAATCGAAATACTCTTTCATTTAAAAACCATGCCTGATAGAAAAATTCTAAAAACATTCAAATCCAGCATAAATTTTAGTTTCTAAAATTTTACATTTTTATATGTTATTAGATGAGATCCAATCAAGTTGCTTCTTGAGTAGTCTTTTTACTAGATACTGTTTACTTTACTGTTTACTGTTTATTTTAAATGGCTACTTTTACTTGAGAAATTATTATTTGAAAGTAACAATATTTTTACTTAATTTCAGTTTTTGGCTACTCTGCACACCTCTGCCCACAAACCACAGTTTTTACAATTACCCCATTGCATGACACCTATGTCTAGATATTATTGGGGTATAATTTCTAGGTTGTGGGTTCTTGTTTTCTTGTATTCGTGTATTATTGTGCCCTCTGGTGACTGCATTGTTCAGTAGGTTGTTCTAAATTGCAAAAGCCCCTTTAGAGTAGGTAGTTCTGGATAAGCCTTTCATGAATTAAATAAACAGAAACGTTTAGTGCCAGGTATTATGCTTCACCAGTAGAGGTCTCAATTGCACTAAATTGTAAAAGTCCCCTCAGCTGCATTAGAGACAGATTGTTGATTCTTACCTTATTTACAGTGATATCAGATGATATTCTGAGTTATGTCTGTATTTGCATATTACTTTATGCACATATAGATGTAAAAGATAACTATTATCATTATTCTTTACACTGGTCATTCAGTGTAAAATTCAGGCCAATCTCAAAAGTGAGGTATGCCGCTTTAAATATCCAGCCAATTATGTTGACAGGGATTAAAATGGAATGAAACCTATTTTGTGAAAAACTGGCTCTGAGATAGTGGAGCCTTGCTTTGTTTAACTGTGTTATTAGATTAGAACTCCCCTTTGATGCCTAGGACCTGCATGTTCTGCATTCAGGAGGTACCAATTCCCATCAAACGGAGAGGGTAGAACAAGAAAACAATATTAATATTGAATTAATCATTCAGGCTCAGACTCGATTTCTGCAGCATGCTGTTACATGAAGGGAATAAAATACGAAAGGAGAGGTGTTCACACTGAGTTCATGATACTTTGATTATTGATGCCTTTGATTACAGTGTGAGGCAAGAAGTCTCAAAGAGCTGGCAGATGCTTTCCTGCCCACGCCCATGTACTGGCATCTACCTATAATCCAATTAAGTCTGGAGAGAGGTGGGCTTCAGTTATGCAAGAGCAGATGTATGGAGGCCCAGCTGTTCAGAGCTGCTCTGACACGATGGCATGGCACAGTCTCTGATGAAAACACAGTAGTGGGATCAACTGTCTGCTTATTTCTTCTTTTTCTCTTTCTCTTCACAACAGTTTTAGTGGCAAAAAAAAGCCTGATGTATGACTGAACAGTGAACAAAGCAGCTCCAGATAACTCTCACCATCTGCCCAAAGCTGTCCTGCACAGCTGGGCACCCCCTCTGTATTTGTGGCCGAGCTACTTTGCCTTTGTTTGCAAGCATGAGGAGCAGCCTAGCATTTCAAAATTCCCCAGCTCAGGCTGTAGTTGAGTAGTAAAGCTGGAGAGAGATAGAAATGGATCTCAGAATACTGTGTGAAAATGTAAGCAATGGAAAAGGTCAGGTTGAGTGTTGAAATTCACTGTGAGCCACAAGCTTTTTAGCAGAGGAAAGACCAGTGTGGGTGCTTCCTGGTTAATTCTGAAATACAGTTTCAAACTCTCTGATGCATACTGTGGTTACTCGCCAGAGAAGTACATGCAGGATAGTACTACTGCCGTGCCCCCGACTCCCCTAGCACACACACTTGCACACAGAGACTCTGGTCAGACTCTGTCTGCAGTCTCTCCACAGCTGTCTAGAATTATTTCCCTGAATATGCATGACAATTAATTATTGATATGCTGGACCACTGACTGTCCAAGCATCTGACTTAATGAGAGATGAGGAAGGAGCAAACACTTCATACTTTAGATCATCATATGTCAAGGCAGTTCAGTTCACTTCTAACCACATAGGATTGTTTTTAATGTTTTAAGGAAAAATAATTCTTAATTTTTATCTTAATTTTTATCATAATATAATGAGAGGTACAGTTTATGTTTTGTTGTCTTTTCTAGATTGCATATGCACAAATTCTATATATTGAAACTCTCCATTGTATAGATTAGGATAGTGATGTAACAAACTAATTTCAGTGTGAAATATCTTAAATAAACATATATTAAATAAAGAAAATGAAAAATACTAATCAAAGTAATTACAAGCAGATATATTTAATCTATCTTAATGTGTGTCACTGAAAATTTTATAGTTAGCTATTAGGTGGGTTATATGCCAAAGTTCTCAGAACTGCAGGGTAAATATTTTACTACATGCTAGTTCAGGTTTTGGATACTTTATGAAATATAGGACTCAAAAAGAATTGTGTCTGAGAGCAGTTTAATGAATTATGAGACAACACATAGTCTGGTATACACATAGTCTGGTTCTTTCCTGAGCATATCAGAGCATTGTCCAAGCTTAAAAAATCCTGCACACATTCTTTTGTCTTAGATTTTTCATCTTCCACTATTAAAGGTGATACACACTCCTGATAACAACTATTGCCTTATTTGCATCTACAATGTACTGTAGGTCAATGTCTGTCTTGAGAGTATATTAGAAGGAAACATTTTCTAACAAATAATGTAAGTAAATACACACACACACACACACACACACACACATATATATTCTCACAGTAAAAAAACAAAAAACATGAACACTAACTAAATCTCCGAAATGCTGAACAAGACCAAGTTAAAAGTTTCAAAGTTAATTTTAGTCTGATGCAGGTACTCCAGCTCTCTAAATTCCCAAAGATTCAAAATTTCTTCCATCTTATCTTGACCAGCAACAGGGTTCACTTACCACTGACCAATTGAAAGTGACCACATACTATCAGCATCTCACACCACTGGACAATCGGTATTATGGCCACAGAAAGTCACGTGGTAGGATGTTGATGTTACAGTTCTGAATTTGTGGTGGGGCAGGGCCAAAGTGAATACTGTGACTGTATCGTGCTTATCCCTGTGAGAGACCACAAATGTACATAACAATGGGGACAGATGAGAAGAAGAATTCATATGACCAGAGTTTGGCCAACACAGGTGAAAAAATCCCTATGTCAGTAACAATTCAGCAAGGAAGAAACAGTAAAAACTGCAAAGAGGTTTTAAATATTTGCAGTGGATATGAACCATTATCTTCCAAACTCGGTATTACTGGTAATAATATAACAAGGTTATTAGTAAAAAAGTTAACACTGGAGATTCAGTTTCATAAAATAATAGTTTTGCAATAACACATGTTTTAGGTACTATGGCCTCTTAGGTTGCCACAAAGTAAGCTATCTTATTACCTTATTCATCATGCAGATATTCATAACTTATAAATCCCATATGACAGTGTTACACACTGACATATAAGAACTCACTCATACATAGCCTATAGACTAGAGTTGAATTCTCTGTGGCTGTGAAGATACCGCACAAAATAGATTTGTAAAGAGTGGCTCTCTTAAAGTAACCACTAGGGAACCTTACAGAACTGGGCATCAAGGCTTTGTGACTTACAGTACCTTAAGTAACTTAAGTATTGTTTAAGTACAATTCAGATAAATAGTATTGCTTTGAATATTGTTTGCACAATGCATAGCACTAAAAGATGCTCTGTATAGTGTGACCTGTAACTCCTTTGTAGTCAGGCTAATATCTATTTGAATCTGGACTTGCTCAAATTACAGCATTATTTAGCATAAACAATTTGTAATCATCAATGACTAAAGCACAAAATTCCAGTGCACATCAAGTATGCCATAAACTCCTATATTTATTCACCTGTTGTATTTGCCAGATCTCCACAAGGTCTTAATTAAGTACAATCTCATTTGTAGAGGCAAAAAACAGATTGACCAATGTATTTTAATACACACCCACATTTGTGTTTCAAGTTTCAAGTTTCAAGTTTGGTTTATTTGTCATGTATATAGTCATACACAGCATAACTCGCAGTGAAATGGTTTGAGAGTGCTCTCAAAACAGGGGTACATAAGGAAATATGTATGTATGTATGTATGTATGTATGTATGTATGTATCTATCTATCTATCTATCTATCTCTATATATATATATATATATATATATATATATATATATATATATATATATATATACATACACAAAAATATATATAACAATGTATGTACAATATATGTATCATATTTATATATACACAATGTATATATGGATATGTGGATATATGTGTATGTACACAATGTACAGTTCCAGCTTACAAATTTACAGATTTACAGTCACATGGTGGTGGTTTATCAGTTTCCCTGATTCAGGGCCAAAATGGCCTGTGGGAAGAAGCTCCTCTTCAGTCTCTCTGTCTTGGTCTTCAGGGAGCAAAAGCACTTCCCTGACCTCAACAGAGAGAAGAGCCTATTTTTTGGGTGGGTGGGGTCCTTTACAATTCTGGCCTTGGTCTGGCACTGCTTGTAATAAATGGTCTGCAGGTCAGGAAGTTCCATATGAGTGATGCGCTCTGTTGAATGCACCACCCTTTGGAGTGCTTGTCTGTCCTGCTTGGTGCTGTTCCCAAACCAGACTGTGATGTTCCTCGTGAGGATGCTCTCGATAGTGCAGGTGTAGAAGTTCCGCAGTACCTTGGAGGGCAGTCTGAAGTCTCTTAGGCATCTGAGGTGGTAAAGACGCTGACGAGCCTTCTTTGCCAGGGAGTTGGTGTGGCGGGACCAGGACAGGTCCTGTGAGATGTGAACTCCAAGGTACCTGAAACTATCTACTCTCTTCACCATGGTTCCACTGATCCTCACAGGTTGGTAGTGCTGCTCCTGCTTCTTGCTGCAATCCACAATCAGCTCCTTTGTCTTGCTGACGTTTAGGAGGAGATTATGGCCCATCACGACGGTATCGTCAGCAAACTTGAAAATGATGTTGGAGCTGGAAGTGGCTGTGCAGTTGTAGGTGTACAGTGAGTAGAGCAGGGGGCTTAGGACACAACCCTGATGAGCTCCAGTGCTGAGGGTGAGGGTGGATGAAATACAGTTGCCCACCCGTACTGATTGTGGTCTGTCTGTTAGGAAGTTGGAGATCCAGTCGCACAGGGATGTATGCAGTCCTAGATCCTCCAACTTAGTAGTGAGTAGGGAGGGGATGATAGTGTTAAATGCTGAACTGTAGTTGACAAACAGCATTTTAACATAATTACCCCTCCCTTTGTCCAGGTGTCCCTTTGTGTGCTGTAGGGAGTGCTTTTTGAGTGTGAGATAAACAGTACTCATTAACATGGTAAATTCAGCACTGAGGAAGTAATAAAACATAAGCCACTGCTTGTGTTGCCTTGTTCATAGCCTATCTTGCTCAATACAATGGGACTGATAAGTGTTATGTATGCAGTTGAGATACATCTAATTACATTCAGAAAAGGACATTTTGAAGGTTACTTATTTTTGGAAAATACATTTTCTGATGAAGTGTATGGGCAGGTGAGCAGTCAAAGACAATGACTATATATTCCCCAAAAGCTGGTCCTGATTATTTTGGAGGGATTTTAACAATTTTGGGTTGATTGGTTTTAGTAGAAATGCTTCAACTGCCAAATCTGATTTACTGAATTGCAAATCCTTGGGAAAATCCAACTTTCAAATTATTGTTTAAAGAATTTAAAAAAATTAAATGTTAAACACTTATTCCTAAAACAAATTGCAATTATACTTACATTCTGGAGTTATTGTGATTAAAATATAACTGGCCTATATTAACATTCCTATGTAAGTGTTAGAACTTCTAAAGAGGTCATCCATGATTTCTTATTTCACTGGGAGTATAAATAAGATCTGAAATGCAGGCTAAACACCATTAGTTATCCAATACCCTCAATCAAAAAAAAAAAAAAGAAAAGAAAAAAAGAAATGAAAAAAGGTTGTTGACCTTCATTAATAAGACAATGTATACAGAAAATGCAAGTGCAAATGTCCATCTTCACTATTATGGCAATAAATATGGTAATAAAAAGATTTATTACTTGCCTAGAAGGGGATGCAAGATTATTTTGCCCCCACAAAAAGGAGGAGGAAAGGTTGAATACTTCCTCTAATGCCCAGTTGGAAGAAGCAACATCCTGGTGTCAGCAACATTCTACAAGAACAGTTATCTTTGCTTTCCTCCCCCATGCCAGATTAATTGGAAAGCTTGGCAGAAGACAGCCTCTGCTGTCATCAAACCACAGCTGTAAGTGCCTGTAAGAGTCCACTACACATAACTGGAAATACTTCTGTGGTGACAAAAAAATAAACTTTTTTGGCAATAAACAGGTGGTTTTGTTCTATAGTCAAGGCCATGTAGCAAAAAGTTACATTTTCAATGTGAATTATGAGGATGATCTGTGATGTATTTCTTCCAAAAGACCCTGTGGGTCTTGTTAGGATATGTGGCAACATAGATGCGATCAAATATCAGGAGATTATATATTAATGTGGCTGGCTCTGTCAGGTCCCTAAAACTCATTGTTCAATCTTCCAGCAGGATAATGGTCCAAGGCTTACATTCAAATCCACACAAAAACAGGTTTCTAATGACAGAGTCATTTCAGTGGTCATCTCAGTCCCCTGATCTAAGCCCCACTGAAGTGGGTACATAACTGAGAATCCAGGAAGGATCTGAAAAGATTCGCCATGGCAGAATGATCTAAAATCCTCATTCGGCATTAAAAGAGAGGGCTGTGCTTTTATCTTGTGAAATGGCAGATGCCTAAAATATTAAAATATTAAACCAATATTTGTGACATAGTTTGAGATTTTTACCCTTTGAATAAGAAATCTTCTTTGACTAATTTTACCTCAGTGAAAAGTAAAAATTCTCTCATTTTCAGTAAAAGAACATGCTTAACATTTAAGGTGGAAAAAAGTTTGCCCTGTCTTTGTTGTTCAGTTTTACAAAAGATGCCAACATTTAGCACCAAAATGTTTTTTTTTTCCAAATATGCAGAATTAAAGTGTAATTCCACTATACATTTTGTGTAAGCCTTAACGATCATCAAACTTGTATCAGACAGTATAGACTTGTATCCCTAAACAAAAAGAAAAATAAAAGTACAACATAACTTTCCTAACTCCCTAACAACAAAACAACAAATGGCACCCGCCCTACAGAAAAATACATAAATAAATAAATAAAATACACACACTTCTAGGCACCTTAGTGCACAAACAACAATTCGTGTGATACCATTACTTCTTATGATACTCTAGATAAAGCCTAAGCATAACTTCTCAAGGCTTCTTCCAAAGCCCTACTGAAAGAACTTGCTACAGAGTATTCATTACGATCTCATAAAACTCTATTGAAGAACCTACTACAAAGTATTTCGTACAATCTCACAAGGTCCTATTGAAGAACGTACTACAAGACCTGTATCTACTGTGACTGCATGGAGTCTACCACTCAAGACACCACGGGACAAGAGCACATTCTCAAGATATGTATTTAACCAGTGGTTCATGAGACCATTGAAAAATCATCTCTCCATTGTAATTTACCAGTCACATGACAAACCAGTCACTCTTTACTGCTCTTGCTGCAGCACCATCTCCTGGATGACCTGCAAAACAAAATTAAGCAAAGAGACACAGAACAAATCCATAATAGTGGTGGCTGTAACACTGTGTTATTGACAAGTAATCTTTCATCACATGGAATCCAAATGCATAATTCCACCATATATTGCAGTTCAGAAAAACATGAGACACTTTTCCAATTTAGTGAATGTTTATTGAATTTAAATGGTGGCGAGCCTATCACAACTATAGCATCCTACCACATGCTTCAAATGTGAAGCAAATACATTTAGATATCTCCTGTGCACTAAATCTTGTTTAAGTCAATGTCTTGTCAGGAGATTTTTAAAGATGATTTTGGTAAACATTTTCTATAACCTGCCTAAAGAATGAAGCTCTAATAGTTAAAGCATTTTTAAAATAAAGTTAAAGCATCTTAAAGCATTTTTGAGGACATGACCTATAGATCTATCATAAATACATTACAAAACAACTTCTTTGTGTAGACAAATTGCACAGTGAGAACTTATTACTTAATAGCCATAAATACGGAGCCTTCCCCTTCTCAAGGTTATTGGTAAATAAAAACAAGGTAATTAAATTTAACCTAATTTCTGCTCGTCTCTCCCCCAGTTTGAGAGCAGGATAATCATGTTTGACCTAGCACATCTTAGATCTCATAATGCAATCTTCTCTCATGTTTATTATAAAGCTCTCCTGAGGGCTTCCAAAAAAAAAAAAAAACCACAAAAACAACAGCAAAATAATCCTAGTGGAGTTAAACTGGCAGAAACGATATTTCTGACCTCAAAACACCAACGACATGGAAATCACAGGCTGATTTTGGTCTTTTGCCTGTTCTTTGCTTGGCTTGGCAAGTATAAGCAGGCAACACATCTCCCCAGCTGAAGTCCACTGTCAGGAGCATCATCTTTAGGCTATGCCAGCCTGCTCAGGTTCTTATTTCCCCAAGGACTTGGACTGCATCAGGGACACTGGTCTGTAGTATGTGAGCACGCAGAGATCAATACAGAGACATGTTTATCCGCCATTTCACTGCAGGGAAATTCTGCAGGGCCTGTGATTATCTTGTGTTTCAGTGTTGGTCTGAAAGGTGACTGAAGAGAATTATTTGTTATTCCTTTTCTTAAAAGGTCTTTATGAACATAGCTGTAGATGTATAAATAAATATTTGATAAATAAAAAGGAGTAATATAAGATTAATAACATTATATTGGTTATGATGTATAAAAAGATAATGGGACATCTAAATAGAGGATACATTCCTCTTGACTGGTTCAAAAAGTGCATTGTTTTCATGTAAAAGAGAATATATTGGATTGCATTGAAATCTGAGTACAATGAACTCATTGTCATGTTCAAGAAATTATGCTCAACTGGTATTAAGGGGCCCAAAGTATGCCAAGAAAATAAGCCACACACCATTACACCACAGCAGCCTGAATCATTGAGGCAGTATGGATTCATGCTTTCCTGTTGTTTACACCAAATTCAGAATCATGACTCATCAGACCAGGCAAAGTTTTCCAATCTTCTATTGTCTAATTTTGGCGAGCCCATGCAAACTGTAGCCTCAGTTGCCTGTTCTTAGCTGACAGGAGCAGCACCCGGGGTATTCTTCTGCTGCTGTAGCCCTGCTTCAAGGTTTGACATCTTGTGTGTTCAGAGATGTTCTTCTGCATACCTCAGTTGTAACAAATGGTTGTTTGAATTACTGTTGCCTTTCTATCAGGTTGAGCGTGTCTGCCCATCCTCCCCTGACTTCTGGCATCAACAAAGCATTTTCATTGCCGCTCACTGGAAATTTTCACTTTTTCAGTCTGTTCTCTGTAAATCCTAAACATAGTTGTGCATGAAAATCCTGAAAGCAGGTCAGCACTTTCTGAACTACTCAAACCAGCCCAACAAACACCAACATCCATGTCACATTCAATATCACTCGAATCACTTTTCTTCTCCATTCTGATACTGACCATGTCTACACACCTATATGCATTGAGTTGCTGCCATGTGATTGGCTGATTAGATATTTGCATTAACAAGCAGTTGTACAGATGTACGTAATAAAGTGTCCAGTGACTTTTTGGAATTGAATCTTATGATAAATAAGCCCAATCTCGAGAACTGCTTATTCTGTCCTAGATAGCTGAAGTGTATGCAGTAGTATAATGTTCTATTTTTCCAGAAATAAGGCTTCCAAATCTCTGATTAAGGATGTGGAAATCTAGTTTAAATTCTATATTCTATGACCTCCCATAAAGTGCTTGAGTTTTGCGATTGGGAAGGCAATGGATGATGTATAACTTTATCCTGGGGTTCATGAATCAATTTTTTTAACTGTCTGTATTAGGCCAATATCATTGAAGTGTATGGAAACATCAAGGGAATAATGGAATAGTGCACCATAAAGTGCACTGGGCTCTGGAAAATGAGCTCATTTGCCTTGGCCATGCACCCATTGACTCCTGCAGGACAGTTGTCGATATTGTTGGATCCAGCAACATTTTTAACAACTGGCATCATGACATCATGGGAGGAAAATATGCTCTTCTAATGTGCTACTTTAAGACAGAATTCTTTACCCACCTTGTAGGTGAGACTTGTATAACAACAGTTTCCAAACTGCAACTGCCATAATTCCAGTTGGTGACTCCAGTTTTATTAGGACAGGGTCACAGTGGTGGTACTTCAATTCTGTGGTTATTTTTGAGTTTTAAGGCATTTAACTGATGCTTTTATCCAAAGCGGCTTACGATTATGACTAAACACAGCTTGAGGAAATGAGGGTTAAGGGCCTTGCTCAAGGGCCCAATAATGGCAACCTGGTGGTGGAGCTTGAACTGGCAACATTTCAATTACTAGTCAAGTACCTTAGCTACTGATCTGGAGAACTTGAGTTCTAGTTATGGGTTATTTATGAACTATTCTGACAAACATGCCATTGCTGTTCTTCTTTGCCAAAATAGCTGATCCATGATTTTCAAGACACATTCAATCAAAGAAAAGGGTTTTGTGACTGAATTCCCTGAAGTTGAAATTCGAGTTAAACCCTGTTATATTACCTCTAATTGGCATTCAGTTTAAGGTGACTCACTTGTGTAACTGCCTTTGTAATTGGATTTAGTTCCTTTACAATTTCAAAGCACTTTTTATTTGACATTTCTGTTTTATTCCCAACCTCCTGTAGTACACATTTTTTTTTCCTTTTCTTCTTGGTTTTTCTTTCTAACGATATAGACATGATTGACCACTATTCTCACAAATAGAAATATGGCTGTAAATGCATATACTTCCTCTTATGATAGGGAAGATGCGAGTTCTGATTCTGATCCATGAGAATCTTTTTGCCCTGCTTCTGTCTTTGTGTTTTTTTTAAACACATCTTAAATAAAGCTATTTAGTAATTGTAGCATCTTATAATACAAGGCAAAACAATAGTCACATGAAGACAGACAATACAATATAAACAATTGCAGAATTGCTAAAAAGGCACCATGAAATTTTAAAGGCTGATATTTGGAATGAAAAAGTTGCAGAACCTCCTTTGATCTTTTCAAAGGTAGAAGGGTTGACAGGCTAGTAGAGTGTGTTTCCAGGGAAAAGAGGCTATTTTCAAGGAAAGCCTAAGGGCATGAAAAGAAAGTAAGAGTCTGAAAATAGTATATGGGATTTCATACAGCGCTTTTGTTAATGGATCATTGCCAAAATTCTGGATAGAACAAACAGAATGGAAACCAAATCATGCACTACACACATTTCCTTCAAGCTGTGTATAATGCTGTTATAGGTTAGTGGGGGAATACTAAACACTGTAATGTTTAATTAAAAGATTTCATCAACTAGAAGTGCATACATAAAATGAAAGCTTATAGTACTATCCAGACATGTAAAGCATTAGCACTTTGTTATCAACATTTTTGAGCTAATGTGCTTTTTATATCTAGAAATGATCTTGTGCAAAAAATTCTCTCAACTATTGCTCAGTAGTTTTAATTATAATTACAAAGTGTGTTCAAAGGTGTGCCTTCAATCAATAGTAATTCCACAGCCTACAAAGTGTGAAGTAGCTTGAGAAAATGTCTTTGTGTAGGGTGAAATCTGTGCCTTTGATTACTGATATATAGGTGGGAGGACAAAATTACCACAGTAGAAGCAACAGGCACATTAGAGGTTTTCCTTTCAGATTTTGTCTATTACTTTTATCATAGACATTTTAACATTTATTCAGTGTATAGGCCATTTATTCAGTGTATAGGTAGATATGATGAAATAAGGATTTAGCTCTATATTTTTGGTTATGGTAGTAACCACTATCCATTATCAATAGAAACTAGCTACAGAAGATATTGCCTTTCATAGATCTTCCTCCAGTTCTTTGCTTTTTTCTTTTGAAGTCAGCGCTTGTTTGCTTAGATGGACTCAATGTTTTTGAGAGTTATTTCCTGCTCTCAGATATAGGATGCAGATATGGGCTTGTTGGTAATTTCTCACCCTGGCCAGCTCTCCCAGTCTGAAGTTCAAGACTGACTGCATGATCAAAGATGCATCATTCTATCCAAAGCTTCAATGAAACTGAGAAAAATATGTGTCCTATGTAACTCGCTGAGCATATCCTGCCATTCGCACATGAATTAATCTAGACAATCCAACAAAAATGTTCAATTCTTTCTTCTTAAACACATAAAATACTCCTTATTGCCTCTCACATGATTTAATCTTCATTTATACTGCCATAATTTATGCAAAACAGAATATGTAGAACATTAGGTCCTGTCAAATCTAATACAGCATAAGATCATAACTTGACTCTATCTTCTTATGTTGCTGAAGAAAAACAGCCAACACATGAACATATATCATAAGACAATTCTGTCTTCTGTGCTTTCAGCTCAAACCACGACAACCACCCCCCACCCCCCATATCGACTGTGAAACCAGAAGCAGGGCTGATTAAACAGCTCTCTTGACTCTCTTCCTGACTCTCTCCTCAAAGCCATGAGCTAAATTAAAAACTGTTTGCCCAGGCTTTGTGGTTAATCCTACAAAATTTATGCAGTAAGTAACTATGCAGTAAGACTGTAATATCACTAGGGTTTTCATGCTGCAAAAACTGCAGCATGTGTGGTATAGCTATGTAAAAGGAAATATCTGTGATACAGAAAAGTTCATCAGAATTTTGACTTGATCTTGGAACTGAGGGTCATTACTGTCTGGTGTGTTGATATTCTCTCTTTGTTCAGCTGTGAAGGTTGTATCACAGGTTAAATAGAAGTTTTATTGACTCAAGCACTTCCCTGTCCCAAAAGGATATAAATGCTTCTTCTGTGCTACACACTTCCATTATTTTCTCTTTAATGAAAATTCAAGGAGGTCACATGTTTAATTGTAGCACAAAATACTATAACCACATTTATCTAATTAACTCCAGTCTATAATTTTCTATTGCAACAGATGAGAAAATGAATGTTGAATAGTTGGTTACTAAACAGAACAAGTAATGTGAAATGTGTGATCACTCATGGTCCCTTCTGTGCTTCAAACATTTAGCCAGAAAGAATTGCTGTCGTTTGACATTGTATAAGAATTAAATAGATTTTTTGTACATGTCTCAAATGTATTCCATAGCCAGAGGTTACTTCTGGGAGAGATCTGCCAATTAGTTGTGTCAGTATAAATAAATTGCCTAACACAATGAATATCAAATTAAAAATGCAAATTAACACAGAATGTCTACTGCATATTAATTGTTGTAACAATGGCTTAAAGGTTGTAATAATGCACAGCGTTTTAACTGTTCTTTGTATGTTATCATAATCAAGAAAACATTTTCCTGTTCACCTAAAGGTGTCTGGCTAATCTACACATATCTGAAGAACATAATCTACACGTATCTGAAGAACATAACCTGTCAGGACAGAGTCCATTTAAGAGATTCATGTCTTGTGTACCTAGCTAACCATAGAACAGGCATTACAAATGCTTTGATTCCCAGAGCAAAGCTCCTCAGAACTTCCACCTAAGGCTTCTGCTAGCACTGTGCATGAACCATACATTCCAGATAATCTCCCAGACTGATTGGAGTGCAGTGGATTGTGCTTGCTGTCTTGTATTCTAATTTCACCTCACCTCCCTTACCCTTCCCTTACCATAATTGCGTAGATCTTTACCTGCTGGTGGGATAGTCACCCAAGGTGTCTGTGTGATAAAATGAGATCTCATCCTGTATGAACTCCATAAATAGTGCACCACTCAAGGGTGAGATCAGAGGGCATGCTATGGTGAATGTTATTATTTCCTCCTGTCCTGCAGCTGTTGCGTTTAGCTTGGCTGGCTATAGCGATTAAAGGAGTGCTTTATATCTTCTCTTGACTGAACGTGGAAAGGAACTGAGTGTTTTAACACTTGTTTATGCTAACTCCATGTAACACTAGAGTTTCTTTTCAAGAGGACAGAAAATAATATTTCATACAGGCTCAGAACTAATGGTTTTCATTTAATGTAACCCTGACAGGTACAATATATTTACTTCATTGTCCTGCTCCTTCAGAGTCACTTTCTCATTATCATTTAGGCTTATTAAGTGTGTATCAGTGTTCACTGTCCACGTTATTATCATCCTATTAATGCTGTTCTAATGTCATGAATGGTACCAGACCAGGTAACATTTTTTCAAACTCGTTCACTGTGCTGTACATTCTGACATACAGTACACTCTAGTATTCCTAGAAACTCCAATCAGTCTGACTATTCTTTTCTGACCTCTCTCATCAACAAGAAGCTTCTGTCTGCTCCTGCACCCACTGGATGTTTTTTGTTTTTCACACCATTCTCTTGTGTTTGAAAATCCTAGGAGATTAGCAGTTTCTGAAATATGCCAACTAGCCAATCCAGCTGCAACAGCCTTACCATGGTCAAACTGACTTGAATTTCATTTTTTCCTATTTTGATGTTTGATGTGAACAACTGAAGCTCTTAACCCATGTTTGCATCGCACTGCTAGCACATAATTGGCTGGTTTGATAACTATATGAGCAGGTGTCAGGATTCAAGATTTCAAGATTCTGGTACAAAAGAACAGTGACATGTAATGTGGCTGGTCCTGTGGTGGGTAGATATGTATAACAAATTTGTAAGTACTAATTTTTAAAAAGGAACTGAATAACTATAAAAATGAGATGAAACACTATAAATACATATTATAGGCAAGAACAATGTGAAGATAGAGAATGGAGATAGGGGGGAATATTAAATAAGGGATGTTATATATAGTGCAAATGAAGTTAAAGTGACCAGGAGGTGAGAAGTCTGAGTCTATAGCTGACTTTAAATTAACTTAATGCATATTTTGCAAGCAATAAAATAAAATTTGATTTTTAAAAAGATTTCTATTTATTTCGAATAGAATTTATGAAAAATCACTTTCACAAAGTTTTGCTTTATTGAATATAAAGGTGGTATTTGACATTGCATTCAGACTTCAAATTGTATACACACTTGTTTGTTTGGCATCTTTTAATTTTCTGAAGTGATTATTATTGTCTAGTTCCTTATGATTCTTCTTAGAAAACCGAATAATAATGGACAATTTCTTATATGTTTTAGTTTATCTTGGTCAGTTTCATAATATTATTCAGCGTTTTAATGTTTTAATGTGCCTTGGGCCATATTTATGAAAATTGCCAAATTAGAAAGTTCTCATCATCTCCTCAGACTAGCTGCACTGTTTTGCCATTCTGCCTGTTTTTTTGGATGTGTTTGGCTGTTGTAGAAAACTCAAATGGTGAAAATCCTGTCTCAAGACACTAAATGTATGTTCAACTTCATTTCAATATCATTTTTCCTGTTTCCACCATATTTTTTGTTTATTTTGAAACTCTTAAAGTACTGATAAATTATTCCCTAAAATTGATCAGAAAAAAACTTTATTTGCAAGATATTACCAGTAACTTCCATAATATCACCTACAGTGACAAACATTTCAAAGCTTAGTACATTATTCCTCAAATGGAAATATCTATGGCACAGCTGGATGCTTAATGTTCTCCTTCTACCATGTTGAAGCTTCTGCAATAATGTAGTGGCTTCTTCTGTATCAGAAAAGATGTGTCCACATGAATTTGCTGTAGGAAGTGACTGGACATTGTTTATGATTAAAGGAAACCTTAATAATAAACAATTGGCTGAATTTACCAATTCTAGAAACTGCAAATAAATAATTACTATTTGCAAAATCATGTGGCAAAACTGTTTCTCTCACAGAGTGATCAGCTTGTTATATATACCTCATGGCACTGAACAAAAATAATATGTAAAATGCTGTCAATGAAAATTAACCTTGGTTGTCCAAGACACCAACTGACCTAAATTACAAAGGTACTTGGTTAGCCACATCTCATGGCTACACAGATTTTGGCACTATTGCGCCAAAGTGAATACTAATACCAAGAAGGATACACTGTGTAACTGGTCAGTAGAATTGAAATGCTTAAAGTGTTCCTGTCCTGATTACCCCTACATTCTATATGTATCTTTGTTTTCCCATGTGATTCAGATCAGTAGGTAAAGATCTAATGATCAAAGCTTTCTCAGACTGAAACAGATGTGTTTATGTAAGGAAATCATGAAAAGGACAGACCTCATAGTCCCTATAGGACTGGAAAATACACGCGCATGCACACACACACACACACACACACACACACACACACACACACACACACACACACACACACACACACAACATACTCCTATTATTGTTATAAAACATTCTTTCTTTTTCTTATTAAACTTTTTAAAAACTTGTTAAATAAGGAAGAGAATTTTGATTAATCATGCTAAAATATTACATAGACATGTAAATATGATAGTGGCCCCCAATCTTTTGCCGGTTGCCTCCTTTAAACAGCGGTTGCATTGTACATGGCCTTTTGTTTATATTTTTGTGTTCTCTTTCAGGTTGCACACACTCAGGTGGTGTGTGTTGTGCTTCATTCCCCTTACCACCTTGGGGCTGTTATGTTATTATGTTCTACCCTTTATAAGTCTTTTGTGTTTCTTTGACAGATTGTTGGTCATTCATAATACTGTTATGCTGGCTTTCTTTAAAACTGGTTAGTGCACATTTATGTTTTGTTTTCATTCCTCTCATTAAACTCTACACATTTTTTCCTGCATGTTCTATGCCCATTATAGTACAAACACCTTAACATATCATTTAGGTTGTTTATCTGCTGTAAAACTGAACATGACAAAACAAAAAGATAAAAAATTAAAAGCTAAACAAAAACAATGTATAACATTTGAACACATTAACCTTTTAGACAATTTTGCCTCGCAAGTGGTTGCTGAAGATTTGATATAGATTACAAAAAATTATATTTATGTACTCAATAAATGTTTTGTTGACACAATCATAAAATGTCCACGATTTCTCCTGTGCTGTAAATAATGGGTGAGCTCTCTTCTATATAATAACTGTTCCTTGTTCATGGACATGAGGATTCTGTTTAATATATTCTAATATGGGCAAGTGAACTCTGAGCAGCTGGATTAGTGAGCAATTGTTGCAATCTGAGGTTTGAGACAGCTATGCATGAGTTGATAGGTCAGAGAGATTACCTCTCAACAACCTGACAATTAACTCTTGCCAAATGACAAAACAAAGCAGTCAAGCAGTTTGGCCTAGGTTTGATCAGTTTATCAAATGGCATTGTTTAAAAAAGCTCTTGCTCTCTGGACAATTTTCTCTCCATGCAGTAAAAAAGGATCAGAATGAGGGTAATAATGAACAACCTGAGTGTCTTAAAGATATAATCTATTAGCTAAAGAGATGAAGGTGCTTCGGTTGGGCAGGCTTGAATTGAAATTGATTTGTTGAGAGTAGCCAATTTCACATGTTTTTTTTTTTTTGTTTTTTTTTGTCTGCAGATTAATTAGTGCTATGTTGGAACCAAGTGAACTGATGTGCATATGGTGGTCAATTCTGTTATTCATTATTTTCTGCATTTGCAAAATGGCATGGTGTATTTTGAGTAGCCGGTAAATTTGATGAAGTTATGCATCATTTGTTTTAGCAGTTAAAAGAGTTTGTTTTTCCAAAAATACTAGTGCCCCATTCAATAAGTAACATTTTGGGAAGAGATGCAAAGGCTGTACAATGTAATATTAGTGGGAGTTTATTATGAGACATATTTTGAAAGATGAAGATTAAAATTCCATTACATCTATAAGATACTCAACATGATTACATATAATATGTCATGAGGATACTACAAATGTTGTTCACAACATTATTCCAGGAGTGCAGCTGTAGACATTTTCTTTCCAGATTAAAAGATACTCTTTGAAGCAAAAAAAAAAAAAAAAAAAGTCTTTAAAGTTTATCTCTGAAAAGGGGGAGGGGTTTCTACTTTTAATTTAAATCCACAGTAAAGATTATCTGATTATTTCAGTCTTAAAGCCTTAAACATCAGCTAATGCAATCAAGAATGTCCCAGCTGTGAACCTAATTTCGTATATAAAACTCAGTAGATTCTCTACAGAGTAGGGGCTAAATTCATAAAACCTACATTAAGACATAAAAGAACAATATGTAATATATTTACTGTACTAAATCAGAAAATGACTGTGACATGTCATCAGAGATTAAGGAAGCATGCAAAACTAAAATACAGACTTCTCCGACAACAGTAATACAACCAGAATGTTCTCCTTTCTCATTTCCATTCCGGAGTGGAAGGTCTGTTTCCACCCACTACCCACCTTGTGGCCAGATATGAAACAATTTGGGTGGCAAACAAACTGGATTAACAGAGTTAATGTTAGATTTTACCTGACATAAAATTCTTTGGCATCCCACAAAAGCTCCAGGACCAGATATTTTGTAAATATTGGCATTGCGAGTGAAAGATGGAGCCCAGAAGGACTTTAAGATGGATGTTGATTTGACTTATTTTCTCCTGAACAGGTAAGTATTGAGCGTCAGATAAGGTTCCCTAATCTGAACTCATTTGTCATGGCCATTAATGAGGATGGGCATTTTAAAGTCATTTCAGCATTCGTGCTATGTGGCCCATGTCTAGCTGGGTTATCAAGGCAGCGAGTATTTGAGATACAGCCCGTGAAGTAATTAGTGGTGGTTAACGCCGTCATGCTAATATATGATAATGTTAACTGCTATCCGTCACCTCACCTGTTTACTAACTGGAGGATAACAATGGTATAAGATGGAACCCGCACCTTTAACTCTAAATTGACTCAATTTATGAATGTGATTACTCTATACATTGAACAATTTCTCGTATCCAAATCGAATACGGTAACTCATACTCATCTCTAGCTAGCCACTATCTTCAGTTGTCAATAGACGCGGTAGAATTTCGGTTATGTTAGATTGTTATCTTAAGTAGATATTTTAGTGAAATGATTTAGGGTTACATTTTTGTGTGTAAATAGGTCGGTTAATTGCTTCACTTGACACCAGTGAAGGCACTTTATAACAGATCTGCATCGGACTTCAACAAGGAAGAGGAGTGGTTTACTACTTTGAATTAACTGATTAATTGAGCAGTATGTTAAAGGGGCCTGGAAAACGATAACTCCAAGTCCAGATTGTATTTTCCGAGCAGTGGGCTTTTGTTTTGGGGATAATGGTCTTAGCTTTGTCTTTGAGCCATGCATCTATCTAACACTGACAGTTATAAAAAGCCACATGAGCTGGTATACAACTTATAAAACAATAAAAACATTGTAAAATTATACATTAGCTCATCAGCTTGTAGTGTATGGATTACTCTTGTTTGACATTATCAAAGTTTAATGTTGCACTTATTATTTGTTCATTTGTGTAGGTTCAGTGTCCTCAACCTGGCAACCAGTATGAGCTTCGAGTCAGGGGAGGAGGGCACGGAGGCAGACAGCTCTCTCTCCAATATTTTTAATTTGGACTGTAGTGCCCATTTTAATCGCTTGATGTCAAAATTACATATTGGTCTTATAATGTGATGTTAAAAGTAAATAGGGCATCAGTAACATTTCCTCATTTATAATTGTTGATTGTTGGCATATTTTTCAGTTTTGTATTATGTGGTGTTACTGCATTTTGTCCTCATTTGCATATGACTTTAGCAATTCATAATAGAACACTTCTCCACAAAAATACTACTAGAATCTGTCTGACCATAAATGCCCCTTTAAGAAGTCGATGTTGATTGGATCATCTTTTGGTCTCACATGTTCATCAACACAATTCTGCACACGCACCCATTTGGCTAATTGACAAATTTATTTAAAAGACACAGTAGTGGTCTCTTTGGAGTGAGCATGATGCTAAACTTTGCAACTGCAATTGTAGGAGTTCACAAAGAGGAAGGTGATGCACATTTCACACAACACAGTGCTGTTACTATGAAGTTTATGAACCTGTCCCTAAAGCTTCTAGATCACTATCACCCAACTAGATGAAAGATACATTTGTCTAAAAGTATGTTGTCATCATGCATGTAGACAAGAAATATCCATAAACAAACATTAGCAGTAGAATGGGTTGTACTGAAGAGATCAGTGACTTTAAATGTGGCACTGTCACAGGATGCCACCTTTACCACAAGTCAGTTCTTGAAATTTATTTCCTACTATATTTGTCCCAGTCAAATGTAAGTGCTATTATTGTGAAATAGAAGTGTCTAGGTAAAAGCAACATCATAATTTCCAATGCAGTGGATCATGTAAACTCAGAGTGGGGCCAATGAGTGCTGAAGCACATATCACAAAAAAAAAAAATCCTGTCTCCAGTTGCATCACTCACTACAGTTCAGAAGTCTATGGAAGCTATATCGGCACAAAGAACTATGTGCCGCTAACTTTATTAATGGGATTCCATGGCTGAGCAGTTGCATATAAGGCTAAAATTGCTAAGCGAAATGTCAGGTGTCATCAGTGTTGGTGTAAAGCATGCAACCACTGGACTCTGAAGCAGTTGAAACATGTTCCCTGTGGTGATAAATCATGCTTCACTGTGTGGCAGTCTGATAGATGAATCTGGGTCTGGCAGATGCCAGGGGAATGCCAACTACTGGAATGCATATTGTTTTTCTGGGTTTGGGCTAGCTCTCTTAGACCCAGAGAAGGGTAATGTTAATGCTACAGCACACAAATAAAATTTTGGCAATATGCTTTCAACTTGTGGCATTTTCATCAATATTAGTGCCCAACGTCAACAGTTCTCTTTTGACTGTGTGAACAGGAACACATTCTTATTGATGCACTCTAAAATCTTGTGAGAAGCCTTCCTTAAACAGTGGAACTTGTTATCGCCACAAGGTGTGTATGGAATGATTCCATTTTATTTTGTAATAGAATGTCCGATATGCCTATATAGGTGCCCACATACTTTTGGCCATATAGTGTTGTATGTAACTAAAGGTACTGAAAACTCCCTTGAAGTTTTTTTTTTTCAGAAAGAACTGGCCCAGGCCAAATTAGGATGTGCAAAGAAAGTTGGATTTACAATAAATGAAAAACAATCATGAATTCTGAACCAATACCAATCATAAATTGTAATATTTATTTTCATTTAATTATTTTGGTGAACATTCCAGTGCATATGAGTAATCAAGGGCAAAGAAATAAGAATAAGACAAACCTTTTTATTGATACTTTTTAGATGACAATACAGCTTTGATGTGTGTTTGCTTTTGCTTTAAAATTTATTCATGTTCTGTAAAGCAGAATCTCATCATCGCACACAATATATTTTAGATGCTTTTTAAAGTTGTACGTACAAGCAACTGAGTGATGCATTCTTAACTTCTTTTGTGTCTGAGCTATTATGTTAAACATTTCAGAGGCTAGCAGTTTCCATTGTCACAATCACTGGTTTATACCATTTCCAGGTAGGGTAATGCTTTTAACAAGAGTGCTTGTCTCATCTTCTGCCAGTCACACAACAGGCTGTTTATCAGTAAAGGTGCACTGGGGCAAGTTTCCCAGAAGCATCAAAGATGCAGGATGTTTTAAATTATATGCTAGACATCTCGCACTGCTCTGAATGGGACAACACTTTTGAAAAGCCAAGCCTAGTGTGTAGAAGATATTTTGAAGTCCACTCTTTTTCAGCCAAATGAATTCCAGTGAGATGGTCTACCTTTTCATTATAATGTATTCCTTACATGCCTCCTCAGTGCAGGCATAAGCAGCTTTCATCATTTCTTTCATTGTTTGGACATCAACTGAGCGCACTGAGGACTTGAGATTAATTAGTGAACAACAGTGCTTTCCAACAGACAATAACACATTGCAATAGATTTAGAATAACAAATGAGAGAAGTCTAAATGTTCTATAAGAAATGCCCATCAGTGATGCAAGTAAGAGAGATAACAGCTAAACATACACACCCAGGCTGATCTCACTTTCAAAGTCATTTGACTGACCCCAGGAGTAATAATTAGTTTAGTGCATAGGTTAATTCAAAGTTTAAGTGCTGCTATACCTTCATTTACTGTCAGTCTGGTGAAACTAGAAAGAAAGGCCTATATAACAAACAGGCAACATTCAATAAACCAATACCAAATAGGTTACCAATAGCATTTGAATTTAAACATTACGAACGGATCAGGTTTCATGTTGCCATCTGCCTCGATTTTGGTCGCAGTAGAATTTAGCTTGAAGTCTAAGGGACTGCGAATCTGACACAAAGCGCACCTTCAGCTTGTATATACTGATGCTAAAAATGTCTGACAAAAATATGAGTTTGGAATGAGAATGATCTGGTTCAGACACCAGTCAATCTTATAGCCTGTGTCTCTACCATCTAAGCTTCTAGACCTGATGTAATATTTAGTACCATGGTAAAGTCTTTTTCTATTCATTTATTAAGACAAGAATATATTTATTGTGGTTGTTTATTAGTTTTTCACAGTGATGCAGAGGAAGAGCTCACTTCTGTTCCTTGAGCTGTCACATGAACACTGGTCTGAGAACGTTTTTTTTTTTTTTTTTGCTAAGAGTTAATGCTTGATTTTAGAGTTACGTTTGTCCAATGACATCCACAGGGCATAATTTCAAATATGCAGTATCAAATATAAGGCTATCGCTAATGCACCAATGTAACCGTTGGGCTACTCATTCAGTTTTATTATGATAACGGATAAAGAACAGTAGGCCCATATATTTTATAACTGACCTGGAAAACCTTTACGATCGAATGTTGTAGGCTGTTAATTTTGCTTGGAATAGTCAACCTGCTTCTGGGACAAAATTTCAGATACCTAGTCTTAAAATAAATTGACATTCACATGTAAACATTCCTACCTGAGACATATTTGTGTACATTAAGGTGAAATGTCACACTTGGGCAATTTTAAAGATCTCGTACCTTGTATGCTGTTCTAAGAGATCGAATTAAGAGGCCAAGGAATACAGGTAACGGGCTACCAGCTGTAAAACTAATACATAGCCAGCACATAATCTGTTATTAACAAGTTTAATATATATCAGTCCTCCCTTTCGTATCTCTTAAAGTCCTTTTTATAGTCATTTATAATCTTTTCTACATAATGCTTCTGTAAGACGCGGTGGCCCGAGTGCCGCAGGGCAAGGGGCAGGACGCACAGACTCCAACGTCTGGGACGTACATTTATTAACATTTAACATAGAACACTAACAGCACTCAAAGAATCACACACGATTAATACAAACAGGAAACGGTTAACACGTATGCATCTAACAATAATGAACATAACGTTTAACATCGACATTGACACGTTACATCAACAATGACCAATGACGCTGCACACACCCTGACGTGGGTTTAAATACACAGACAAACGAGGTGCAGGTGTGTGCAGGCGTGACCACAAACGAAGGTCCTCCCACTGCAAGTGGCTGGCCAAACCACTTGCCTCGCGTTCCGTGACAGCTTCTAGGAGTTCAAACATGAAAATACGACCATGTGACTTTACAATATGTAGAGCTCCCATCTTTAAGCAAAACTAATGAAGTTTTTCTTGTCAGGCTCTAATCTAAACACGAAAATGACCAAATTCACTGCAAAAATGCGTTAATATCCAGAAATCTGAAGCAGAATTCCCTTAATGACAACTATGGTTATAGCTACAGCATGTTTATATAGTCTATGTCATGTTTTCACCATTTGCTAATATTAACCTTGAATTTAACAACACTTATGGAGAAGTGCTTGAAAAGTTTGTAAAACAGTAGGCGTATATATATATATATTGCCTACATCCTATTGCAGACTGAACTAAAAGACACAATATTTGCTGTCAGACAAACATAATTTCTTGGTATTTTTTCACAAGGTGCCCTTGATATTGACTTGCACCTCTGGACTTCAATCCATGTTGTTGTATATACCAGACAGCCATAAGTATAATCTTTTATGAACAAAAAAGAAAGTTAACAATGTCCTCTACCTTGAAAAATGTTTCATTACTACAAAACTACACCACTGGTGCTTAATGGTCTGAAATAGCAATAGTCATCTAATTAATCTGCAGTCCTTAAACAAAATGAATGGCACGATAAATCAACTGTATGCAATGAAGACTAATTCAGTGCAATGCTGTGAGATAGCTACCCTCTAGAGCAAAAAGCAAGACAAATGATGAATTTTAAATTTGGAAGCTTAAGATGCCATATTTACAAAAGACCTTCATGGTTAATTGCATTTTCATTTGATTGCTCATTGGGTTGCTGCACAGAATAAAAAAAACCTTCCTGGTTGTAATGCAAATATAGAAAACTTTCAAAATTATATTTGATCACCCCTATGGATTACGCTAGTGGTTTCAGTATGTTAAAAAATCACCCATCATTGTTCGGTAACACGTAGAATTTGAATTTAGATGGATGCAAGTTCTTAGACTGAAGAAAGATATCAGTTCATACAAACATAAAGAACATAAGCAACACTAATAATAATAATAAGAAGAAGAAGAAGACAAAATCACAGTGATGTTGTGTGATGGTGGCAGCACAGAGGGAGCGAGATGCGATGATACAGTAAAATAACCAAGAAATAGCAAAATAAAAATAGCAAAAGCAAAGGTAAGGTAAACTATGAAGGCTTCCACTGGGTCAGGCTCCGACGGAAGCTTAGTAGGACTGGCAATGTGCAGCACTGATGGTAGGAACCTGTGGGCTTAAATAGTGAGGGGAAAAAGGTACAGTTGTGACTTGCTAATATGCTAATATGGACCAAGGCAATTGCTGTGTGTGTATGTGAAAGAGTGAGCGTGTCCCTCCTGCTGGATAGCCGGCGTATCATTACATGTTTTTCATGTTTAGAATCATCAGACATTTTTGCCAATTTTGAAATTCATCATATATATTTCATTGTATCTCAGAATACAATGTTGCTGACTTCCCAGTATAATACCTGCTGATTTCTTTGCTTACACTCTCATAAGCCTCGACATTTCATGGCCTCTAGCTAATAAATCTGGTATGTATCTTTCAGCAGCAGTCTTTTACAGTTTTTGAGTCAAACAATGTTGAACAGACTAAAGACAGTTGATGCAGTAAAACCAGGGATGTAGATACAAGATCTGTAAACACTAGGACAAAATAAACAGAATAAGGCTCAGAACCTAAAATATGAATTCTAGAGTTTTAGTGGGCAAATTGACTCAGGGAAGGTTCACATAAGTGATCGTTAATGAATGTGGGATTAAGCTGGTGGACAGTAGGCCAATGAGGCAGAGCACTGGGATGAGGTGGGAGGCGTGGCTAAGAGAAGTGATAAAGGGCGGGAACCGGGATGGAGATGGTGATAAGTAGCCCAATGAGGGATGTTCTAAATGGAGCATCCTGAAATGTTTCCCTAAAGATCCTATTACTTTTAATTATTGCGCAGTTTTGTTTAATGGTCTGCTTTATCATTGTTGCCCCTGTTATATTATGTAGCAAAACTTGACATGTTTTAATGCTTCATCAACCATATTGAGATTTGCTTTATCATAAGAAGGAGTAAAAAAGTGTTTTTTCCAGTAATCAAATTCTGACCTCATGCTTTTCTAAAAATATAGCTGTAAAGCCTTCCACTGTGGAACTTGAAGATGGTTAAATTAGAAAATTGTGCAGGAGAAAACTGAGTCTCAAATTCACATTAGTGCTATTTATACTGTAATGGAATAAAGCTGCAAAAGCTAATAATGGCTTATCATAATTGTGGCCACAGCATGTAGGTTGTAGTTGGTTTTATGTCTGGACCTTGCTAAATGCAGGTCTTTTAATGGGCAACATTTATATCTTTTCCCAAATGAATAATCATAGAAGTGAAATTAGATACTCCTGCAGTATTGTCCATTGTTTTTTACTAGAAGAAACTCATTTCCCATTGGTGCATGGGACTGTTTTCCTATTTCAGGCATACAGCTCTAAATTCATGTCACACTCTGTCTCCACCATTTGAAATTAAACTTTGAGCACCTTCAGTGCTCAACTAGCATGTCTTTTGTACATTATTTATTATGATATCATCACTCTATTGTACCATACAGTATGCAACTGTAAATAGGCTATCATCATATTGTCAGTGAATTATACAGCACATTGTAGTTGGTGGGATGTTCAATTCCATTGTTTTGTGTCGGTAGCAAAGTAGAGGCACAGAAGACCATGGAAGTGATTCAGACATTCCTTGGCAGGCTCCTTGCCTCACAACATAAATGCACCCTAATCTCACTTCTTAGACCTTGTTGTGGGTGGATGCACTCCAGTTCATTTAGCAAAGGGTACAGCACTGTGATTGTGTCGTTTTTTACCATGCCTTTTGAAGTCTGTTCATAGTGCAGATTTTTTGTTTGTTTTTTGTTGCAACAAAAAATAAATTCTTCTTATCTGGTTGACCACGTCTACATTGTACGTGTCAAAGTGAAGTTCAGCATGCAGTCGAACTGCATGGTCCCTGAGGTGACTGACCATTGTTTAGAGCAGAGAGCATAACCCTGAGGTGAAGAAAAAGAACAAATGAAAGATGGTAATGGATCAGTGAATTGAGCTGAGTGATGTTATGATTTCATTTCAGTAGAACTCAGCTTGAATGAAGACTATGACATTCATTTGTAATTCCAGCACAGTTCATGGCATTTTTGCACTTGTCTGCTGAGGCTTTCTCTTCTCCCTCTGAAATGTGAAGCACAACCCTCCAGCTTGCTGCACTTCCTTCAGCCTCTTTATGCAGCAGACGTTATTGATATATGTCAGTGTTTTTTGTAAAGCACTTCAGAAGCTCAAACAATCTCTTTTAGTGCCAAAGCAGTCTATTCAGGTTAGCCTTTCCTCCTTACTCTCCTTAATAGCCAGGCCTACTCTATCCATTTCAAAACATTCTGTCAGTGACCAGCCATGTTAATGTACTCAAGAATATAGTCAGATCCTCACAGACATGTTTATGTGGTTCCTTTTAAAATTCAGACCACACTGGGGAATAGGGCTTTGATTGAGTACAGGCAATGTGTCTCCACAAAAACATGGATGGAAGGTACTGCACCACAAAGCCATTCTAAATAGAGGCCTTGTGCATTGAATGATCACCCTGCCCACACTCACACATTGTCCCTCACTGAATTCATAAATTGATTATTATAGAAGAATCTGCTTTAAATCATTACATACTGCATTTCTTGTCATACACATAGTTGTCACTTAGATTAGTTTTGCTTTTTGAAAGATACCAGACAAGTATTTAAATTTTCATACATTACCAAAAATGACAATTGATATTGAGTAAGACCTGTTTGTGTTCCACACACTTAACAATCAAGGTAACTCATAATAAAAATGTATTTCACTCTTTGTAATGAAATAAATCACAACACTCTCTGACAGGATGTAAAGAAAATGGTGACTTCTCACTCTAGCATGCAATTGGAGTACAGTTAGTTGCAACACCTGAATTACAATTGTACATTTTATGGTTGTCACTGAATAAATATTCCTGCTTTTTGCACAGTAATGGATTTCAGCAGAAAGCTAAAATTTCTGTATTTCTGATAATTCTATTACTTTTGAGAGCCATAGTACAATCATCAAATGCAGCTAGAGTGTATGCTGGTAAGGTGTTGTGCTTCTTCTTAGTGCAGTTGGGTGGGGGAGGAGGTTGTCTTTAGCAATGCTGATGGATCATGACTCAGCAGATTCAACACATATTAACCAGTATAGCTTGAGTTACATGCATCATTGACAGTTACACTCTCAGTGACATTTTAATCTCTGTGTACTCAGCAACACTGATTGTTTATAATTCCATTAGTTGGTTTGAATTTAGCAATCTGTTTTACATAGTGTATGAATCCAGGAATTAAGTAATAAAACCTGAACATGTATGAGAGAAATTCAATCCAAGTCACTTGGGGCTTTAATACATTAAGGCTAAAAACATGCTATTGGTGAAAAGAAAATTACAACATTTACTTCTTTAGTCTATAGACTTGAATTAGTGAAAACATACTGTTTTACAAATTAATATACAACTATATAAATATCTAAAAAATGTTTAATTACATTATTTTCTAAAGTCCTTTAACGCACCCTTTGTGAAGCTGCTAATAACAAAACTGAAATCAGATCACACTAGTCAAAGCAGAATAACATGCAGACTTTCTGTAATGTGTATATCTTATATAAAAAGTATAAAAAGTAGTATTTTCTTAACATACCCAATCATTTTATTGGCTTTCATGCACTTTCAAAAAATGCATTCACGCCATTGACACAAATCATAATGTTAAAAATCTTCAGTCATTAATGACATTGAGTTGCTAGTTGTCCTGGCTTCAAAGGCAGTATTTCCATTCATTATTCAAAAACTGGAATTAAACATTAATTTGTAATTAACATCGAATTATCAAAAGGATCTAGTCAAATCAGATTTTTGCTTCCAAAAGGTGACAAACATACAAAAAAATAAAAAATAAAAAATCAAGAGCTGACAGCTCAATACTTAAGGTTCTCGGGTAAAATTCGTTTCAGTTCAAAATGTATGTATTGTGTTTTTTTGTTTGTTTTTTACAGCAGGTGCAGTCACAAAACAGCTTTACAGAAATCAGTTTTACAGTGAACCCAGGGCCTAATGAGCAAGCAAATGGCGATGGTTTCAAGTAAAAACTCCCCAAGAGCTAGAAGGAAGAAACCTGGAATGGAACCAAGACTTTGACGGTCGACAACGGATGACAAGGTAACGCAGAATAAATGAAGTTGTATCGAGGGGGTAAACCAATTAGATTTGTGACATAAGAAATTAGTAAAAACTATTTGGCAGAGGTATACAGATTAAATCACTGGAACAGGTGGTGCTTAAATGGTATGCATAAAAGACAAGCGCGCGAAAGAGCCGTTAAAAATTAAGGAACTCGCACACATCCCTGGCCTATTTCAGCACCTTGTTCGCGGACAGCAACGCTATCGCGTTCCATCCGAGAGTTAACAGGAACATTCTTGGCTGTGTTTGAACTATACCCAGCATGATTTCGCATTTATAAAGTTTAAAAACCAATTAACACAATAACCTGTTAGGTAAGTACAGTGAAAGGTAATGGATTAGCTCAGTACGAAATCAGGTGTGTTATGGCAATTTTGCTGCCAGGGCAACGCTAGGATTTGGGCAACATGTGATGTTTGTTAATTCGATGTCAGCTTGGTGGCCAATCAAAGAAAGACATTTAATATCTGAGCATATCTAAGATTACTCGAAATGTTTACATAAACTTTGCCGACTGAGACGATGAGTGTGAAGCAGGTTTTTGTGAGTAGGAGATTTCAGCAGATGGCAGCAAAGTCACATTTTATATTTCGTGAGCGTCAGACATGAGCTCCTGAACTTCACGGACACGCCATCGGATAAGCACGTTTGTGTGTGAGAGAGAGAGAGAGAGAGAGAGAGAGAGAGAGAGAGAGAGAGAGAGAGAGAGAGAGAGAGAGAGAGAGAGAGAGAGAGAGAGAGAGAGAGAGAGAGAGAGAGAGAGAGAGAGAGAGAGAGAGAGAACGCACGTGTCTAGTGCGTCGTTATTCACAGCACTTAAGCAGAAGATCATTGATCATTTCACTGCTAATGTGGCTATATTGTGAATGCTTTTATAGTGTGTTGGGACAACTTTTTTGGATCGAGACCTGAACACAGTGTGATGTGTAATGGAAAAATTGTTTTGTATTACTTACTTACTTAATTATTTACTTACTTACTCACCCACACACACGGTGAGAAGGCTTCACACACACACGACACACACACACACAGTTTTACACACACAAAGAGATTTCACACGTCACATTAATGTTGAGCACAGGCGTCCTTGTCTGCCATAATTTCTCATAATACGACTAACTTGCTGTTGCTGTTTATTTATTTATTTTAATTTACATTTTGTAAAATAAAAACATAAGCATAGTTTTAAAATGCTCGTTATTTGTACATTTTTGACATTAGTTATTTAGAACTGAAAACTAAGCTGTAAATGGTCGCCTTTACTGCCCTGAGCACCGTCTTCAGTCTTCAATCATAATCAGATCATAGCGTGCATTTTTTTTTTTAAATTGTGGACGATTAGAAGGCTTCTCGAATTAAAGTCAGTAGAGTAGCAGTGCACCCCATAAAGGTTGCTATACATTTTCCCCTGTATCATACATGATGGTTGAGTCCAGCGCCTTCCGCTGGATGCGTACTGCCTCATCTCCCCTTTTCTGCTATCTCAAGCCCATTCTGTTTCTACCATTGGACCGAGGGAACCTCGCTTGGTCACAGCTCTACAATCTCTCATCTCTGCAGTGGCGTTTTCTCGGTGATATGAGAGCTAATATAGGCGAATCCCTGCACCACAGGCGTCAGATCTTCTTGCCAAAGCTGGATCTCTATGTATTACTGTGATCGTTGAGAATAAATCAGCTGAAACCCCGGCAGCGTGGAATAACAGCGGACATGACTGCGATGGGGAAATTCAAGCACATCCTGCTCATTTTCGCAGGTCTAATTACCGCAGCTAACGGTAAGTTCTAGGTTATATTTCTAAGCGGGGTTTGGCGCAATAAGGATTCGCCTTCAAGGATATCGTCAGGTGTACAATACATTTGAACAAACGTATAGATCGTTTTTATATTTTTGGGAGGTACTTCAAAAACTTACAACCTTTTATCTTATATTACTTATAAACAAGTCCAATGTAGAATAGCCCACGTCTTAAATTCAAAAGGATATAATTAGCCTAATTACGTGTGTGATATACAGTAGGCTACACACTGTTAATAAATATAGGCTCATACTTAGAAATGCTATAACTTCAGTCCGAATGTCTGACTAATAAACTACGTTTTGGAAGACACCCACATACAAAAAACAAGGCTATTTGAGTTTAATATTATCGATAAATGCAGCGTATCTGAGAGAGAGAGAGAGAGAGAGAGAGAGAGAGAGAGAGAGAGAGAGAGAGAGAGAGAGAGAGAGAGAGAATGTGTACTGTATCTAAAAATAAATCATACATTGATTACAAAAATCGTTTTAACTGTACAAGGGATCAGTATATAAGACCATATGCTGCATGGTAAAAACTTTTGTGGACCAGGCAAAGCCGGGTCAGAAGATAAATGAAGCAGGGCCAAAGTAGGCGTTTGTGCTTCTCTCTAATGCCTCTTTTGACTTATTCGAGTTTATATAATAATACAGTCTCTTTGATGGTCAGTAATGGTCCAGTGATTATCTCCGAATTTGTAAGTCTGGCCTGTTTTGCCTATTTTGATCGAGGCTTGGTGGAGCAACTTCCACTGTAGTCTATGGTTATGCCTACTGTCCAGATATGGACACTGTCAAGCATTGCCTACTTTGTAGTGATGTTGTAATAGCGCGGCTTTGTTTCACAGTGATAAAAAGGAAATTATGTAGGAGGTTGACAAAAGTTAGATTGTTGTATCAATAATTGAACCTAAAAGTTTAGTCCGGGAGCTTTGGAAGTATCCCTCGTTTGTGCAAAGAGCAACCCAAGTCAGTAGATTTGGTTTGAATAATACTGGCGGAATTTCATATTATAAGACTAGAGTTATGCCTGTTAATAAGATTTTATAAATGCAGTCCAACTTTAAAGTACCAAACCCCTTACTGACGCTTTGGAGATTCGTCATAACGCCACAACTTGCAAAGTAACGGTCACATTGGGTTTGATGCGAATTCACATTCGTTTAGGTCCTTGATGAGTCCGAGAAGCAGTGCCATCCGAATATTTCACGTAAATTCGATGGAATACCGTCGCATTTCTCCATTTCTCCAGCAGATGTGCCAAAGTCTGCCCCCGATTGTTTGTTAGAGGGTGGTGGGAAAACGACGACGGAAAGCATTGCTCAGCCAACGCATGCAAAATTATTCGAATAAGATGTCTAACGGCGTACCTCGCATTACCTCACAGCAAGCCTAAATTATTTATTTGCATGAGTACCTTTCACCTCCGCGTCTATACAGTGTTGATTTTTTAAATTAGTTGGACTTAAAAAACTCTAAATTCGACACTGGGAGTCTTGTTGCGTGTGTAGTAGCTAAATTCCAGTTTCCCTATTCCTATTATGTTCGTCGTTTTAAATGACGCCTTTCAAAGGAATTAGTAATGGTCCGGGTATTTCGACCGGTTCCCAAGCTTGTGAATAAATAATTCGTTTTGTCACAGCTATGCCAGTGACAGTGACAATGTCTGCAGCTATTCCTTGTTTGAAGGCATGTGTGGGGAGTTTGAGGAACAGACATTGATTAATCTGTTTCATCAAGCATAATATGGCAAAAAACAAATTAATGTGAAGTTGATTCAATACACTGATTATCAGTTTACCCGTGAAAGACTGGTACAGATAACTTCAGAAGATTAACAAAGAACAGTTTACCTGGGAGACATTTAGAGGTATTGGTTTTAAAATGGGTAAAATAATAGCTTTGAGCATAAAAATGGATTGGCTTAATCATGGTTTAAAATAACCATGACTTAAAACGAAAATACTGTCATAGCTATTTGAGAAAGATGGTAGTCCTAGGACAGTGAGACAGTGTTAGCGTTATGTAATCTAGATGATCTACTAGTATTTTGAGTAGCTCAGAGTGTACACACTAAAACAGACAAAATATTACTCTTACTGGAGAGCAGTTGTGTTTGATGTAAGCTTGCATTAAGCACACTGAAACATACACAGTATACATAGTAATTCAATTTGACAAAATTACACTGGCTTTAAGAAGCATGCTTGATGGTCCAAAGCAGATACACGGTGACAATTAGATGACATTGACATGTTGCCAACTAAAAACATTATGAATCTGTCCAGCCTCAAGTCTTGCATGCAAATGTGACATTCGAGGTCTTGAGGGAAAAGAGATTGCAGAGGCCTGTAAATTAAAACACAAAAGTAGTTGTTGACTCAAACAGCCTAACTGAACAACTGCAATGTCACCTTAGTTATTAATATTTGTTACTGTTTGTTCTGCTCATTATATCTATTATTGTTTAACATTTTAATGTGTATTTTAAAGCTGAAATTGTATCAATACTTCAGCAGATATTCAAAAGTTGATTTATGCTGACTGATAAAAAGGTATACTATGCATTTCTTATCAACAATGCAACATTTATATGAATAAATACACAAACTCTAGACAATCACTCTGGTTTCCAGATGTTGTGAGGCCACGAAAAGGTGGTTTGTCAAATAATTAAAATGCTGTACCTGTAAAAACATGCCATATCACAAAATAGCATTGATTAGGCAGGCAGATGCAAAATGCGGAGCCATAAACATCTATTATTTACTAGACAGATGGCTCAGTATGCTAGATGAACCTTTTATTTAAGTTAGAAGCTGCTCTTTCTCCACCTTGAAATGTCATCATTGTGTGTTAGTGTGTTTTCTTTGTGAGTGTGTATTAGTTTTCTGGAACCAAATGCTGTGTGGTCATCAGTTTGAGCTGTCTGGGTTCTGGTCTGGATGAGATGACCCATTTAAAGCATGAGTATTCATGTTAGGAGCTCTCTCATACATACATAACCGATTAAAGCATTTGCATTTCAAAGCTGCCCCAGTCAGCAGAAATGGTGTTGCTTTTTTTATATATTAATATGATTTTAAGGTTATGGAGATTGCTAGCAGAAAAGAAGAAGGTGTAAATGGCTTGCGATTTGGAAAATATGAATGTCAATTAGGTTTTGGGTTGGCAGTGTTTTAGGAATGGCAATTTTCAACTTCTTTTTGAGCCTTCACTGCTATACTGGCTGATATATTTGACACTGAATTTGGTCAGGCATTTTGTAGGGAGAAAAAAATCACTAATCACAGCATGGGAAGAACAGCAAAAGTGTGAAACATGCACTCATACTTTGTTGAGTCAGGAGGCTTCAAAGATTTTGTTTCTCAAGAAAGGCTCTATGTATGTAAGTCCAGTCATTGTTCCTTTTTCACTGCAAAATTGTCCCTCTTGCCCACCCCGTCATGAATTCTGTCATCTCAGTCGTAAACATACTGCACAGTAGTATAGAGACACATACTGATGTAACTTCAGTGTTATGACATCTAAACACAGTCTCAATATCAAGCCCTCCCAGAAGTGAAAAGCCATCAGGCTGTTCACAAATCATGGCTTAGAAGCCTGCTGCAGTGCTAGCATAAGCTCAGTGACGCAGGTGGGCTTATTGACTGGAAATACGCAACAGCCCTCTGTGGACAAGGAAGAGGTAGACAGGTGGAATTTCCATGTGTTTGCCAGTTCATGACAGCAGTAGCTTGCCCCCTACAATCTCATACTAGTTGTGGGGATCACATGAGATTTTACAATACAATCATTCTGAATTCCAGTCTCAGTCTAATCTCCATCAGATGACTAAAGGTTGACTTGAGGACATCTGAAAAGAACAATTCCTCGCTGCTACCTTTGTTGTCAACATTTTAAGAATGCAGCACTGGGAAGACTGTTCTTAATAGACTCATTGTTTTGGGTTTGGTTTACCTTTACAATAGCCGGTAGTGTCGCTGATCATAGTGGAGGGGGACTTGAGCCAAAATGTTGCACATTGTAGCAGCTAGCACACAGAACCCCGTAGGAGGAAACAACTCCTCCACGCATACTGCAGCTGGTGAATCAGCATGGCCAGTTTAGACATGTTGCTATGGTTTTACTGCTGATCGATGAGAAACACTGTCTGTTGCAAAAGTAATGGCACTGGATGTATGGAAGCACCTGCTTGTGTTTATGTCATCATGCTGTATGATGTGGGTCTGCTCAAATATTTCTGAAATTATTTCAATGTATGCCTTGAAGAAATGTTTTTAAGATAAAATAAAACACAGCAAGCAAAGCAGACTGACTAAATATTAGTAATTCCCTTAAAACATTAAATTTATATATTATGTCCATGTTCTGGATTATCTAATTAAACACCATTAACACTGACTCATTCATGAACCAATTAATATTTCAACCATGTCGGTTCACACCAACCACGACGTTACTGAGTTACCATGTGGCACATTTGACAAGCTATTTTGCCCGTGCATTAATTCATGCAGAAATATGAAACTAACCGAGGGTCTAGTCAAACTATAGGTTGACAGAAAGCAGAAGTGATCTGTGTCTGTCTTGTAATGGCATTGTCCCCAGCACCCACAATGTGAAGTAGGTTGAAGGCTGGAATTTTTCAAATTTTATTTAAAAATGCCTTCAGTCTTAACTGAAACTATAAACTCAGGAATAATATTGAATTACTGAAGCCATAGATTAGCTTCTTATGTCTTAGTCAGTATGCTTTTGGAAAAACTGATGATTTTACAAAGCAGAAGAAACATTTGATAGTGGATTTTTTTATTATTATTATTATTATTATTATTATTATTATTATTATTATTATTATTATTATTATTATTTATAAGCCGGTGAGCAGGAACCACATATATACGGAAAAAAGCACAGTCCAATTTTTTTGTTTTCCTATTTAATTCATCACTTAGCTACAACACAGCTGTGGCCAATCACAGACTAAAGCTCATATTACATCAAAGCACTGCGTGGAAGTAGTCTGGCTTTAGTGCAGACTCACATCCGAGACTCAAAGAATTAATTCATTTGACCAAATTATTCGTTTCCTTCTGATATTCAATCTGAATAGCAAATGGACCAGACAAGACGGACCATGTTCTGGTTTGTCTTCCTGCAAGGAAAGCTTCTTCAAATTACACTGAATAAAAACTGACTTATGAGCATTCATGTTGAAATATTATTTTCCCTTCCTGCTACCCCTGTTGAGTGTGTGACTGTCACGGAACGCTCGCCTCCCGCGAGGCACGTGGTTTGGCCAGCTACGTGCAGTGGGAGGACCTTCGTTAGTGGCCACGCCTGCACACACCTGCGCCTCGTTTCGTCTGTGTATTTAAACCCACTTCAGGGGGCGTACTATCGTTGGTCATTATTGGTGTGGTGTGCAGATGTACCGTCGTAAATGGCTTGATGTAAAGTTCCCTTTATCGTTGTTAAAAGTATTTGTGTTTATCGTCCGTGTTTAAATGTTAACCGTTTCATGTTCGTATTAATCGTGTGTAATTCTTGAGTGCCGTTAGTGTTTTATGTTTATATGTAAATAAATGAACGTCCCAGTCGCTGGAGCCTGCGTCCTACCCCTCGCCCTGCGCCACTCGGGCCACCACGCCTTACGGTGACACATGTGACTTAGCCAGGAGTTTCATCAGACGCACGTATGGGATCAGCTCATTTTAATGTCACTAACTGAAACAAAAGTTTCAGATTACCCCAGACACCACTGGAACAAACTGGGAATATGAGGTCGCAGAAATTATCCTATGAAATTTTGGGTACTGCTACGGCTGCGGTAGCCAGTAGATGCAAATATCACCATTATCATTTGAGTGAAAATTACAGGTAGTGCACGTAATTAATCAGGGTTTAGGAACAGGGTGAACATAATCTTTATAGCAATGCAGTGAGATTGGCACAGTGTCGATAATGTAGTGCCAAGATTTTTCTCTTCAATGCAGATAAGGCATCATACATCAAACAAGGTTGGGAATATACTTTGTGGATACGTGTTGTTTTTGTAGATATCATCTGCTTTGGGAAGGATACAAAAATAGCGGTAACGTTTTGGTTTGGATTTAGTATATAGTTTGATTCTATCAGTATATATACATATATCAACACTGTTCACTTACTCTATCAGTGGTGACTATGCCAATATCTGTTTGTGCGTGGTGTATTGTTTTGTGCTACCTAAATATCTTACTCCTAAAGAGTTTAGAGTCAGTATGGGTTTGATGCTTGCACCACATTCCTCTACATGCCATATTTTTAAACACACACACACACACACACACACACACACACACACACACACACATACAGCTAAAATTCGGTAAATTACAGGGCCATGTAAACAGTTTACTGCTGCTAAATGTGTCAAAGCTGGTTGACATAAGTGCACTCCATTGTCTGCTAGTTCACCACCTCAAATTACCTTCAAGAACAACTACAAATTTTAGTTTACAATTTTATTATTAAAAATGTATTATGTATATTTGGTGTAGTATTTGTCCTTTCTGTAAGTAGTTTAGGTAGCCCAAATGTGTAAGCCATTTTTATTTATGATTTTTAATTCTATAAACCAAATTAAATAACTCAGCTATTTTTTTTGTGTATTTCATGTTAGTTATTACATCTAAAATTCAACCAAATGCCTGTAAAATGTAATACATAGATTAATTTTGGAAGTCGATGCTAAAGTAATTGTTTATACATACATGTTTATAATATATATGCAAAAAATACTGAACCGATACTGTCATAGGAAAAAACTTAACAAAGGCTTGTCAAGTTATTTGGAGACACTGAGAGGGGATTAGGATGTGTAATTATCTCTGAAGACATCACGGGGCATTTCAATTTGCCATGTCTAACATTTGTCAGTCACATGGCTCTGCTGAGTTAGCTGTGGTTCGCTCCCTTTTTCTCTGTCTCTCTCCAAATACACACACACGCACACACACACAGAGCTGGAGTACAAATTCTTCATGTCTGCTCAAGGCTTGGCTGATCAGCTTGAAAAGATCATTTGAGCTCGAAACTGCAGAGCTGTGCAGTCTTGGACAACAGGAAGAAAGACACCACAACACACATCCAGTGTACACATACACTTGGAGTAATTGATGCTGTAGATCTGAAAGCACAGAGACTCAAAAGAAGAGCTTCAGGAGGCACTTACATAACACTTCAACCAAATGCCAGCAAACTGATCAAAATTCTTAAAAGGGCAAAAGTTTGAAAAATAAGCTTTAGGTATCTGACATTTACTTTTTATAGGTGAAAAGTTGCTTTGTCTTTTATTCCAAACTTGTCATAGATGCATTTACTGTCAGACACATCTGCAAAAGATGTCTGAATCGCTGTAACTTTATCTCGTCCTTCCTAAAAACTTGTCAGACCTCTGAAGCTACATGTTTTGCTTTACAGTTGAGGAAAGACAATTCTGTAGATTTATTAAGGGCTTGTATTGCACAAAATGTATTTTGCATAATCTACCTCGACAATTGCGCTGGTAAAGCATGTTTACAAAAAGCAGGCTAATGCAATAGAGGTACTAAATGTAGCATTACACAAATATGTAGTGCTTTTTGAGTCTTGTTAATGCATTTTAAGGCAAAACATTCTACTACATTGGACTGGGAAGTTACTTGTTACATTTATTTATTTTTTTCTTTATAAATAAGACACCAATGTTAGTTTATTATTACTGCATTACATAGAGCAAAAAGCATTAGTTCTATTGCCTAATAGACTGTTTGTAATGGTAGACAGTTTTAATATTTTATACAGCTATTCAGAGATAAGATTAGCAATTATTTGTTATAGCTCTACTGCTGAGAATGACTGTGATTGCTACTGATTTGATTTCTTTTTTGAATTTGTGTAGTTGTACTTAAGCCTGCTGACATTCACCTGCTCATATGTTTGAAACACATTTAAGTGTCTCATGCTTTTACCTTGCTCTTTTCATAAAGGATTTTCCAGATTTTCCAAATATATATATATATATATATATAAACTGATCTATGAAGGCTTGATAGGTTGAAATGAAAGTCCTTATCAGGTCCATAACACAACCTGTTCCCAGTCTTAATCCCATACAGGAGCACACACACACACACACACACACACACACACACACACACATATATATATATATATATATATATATATATATATATATATACACACACACACACACACACACACACACACAGGATGTGTTATCTGATAAGGACTTTCGTTTCAAGCTGTCATGTCTTCATAGATCAGTTGATCATAATATATATATATATATATATATATATATATATATATATATATATATATATATATATATATATATATAGCTCAGATGCATCTCAGGTGAATCTCACTTTACACAGACTCTGGATACAAAACTCATCACATGCAAATGCATCCAATACTCCAGTCATCATTTTATGCATAAAAGTATGACAGTGTGTTTTGTAATAACTTGTATCATTTGCCTGGCATTTGGCTCCCCAAAGTCACAATTCCTGTTTGCTTCAGCCAAGGTGCAATTGAGCATAAAGGGTATGTGTCAGTCATTGGCAGATTTGAAGGCATCCTGCTGAAGTGTACCTACATGTAGGATCTGTAGAAGGCTGCATGATGCATTTTTCTAGTGTGCTCACCTAAATGCTTTAACGTTATTACACACCTTGAGATAATTTTTTTATTGTCCATATTAAGATGGCTGAAAAGAAAAGCATAGTCAGATTACCTTCAAAGAGCATAGTGTTCTTTGCAATATATCGTATTTTAAATAAAAAATGGAAACAACATTGCGTGTGTTGGACAATGAGTTACACTCACTTTCCACTTTATTAGAAACTCCTAAATGGAAGGAGGATACACCTTCTATAAATCTGTAGACCTATAAATCTATAGACCTTTTACAATGCACTGTGTGTGTTTGTGAGACTAGGATTTCTTTGGTGTCAGTTTCTTAATACAGGGTGTTAGATGAATATTTCTGGGTGGCACAGCATTAATACAGACATAATATGACAATGGTATGCTGAGATGTCACTAAATGTCGCTACAGTCTGGGCTATATGATTTAATTGTATGCTTATAAAATGTACCTATTAGATAGGTGTAACTAATGAGTGGCCACTGAGTGTAGGTAAAAGGTTTCTTTAAAAGAAAGTGGTGTGTGAGTGTGTATTGGTGCTTTCATCTCACATCTTCTTTAAGATATTTTTAAATACTTACCATGTTTATTGGAAGAACACTTGTCTTCATGTTACAATCTTTTGTGTTTAAAAATGTGGAGAACTTTCTGGGTTTCTCCATATATTTGTGACCAGGGATTCTTCCCCACAGCTATCATATTCATTTGAGAAAGTATCAATATCCAGTAGCAAATTACTGTCTCATGGTAGAGTCCAAATGGCACTTCTGCAAGTTGAGAAGAACAGTGATCATATTTATTCCACGGCCCCTAGAAATTCCACTACTGCCTCTCAACAATCTTTTGACTTAAGTGTCAGTCAGTGACTTTCATTTTTTATTCTACATCTGCACAGAGTTTGCAATACATGACGCTTCCCGGAAGTGTGCTTGTTGCTGAAGTTGCTAAATTCTTTCAGCAGTATTTGCTGATGGTAAAAGCTGCAATGATAGATCAGGTCATTTAAAGTAAGCCACAATTAATCACAACATATGCTTCATCAAAACTTTGGATAATCTCCCCTGTATTGATAGTGTTTATGCCCCTGTGGCTGCTCTGTAGATTGATCCAGCAGATGACTATCTATAGTTCACAAAAGGTTCACAGGTCAGCCTAGCCAATGTGTCTCTGGATACATCAAAAGCATTCATGGTTTTACTTGAAGTACCATGCATTGGGGGGCTTTAGTATCTCACTACTGAGGAAGTACTCACTGACTTACTAAAAGAAGGGAGGCTCCAAAAAGTCACTTGCCTTAGGCTTAGTGCACCAGTGGCACCACTTTTCTCACTACAGGCTGAGTACAGGCTGATTTAAACAGACCTTGACTAAGATACTGCAGAGAGGTAAACCATCCATATGGACAGATGTCCACTTCACTTGATTCCATAATGAAAACAGAACATAACAGATGTCTATGCAGAACTCATCATGGCTGGAATACACATGAAGTTTAGGGTGATGTGGAGGATATCTTCTTTTGAACTGAGCATGACTGAACCCTTGAGTGTTTCTGATAAGGGCTGTTGCTGTTGCAGACAAGAAAGATTATCTGATGTCAAGAGGTCTTGCAGAGGTTTTATAATGTTTCACTATTTTAATTGATTTGCTGTGTTGAATTGTTTACTCACATTGGCCCAATACCAAGTCCATTAATTTTGTATGCCCAGAAATCCTAGAGAAAGTGCCATTCTTAGTCTAGGTCAAGTAATTTGTTCAAGTCAGTTCTGTACATTCCACTAAATTGGGAAATATAAGATGTCACATAACCAAAGATAGCCGGCCATAAGTCATTTGTTAGGCTGAGACTGCTTACAGCTTCATTGCAGTTTGGTTGGTATAAGGATGAGTCGCCTATTGAGACAAGTAAGCAGTATAAATGGTGAAGCATGTAGTAACTGACTGGAGTTTTTGTAGAGCTATTCAAATGTTGTATGTAATGATACCTTGAGTCCCAAATGAATTTCCTTGATGGCATAGAATAAATTTCACTGTTGTCATAAGAAGGTTAAAAAAAAAGCAAAAAAAACAACTTCTATTGTCCTTCATTCCCAGTGTTTGCTAAACCACATTCCTGAGCATTTCCTGTCGTTATGATCTAATAACGAAGCAGGACAATCTCAGACTTCTTTATGCCAAGGAATACACCACTGACCAATTAGCTGATATTTTCTACCCACTGTTACAGACTCTGCTCGATAACTCGAAAGTATTTCCTTTTCAAAAATACTTCATCAACCAGAATGAAAAAATTCATCCCACCAGAAATGGCTGGTTCTGGAATGGGCATGAATTCACATTAAGGAAATAGAGTTGTTGTAATCAACTAATACCATGCTGACATTCTTAATTTAACTTGAACCTCTAAAATGATTTGCCTCATTCATTACAGACTGAATTTCTAGTACTATAATCTGTTTGGGAAACAATCTCATTTTGCTACAGCAGGTGGTGCCTCATGGACTGCCAGGGAGTCCCAGGACCGCAGTTTGAGTACTGCTGCTGTAATGGGCAATCCCACTGTGCTATTGCACAGTTCAGTGCTTTGAAATTGTGTTTAAGAGAACCCCGTATTTGATCAACAACTTGTTTGTCTCATTTGATCTTGACTCCCTTGTCCTTTCAGCAATTTAGTCTTGTACTGTATGCATTTTCTGAGGCGTATAATTTCCTTGCCAACTGATGCAGCACTTATGTTGGAGATAGCTGTCAAAGGGAAACGCTAAGAAACTTCTGCCTGAGCCTCTGTCTCTGCAACCTCAAATTTGTAATCTGTATTTGCGTGGGATGTCATTCTGATGATGATATTTATTACAGAGGCCCTATTCCTTTTTGTTCTGGGTACAGTCCTAACCAAACAGAAATATAGGACTATGAGAAGTGAGACCAGGCATGAAACTAAAAGATTAGTTGCTTTTTTATAAGGTTAGCAAAAGACTTCTACTTTGTTTTTAAGACACTTAGTTAATTATGGCATAAAATACTTTCAAATGAATTTATCAATGCATTGCAGATATGGTGACAAGTGTGACACTTCCTTTCATTCAGATATTGGTGTACATTGTTTGCACTATCCACATTAAAAAGCCACATGTCTAGGATGTGCTAATTCATTGATATGACATGTCCATGGTAGGCCTAAGATTATGCTTTATAGATATTTTATGAATCAGTAAGGGTCAGTTGGGGTTAGTGAACCCATTTGGTGAAGGAATGCTATCAAATGTCTCAGTAGTAGATAATATTAACTTGGCAGAAGAATAATGTCAGAGGTCACTAAAGCACAAAGGCACTTTTTTCCCACCATCCATTTCTAATGGATGTGTTATTATTCATCTGGCAGTCTAATGTAATCTTTGGCTCTTGAGGAAATGTACACAGAAGCGCTGATAAGAGCAATTCAGGCCATTCCTCTTTGAAAGCTCACAAGTTGGGGAAGCTTTTAATGTATCAGAGCTGTACATGTGCAGAGTTCACTCCTTTATTAGCATGGCTGTGTGTGTATGCATGTGTGTGTGTATTTGTGTCTTTGTGTGAGTATGGGTTGAAGCGAGATAGCACTGCTCTGATCGAGGGGTCATTGTGATTGTGATGTCAGGACAGGGAAAGTGACAGCATGGCACCCTTAAACCCTTCTCTAGCTTCTGTCACCCTTCCCAGCACTCCCCTGTACATACATGTCTGCGAGCCTGGTCTGCACGCCACATTCTAATGAGCTGAGGCCCAAATTGATGGTTTAACACCAGCATTTTCTAAATTAAATTCACAGCTGCATGTAAATTGTCACTGCATAAAAAAAAACTTAGAGGGTAACCTGCTCCTTTACGCATGGTCATGGTAAGATTCGGCCAAAAGATTGCTTGGCCATTTGTTACATCACCGCTGGGTGCCAGGAGTCAGGAGAAGAATGAATGTCTTTTTCATGTGAAAGTGTTTGTCAGCTCCCCCTGCTGCTCTCTGAATTCATGCTGACACCATTAAAAAGTGCTTTCTGAAACCTAGGAATGGTTTGGAAGTTAAGATCATGAAGGGGGTTATTGGAGAATTGACTGATTATAGAAAAATAGTATTAGTATTTCAGGGTAACGGATTCAGAGAGATAATAAAAGCAGTGTAAGAAGATATGTTTTGCTACAACTTTGCATATCTTGAATGGGTCAAAAAAGTGAAAAAGAGCAGTATCAATCTTTATTTATCAATTTCTAAAGTCCTCTAAGAACTGGTCTTAAGAGTGCAACCTGATTTGCAAAACTAATATTACATGAACAGAAACCCCTGGATAATTTTGAATGACTCCTTTTAAATGTATTTAATTATAAATAGAATGTGATATTAAAGGGTCTAAAAGAAACTTCATCTATCATTTTATATACTGATGACATTTGTTATTGTTTATTGTGAAGGAAAAAAGCAGCACTGGAATCAAGTTTGGATGTACTTTCTCTGGCTCCATGGTTGTATGAATGTCTAATTCAATCATCTATATGGCCTTTTGTTTTAGCTCAGATACACATGTGATGTATGTGTAGATTTGCTACACTCTTCAAACGTTGAGCATCAGGCAGAATTTGACAGCCTTGTGTCATATGTAATCGGACTCCTACCATTGTAAATTACTGGAGATTAACCACTCCTGTTCTACACATAATTCAGTGGTGATGAATATTTGTGCTTACAACCATGCAAGCATCTCAGAGAAGCAGAGATATTCCGATCTTAGAGAAGCAGAGATATTCCGATAGGTAAATGAGCTGATGAAATATGAATGTGATTTTTTTGTGTAGCTGGGGGAGGGTGGGTTTCTTCATGCCTTTGCGGTAGTATACTGTTAATCTTCTTGAACTGAGTAATCCCATTAAGGCTCAGATGGCTCATTTCTTAGGTTTGTGAAGTGCGGGCCGCAGGATTGGGAGGAACAGGATGTAACAGCCCAGTTACGTGCACACAAGTGGATGACTTCTATTATACATATGGGACCATGCTGCCCACTTTATCCCCCGGCAGCTGATCGCAATCATTTTAATATAGCCGACCCCCTGAATGAGGTCCATGGCTGAAAATTGGAAGGGGTGAATGATACACTGCAGATGCGAATCTGAAATCGTATCACCGTATCATCTCTTTCCCCACAAATTATGCCAGTTTTTCATGTGACAATTGATTAAATGCTGCATTGTCAAAATGGGGAATGGCTCAGGGTGTTGGAGTTTGAGGCTGAGTGGAGGGGAGATGGGAAAATACCACTGTAAACAGGAGAAGAAGAAAGCTGGCACAAGAAACAGCAGGTGGTGACCATGCATAGTTCTCATGAGGGTAAATGGTTATCATCTGTTTCCTGGTGGCAACATTACCTTGCGTTTGCATTGTCCCTTAGGGTGTTGCCAGGAAATATGCATCTAAGTAGGGATATCTATCATTTTGCACAGGAGCACTTTGTATCAGGAAGGAATGCTTCAATTAAACACTTTCCAACAGATACAAAAAAAGTGATCCATAAATCAATCAAAAGGCAGTTCAAGTAGGCATGACAAGGTGGAAATACATCACCCCATTTTAAAATCACGTTAGCATGAACAGCTGAGGAAAGGGGAGACATTTATTAAACAGAATAGAACAGAACCAGCAAAAGCCAAGGAGCTTAATCTGAATCTCTGATTTGAAGATTTGTTTAAACTGCTGGATCAAAGAGGTGCCAGTCTTACATACACTGTACCACTAAGAGGTTCTCTGGAAATGTATGGTTTGGCACACCTAAAAGAAAGTACTAGGTGCCCAAGGAGGAACCAATAAGATCACGAGACCCATCAGTTTTAATCAAATTCCCTTCATGTTGCAATGACTCATTTTCTTTATGGCACCTACTGGATACTGTCCAAGGCATAAATGAGACTCATCGTTGTGAAAGGTGGCTTACTTTCATCACAAGAAGCTTATATCTGAGGAGACTTGTTAGATGTTGAATAGAAATCATAGTTGTAGTTTGTCAGTTGTTCTGTGAAGTTAAGCTACTCTCATGACAGACTAAAAGTTATCACAACCGGTGGTTGTAACCTAGTGTTTTAGCTTTATTTAACATTTCTTTTATAAGTCTTCATTTAAATTGGTACTTGATTTCAAGCTAAATTGGGAAGATGACTGTTGCAGGATTTTTTTGTCATTTGGACTCCTTTGGAAAACTGGTAGTAACCTAGTCTTCATTTACGATGTCCCATAGATATGAAAGATAAGCTTTAGATATGAGATCATTTCAGAAGGGAAAACATCCATTAACAAAAATGTGGCCAGAGTATGTCCTTACATTCATGGTGTATTTTTGCTTGGTGTCTCTGTCATAAGTCTGTGGGTGCAGCAGGTACTTCAATAATGAGTGTAGAGTGAATGGGTATTCACTCACATGGAGCTTGGGAAAGCTTTCAAAATGAGAGTGAGAAAGCAAACCAAAACAAATCAGATCATTTAAAAGGAATGTGGTCAAGCAGGAATGTAAAAGCAACTGGAGCAGGCTTATCTATTTCACTGCAAAATATCTGAATTTGTTAGTGTGTTAAAATGGGATTATAGACCCTTCCAAAAAATAAATCACAAACACCTAACAAATCTAGAATCTGGTTTCAGGTTTCCAGATCATCCTCTTTATCAGTATTCCAAATTCACATTTGAGGTGCATTGTCTCTTGAGTCATTTTGTTGCTTTTCATGAACATCACTGAGTAGGGTAATGCTGGGTGTCCATGGAGTAGGTGGATATGGGAAACACGACTAGTTAATGTTCGGTGATAGGTGACAGAGCACAAATGTTCTAAACTCTCCACCTCTTTTAGCCTCTCTGCCAACCAGTACCTCTCTACTAACGTCTGACATTCAGACATATTCCAATTTCATGATTAGTTGGCTTGGTCTATACTTATAAAGGAATCCCCCCTCTGGTGATTCCCCCTCCTTCTCATAAAATGCGACACATCACAGGATTCACTCTAATTGCTATAAATTTAACCTGCGAAAGTGCTCCTCTCATGTCTTGCCTCTCATCAGACGGATTCACAGATATGGCATTTAAACATGTTAGCTTTCTTTAGTGTAATCTACAGCTCTGTGTAAGAAGAAAATGAACAGTGCTATGAAAAAAACATGCATAATAAATAATGGCTTTTGCATTTTTTAAATTAACAAAATGACAGAGATGTGTTACAATCCAAAACACTATCAAAAATTGATTGACCCAGAAGGCATTTAAGCACCTCCCTGTTATGTCAGACAGTTCTCTCTTGATTGCTACACCCTATTTTCCAGCTCCACTGCCAAAGTAACATGACATTTTGTTTAGAGGTGAGCTCATCTCCCTCCGCTGCCTGGTTCACAGTCGGCTGACTAGCACGCCGCACTCTGCCTCTCCCCACTGCCCTTGCCCTCCTCCTTGGTGCTCCTCTGTGGATCCTTGCCTCTCCTGTTTCCAACTGAAGGAGATGGCCAGGTGGTTTCGCAAACCGCTGCGGTTCAATGCTCTGGCAGTGCTGGCAGCACAGGCCTCCCAGCAGAACCCTCTGCCTAATTGGCTAGGAGCCGCCCTGCTGTCCAGAGTTGTGCAGGGCCGAGAGCAAACATCAGCTTACACAGAATTCCTCGCAGCACTTTTTTTCCCCCCAGCATGGTAGCCATGAGGAACACAGGGCTGTCATAGCTCAGTGGTTAAGGTAATTGACTTGTAATCAGAAGGTTGCTGGTTCAAGTCCCACCACTGCCAAGTTGCTGCTGTTGGGCCCCTGAGCAAGACCCTTAACCCTAAAGTTGTACTCAGTTATAATCAAGATGCTTTGGATAAAAGTGTCAGCTAAATGCTGTAAATTAACATGTGCTGTAGAATGGACACCATGGTGCCCCTTTGGTCACTAATCTTTGCTTTTGAGGTACTAAGCAGCTTTAATCAAACCCAGCTGCTGCTCCATATTTATGGTGGGCAAGAATGACAAAGAATATGGAGGGGCATCCTCCAGAAGCTCTGCATTGGAAAGCAGGGATACTTGTCATTGTTATGGCACTATCAAGCAGCCTATCATTCTGTCACAGCACTAGGTGCTGGCATTTAGTGTTTATATATGCAGACTACGATATGGTCAAGTTCAATCTGCTAATCAATTGCTTTTTCAGAAGGAGTGGAAATGACCACCACCTCACTTACCATTTGAGAGGGCAATAACATAGAGCCGCCTTAATGAAACATGGTTGGCAAAAACGTATAAAACACACCGCTGATGCATAAAAGGAGAATAACAAAGGCTGCAACTGGCTGTTGTTTATGGACTGCTTGCATGGGTGGGAAAAGAGTGCGCAAATGATTACGAAGACTGATGTGAGTCTACGATACAGGTAACACAGAAGGCCACTGTTGATTTAACCATCAAAACGATCTTTATTAAAAACAAAGGCACTGCTGCATAAAAAGGGGGCAACAGAGAATAAAAATGGTGCTTTGAGTTAGACACTGACAGGGCAAGTCGCATGAAAGGAGATGCGGAATGAAAGGGAATTTTAAAATACCTATAACCAAGTACTTACACCAGTGGTGGGTGTTATGGAAAACGTATGTGTGTTGGGGTTGGGGGCGGCAGGGTGGGGGGGGGGGGGGCATGTTTGGGGAGCTTCTTTGGAAATAGTTTTCATCTTTAAGTACATCACAATGACAACATTTTTGCCAGGAGCGTAGATAAAGGATCTGGTGCCGAGTGTTTGAAGCTAAATTGCTATATAAAAGAAAAAAAAGATACTCTACTCTGTTTGAAGGAGCAAGCATGTTGCACCGCCCTCAGAATGAATTGAGCTTTTTTCCTTTTCTTTTCTTCTTCTTCTTTTTTTGAGATATGAACTAGTGGGATGTTGCGGTGGTAATCAGAGAAAATTAACTGTCTCTGTAAAAAATACTGCCATAACTTTAAAGTAACTGTCGATGAGTGTTGCTTCAATTTCTCTCACACTCTTAAAGGTTAGAAGCAGAGCTGGGGCAGATAGACAGTGGTCTGATTATAGACTGCCTACTGCGTCACGTCTGATTCATGTGTGATTCACCCTAATGCCCAACACTGCCCTGGCGACCATTCCACTGAACACTGCAGGTGGCTAAGCACCTCCTGCCCCCAGAGTGATGTCAGACCTGACTGTCCTAAGGTCTTTTACTCACAATTGTAGCTACACTGTCAGTAAATAGGACCATATGACCTTGGAATTAGCTGTGCTTGTTGACGCCATCCAAAAGGACAGATTTCGATTGGCCTCTGTATTGGTTATTTGACATATTTGGCCAAGATTGGAACCAGCAGGAATATACGTGTTTAACCCCAGCCAGGTGTATCAGACATGTATGTAATTGTAGTTTATCCAATTTTGCTCTACAGATAGAGAGGGAGTATTTCCTTCCTTACATGGACACCAGATTTTGATGAAAACTGATGACAATTTGTGACAAAAAAAGGGCCTAGATAGAATAATTTAGCTAAACAGGTATTTTCTATGTTTGCAGGTGGTTTGTGTACTCTATTTTCTACAAAAAATAAGCTCTAATAATTGTTTAATCATTTGCCATTGTGACATAAATTGACACTTAATTTGCTGTCAGTGGTTGATTTACAAATCTGTCTGCTTCAAAGTCATACTAATGCTGTTTGAAACAGTTGCTGAGCAGGCATGTCATGATAGCATACACTAGTTCTGTGTGACAGGCAGTTAAAGTTATGGGAGCAGAATGGAACAGATGGTTGGAATACATTGAGTCACTATGACGATGAATGCAATAGACCAGTTATGATGCCCTTAGGAAAGTCAGAAAAAGGGAATCGGCAAGCCTGACTGATGAACTCTGTCAAAATCTGAAATTTAAAAAAAAAAAAAAAAAAACTGGAAGATTACAGAAAATGTAGATTTCAGATTTCACATTGGTGATGACACTATGAAATGTCATCACAAATATCAGAGATTACATAAATGTGCAACATGCAGCGTTGTCTATGAGGGATATGATGAATTTTGTTTCAGCACCTACAAGGGTGTTATGAATGCTAATGTGCTGTGCCATGCACCATGAGTGCTCAGTGTGTGGTAACCAGCCAGCATGGACTTCTCTTTTGTAGCTCCCAGTTATCTGTAGACTTTTAGAATGTAACAAAGAAATGGAAGAGTGAAAATAGCATGATTATATGTGAAAGAGAGAGTGTGCGTGTTTGAAAGAAGAGAAGTAGAGGTGGGACTGAAAATCATAATGGCTAAAGTGAGGGTAAGGGGCTATTCTTAGGTACTGGTTCAAAGTGGCTCAACACCTGGAGGAGATTACTAACATCTTTCCTTTTTTTTTCACTCAGCATGTGGGTGTACATGCATTTCTGCTGCAGAGGAGGGAACCAAAATAGAAGGTGCTGGAGATAAATCTGCATTTATGTATGTTTTCAGATAAAAGCCATCCCAGAGCCTTTTTTGTTCCATCCCTGCTATCCAAACACCCCTGTTTCAGACAAGAGGAAAAGGCTTGTTCTAGCAGGCTCTTTGGAACCAACAAGAGGGTGAGTTAATGAGGGTATGGCTTGGTGAGGTGGCTCGGGCTTTGCTGCCTTATTTTACTCCTGGCAGCTTTGTGTTTAGTTCCCGCTGCCTTTGGTTTGTCCAGGGGATTCATTTAGTGGTGGTTTGTTTGCAGAGGTTTGTCATTTGTCCCTTGCAACCTAAAAAAACATTTAATTAATGAAGTTAGGAAGCAGGCGGAAGTGGTATTTCATTCATTAAAGTCTGTGAAAGTGTTGTGCAAGGCGCAACACTGGAAAACATTAACGGTCACTTAGGGGATGAAGCATGCCACTGTTACATCCATCCATCGGTGTGTACAAATCTGTGTGTGTACAAAGCAAAACACACACAAATCCATTGGGATACAAGTAACAAACGATACAATTCATCTATGTTTTCATTCTAGCTACTGTTATCCATGATTACAAGGAGTCATAATCCTTTGTCCCCTCAAGCCTTCTCATTTGGATTGGCATAGGCATCCAAACATGGGCTTTCGGGACCCTTTTCAACTCACCACAGTGAGTGGTGAGTCAAACAGTCAAACTTCTGCCTTTTCACTTGCAGCAGTGCATAGTCCTTTGACTTGAGGGTATTGCTTCTGAACCTGCGCTCTTAACCCTGACACTGCCAGCTCTGTAAAAAAAAGTAGCATGTTTACAATAGTTGGCCTTGGAGTTTTGAGCTAGAATATGTCTTCCTTTTTCAAAAAATCTCAGCTGGTGATGTGTGATTTTGAAGATCCATTAAGGTGGTTTACACTGCAGATGACAATTGCAAATTGTGAAAGATTTTTTTGGTCATGAGTTAAAAATCTGTGGTTTTCAAACATGTAATGTGTCGTGCTTTACAACAACTGATTTGCGACCAGATAGCTTACGATTCTTTTCTGGTAGTGCTTAGAATTTTTCTTTTAAACTCTTGTAGTTTGATCAATGCTATATTAACAGTCTAAAAACAACAAGAAGCGGCCTGAATTACCCACAACTCGTGCGTCATTTACAGATAAAGGTGGTAGCCTATAGTAAAAAAAATTATGTACGTGACGCCCAAAATGACCCTTTTGTGGAATTGTGGCAGATTGGACTTGTTTGGTTCGCAGTGCTGCGCAATTGCTGTCTCACACGGTACGGTACTTACTAATCATCTTTTTGCCCAACTCCACGTGCAAGTCATGATACGCAGTTATAATCTTGTGAGGGCAAAGCAGCTGCAGATTTTAGGGCTTGCATGCAGCTACTATCCACCTGGCAGCGTGAGTCAACTGAAATATCAGCCGACTAGCATGTACCCACAAACTACAGTTTGCATGCTATTAAAATATATAGTGTTTGTATATTGCGCACATATACGAAATGTTATTTTAAATTAAAGAAAAAAAAAATCCTACGAGAGCTGCCATCTTCGTGAGGTACGACAGGTGACATTATCCGGCCTGACTGCTTTCTTCTCATGTCCTCCCAGTTTACATGCGATTGCAGTCGGAGGGACACGGTAAACAATTTCCATATTCTTACATTTTCTGAGGCCCTTGACAAGTGTTTTCTGACGAGTGCAAGAGTATGATTACTTGACTGATTTAAGTCACTTGACTTAAAGCTAGCTAAGAACAACGTAAAGTAAAGCAGTACAGGTGCTTAACCTTGTATAACGCCTCTTGCAGCAGTCTGTCCAAACGCTTTAATCAAATTGCCCAGGATGTGACAAACTGACATCTACCCATAGCCGCGAAACTTGCAGGTAGTTTGTGAACTTGGGGTTTTGTAGTCGACTGGCTTCCCCTGACACAGGTGAAGGGCGTGGAATCCTTGAAAGTAATTGTCATTAGACAGACTGTTGCCTTTTCACTTTATCTCGGTGGTGCCTATGCCGCCAGCATACCAAACTGTGAACAATAGAATTGGCTGCCTTTTAATGCCAGTGTCACCTTGTGATTTTGAGCACCAAGCTTGTTGCCATTTAATTTTTACACTGCAGTCAGGCTTGTGTTCAGTTGTGATTTTTTTTCTTTGCCCCCTGGTTTGACTTTTTTCCATGATGTGACCACATAAAGACACAGGCCTTCATGTACTAGTGTATCTTACATTCAAACTTTGCTGTTCACTGGTTTTAATGTTAGGTAGCTAACATGATAGGAAAAATGCTGGGAGCTTAATATTGATTGTTTAGATCCAACTGCCTTAGTTTATCGTCAAGCTAAAAATCAGCGCTTCTGCTTTCGTTGCGTATTCATTGCTACAGCTCTTGTGATTGATCTTGTATATTTACTGCTCTGAACTCAAATCTAATCTGTTCCTTCACCGCAGTATGTATGGTATACGATAGCTTTCCAAGTTTACTCCAAGAATTGTTGCAAATATCAAGGCACTCAGATGTGAAGTTGCAATATCAAATTTGGTAGGTTCAAATTCAGAACATGTGTGTAAATATTTTCTATTGGTGCAAATGTATAAGAGCAGACTGGAGTGTTGAAAGAACGAGCCAGCACTCAGCCTGGCTGTGTGCTCACTTCTCTATACCTCAGCTGTCAATGACAAAGGGGAAAGCACAGCACCAGAGGGTTTGTCCCAGATTTGTGTGGAGAGAGTGGGCACCCCATCAATTTCTCCATCATCTCACTCTTCTGACCTCTTCATGTGCCATTTGCATTATGAATTAAATAAAGCCTTAAAACAATGTCATGTTGCCTCAAGGCCAATCACAATTAGAAGGCTGTTTTCTATTTGAAGTATTAGCTATAAAGGTGATAAATATTGTAACACATTCAGGAAATGGTTCCAAATCTTGCTGCTAATGGCTATTTAACCCCAAGAAAATTTCTCATATATATTTCAGGAGGCCTGTTGTATTTTTTTTTTTTATTTCAACAGTGTTTTTTAAGCATACTTGATTGCATTGTTGGTTAGGTGGTCAACTTCAGGTTGATGGCAGCAATCAAGTATACAATTTTAAGCAGTAGTCTACTAATTCAGCGTTTGACTTGTCTCAAATTGCATTCTTGAGAGTTTTCTAGGTTGCAGTGCAATTTGGCTTGAGACATTCTAAATCTAAGTTGGATATATTGGGTTAGTTTTCAAACAAATGAAATGTTGAAGTAAAAACGTATACATCTTAATCCATTTTTCACTAAAAAATAATCTATACAGCTAAAGTTAATTTGCTTTTGTTAGTTTGTTTTTGAATATAATTCTTTACCCCTTGATGCTGATGATTTGAATAATGTAGACTTGATGTATTGATCATATAGAGACATTAATGCTTTATACTACCTCTTTCCTGGGGGCTATCGATTACTTTTTAGGGCCTAAATGCTCCCCTGTGATGGGAGAGGGAAAATGTGTGTTCTTGAAGAAGCACAAGGGGAAAAGACTGAGCTGAATTAATGTTGATAGAGGCCATGTTTGTTGGTGGGAAAGCCCATACATCAGTAAGCAAAAAAGCCTTATTCTCGTCCTAGAACTGCCCACTTTAAAATGCACAGCAGAAGCCTATCCATGTCCACAGAGTGAGAAGGGAAGATAGCATCATCAAGGTACAGCACCTTGGCAGAGTATGGAAATTTTGATGAGACTTTCGCAAAATTAAAGTGCATCTGGCTGAAAAAGAAAAAAAAAAATCATGCACTACAAGTCTATCACCTATTAGTTTGTAAAATATGCTTAGACTATTTTGTGTGATTGACAATAAGCATTTAACCAGATGTTTATTGCTGATATTATTTTTTCTTTATTGCAGGGCTTAGTCTGGGGATGTTGCAGCATGTCTATGGATAAAGTGGGAGTGCCGCACTGTGGAAATGTTTTTGTAGGGAATGCATGAAACACTTGCTGTCTCAAGAGGTCTTAATAACATGTCGTCATTTGATTGTATGCACGTTCAGTATACAGCAAAGTACACAGCATGGAATCTGGACTTTTCAAATGCTGAAGGCTGCTGGAGCACTGAGTATTGCTCTGAACACTGTAGCATTTTTGAGAGCAATTCCACTGACGGCACAGCCAAAATAATTTTCTCCCTCGAGCATTCCTTCAGCTCTGTCTTGCAGATAGGGGTGGCTTTGTGTCCTTGCAAATCTCCATGTGAATTAAATTTGACCGCTGAGCCTTTTTTTTTTTTTTTTTTCACCCAATATGCTGCTAGTCCACTGTACGGAAATTTTAGTGTTCATCTGGTTCTGATGATGATTACTTTTTTTCTAGAATGCCTCATGCTTAGACACATTCTTGAGCTTTGAACACGGTCCACATGGACCATGGACTGTACCTTCTGTGAGAGATGCTCCATGCACTCTACCTTCATAAGATATGGAGAGTGGTTGAAGGTCTTTTAAGAGGTAGCCGATGCTATTACAATTAAGCCATCATTGCAGTTTTTTACATTTGGTGTTGGCAAATTTAATGGCTTTACCAACTTTAATGACATGGCATTTGGCATGCAGGCTCTCGGAGATGTCTTTGATAGGAGGTGAGAAATGGGTTCGAAGTTAATTAGATCAGTTCAAGATGGAAGTGACTACATAACTCACATGGACAAATGGGTCAGGGAAAGATGAATCATCTTGCATGCAGTTTATTTGGTGCTTCTGAAGTTGTTTGGTCTATGTACTGTGATTTTGTTAATCCCTTAGTCTCCAGAACCCCATTTAAAAAGCAGTCACATTGCCGAGTCACTGTAATTCTAGCCACTTGTGCCAGTATGTTTGTGTAGGCCAAATCTACATCCTACAGTAGTTACCAGATTTTAGTGTCAATGTCCTCTGAATCAGACTTCTTGCATAAAATTAATTCTAACAATCATTTCCACTGAGGTGTTAATCAAATTATTGATTGGACACAGACTAAAACTCACATGGTAATAGAGGAGTGAACTCTGCACACGACTTTTCAGCTTTTAAAGAGGAATGTGCTTCTGATTATTATTTTTATTTTTGTTCACTCCCAGTAATTAACACAGAGCCCCATGCTGCTCTGGTACATGCTGCTTTTTGGGGTCAGAATAATTATTAGATGAAAGATTTCAATTCGTCAGTGTCTGTGGGGCAGGTGGCAGCCCTGCTGAGACTGTACTTAAATGACAGAAACAAGTACACATCAGCATGCACACAGCTTATTTGCTTAGGGTTGATGCAAAGGACATGAACTGCCCAACCCCCTCCGCCGAGTTTTCTACTGGTGTTCTCTACTGGTGTTCCCCCTAGGGAGTGCTGCACCACGACTAGGGCAATAGGACATAATGGCTGGATCTGCATGTCTTGGTCTTATTAAAGGTATTCTATTAGCTTGCTGATTAGGCTGGGAGAAGGATCATTCGGAGGTATAAAGCAAGGCATGTCCCAGGGAAATAACATGGCTCACTAGAAACGCATGTTATCAAATGGAGTGTTTATATTACTCCAAGAAATTATTGTGCTGAAAATTACTGCACAATTATAATGACTCATGCTGGCTGGAGGTATTTGTTTCTTGTTCATAGTCTGGGCTGCATTGTTTGAGCTCGCAGTCAGCTGACGCAGCTCTTCCCTGTGATTTTCTGGGCCTTCAGATGAAGTGTTCCTTCGTGGCCAACAACTGTGGCAACTGCGATGTAGCATGGTACTACACCTCACCAGCCAAGCCTCATGGCAAATTGGAGCATGAAACGTGCCTCACTATGGTCAGTGTGCGTTTTCTGCAGCTGTTGATAAGCTGTTGGTGAACACTGACATTCTCATCAAACCCCCTTCTGTTTTGCCTTTCCCTGGGTTGACTGTTTACTTGTTTGTTTTGACAGACCTGGTTGTCAAAAACAAACAAACCTAGTGGGATCTGGACTGAGGTAGTGGCTTGACACAACCTTATGAGGTGCAGATTATGGATCAGATCAACATCTTAATTACTTGCCTGCAGGAACAATTAAAGCAGCCTGCCAGCCAGGGGAAACATGTCCTTGAACTGTAGGTACAATTAAAGCAGCCTGCCAGCCAGAGGAAACATGTCCTTGAACTGTAGGTACAATTAAAGCAGCCTGCCAGCCAGGGGAAGTGTGTCCTTGAACTGTAGGTACTATGAGAACAGCCTGCCAGCCAGGGGAAGCATTTCCTTGAACTGTAGGTACTATGAGAACAGCCTGCCAGCCAGGGGAAGCATTTCCTTGAACTGTAGGTACTATGAGAACAGCCTGCCAGCCATGGGAAGTGTGTCCTTGAACTGCACTTGCTGTTTTTCTGGCCATGGACTATCCAGTAATTAATGGTGTACCGAATAAGCTGGATTTAGGATTTAGGCACATTCCTAGCATCTGGAAGACTTGGTCTAAATCACCAGTGCTCACCACAAGGTGCAGAGGCCTGAGGGTGAGAGCAGGTCAGAAAGACAGACCTCTCTACTATCCCATTAATAATGTACATCATTCAATATCCCACCTGCTGTAAGAACTCACCTCTAATTTAAATACAGCAGTTGTGTTGATCTGAGTAATCCCAAATTGGGCTAGCTGCTTTCTCATAATAGTCGTCCTAAAGATTTTTTAATTATTGGTACAAGGGCATTTTGTTTCCCATACAAATTTTAACTGGGCAGAAAACGGTGCAGTATTCTTTACAAGTCGGTGCGCTCTAGTGTATGTCCAATAACTAAGTCTATTTCAGACCATGAGATCCTGTGTAATGAGTCATTACTGATAAATTGATGAGTAATATTTATTCCCTTTTTTAATAAATGTTAACAGTATTGAGTTTTGAGTTTCAGTTATCATTTTGAGAGAGAAAATTCTCACAGTAAAATTTTTCAGTAATTTACCTTATCTCTGTAACTGTATACTTTAAATGTTAAAAACGCTAAACCTGAACGGAACACAGGCTTGGAAGTACTGTAGCAACCACTGTTGGAACCACTGTTGCTACAGTGAACATGTGTTCCCTCGAGTAATAAGTGGTTAGCTAAACATTTCATCCCATTCAATCTAGCACACTCTTCATGTAATCTTTCTGCTTGGGTAGTCTCTCTTGGCACATTTAGCCCAAGGAGATGGCAATGGCAGATGGCTGTAAGACCAGTCATGTCAGTGGAGATGCATGCATGTTCACCTCACAAAACAACTGATAACTGACTGAAAAACAGCTCCCTCGAGTGTAATAGGCCCTTGGACCTACGACATAACAGCTCTTTTAATTGCTTCCCCTGTTTTAATTCAAACTCCATCATTCCTGGTACTAGACAGAGCAAAAAGCCAGTTGTTCAAGGTGGGTGGGCCTTGCTATAGCCTCCATAGGATTTTTGCTTTATTTAGTGTATTTAGTGAAATGATTTGTATTTAGTGAAGATCAATATCATCTGTGCTGTATTTTTTGTGCAAGCCTCCATGCAGGTTTCCTCTTAGGTTTGATACAAAGTTTCTTAAAACTTAGAGACTTGCATGTTTTGCTCATTTGTCTAGCATCGCATTCACTTGAGGTTGTAGACCTATGTTTGCAAGTAACAGCCAATCTATTTTAGCTGATAAAATGCCATTTAGACTCATTTAAAAAGTGGGCTACACAAAGAAAAAAAAATCATATTTAAATAAACATTTATAAATTACATTAAAATTTTCACTTTCTTTTGCATGTAGGCTGGTCTTACAAAACAAAACAAACAGAAAATGATTATAGCCATCATACCCTTGAATATTCCTCTACTTGTACTTGTATAGGGTCCAACATTTTCTTAACAGCCATGGAAATGCAGTAATTCCAAATATCGGTTCGAGGAAGTAAATTATGAATTTTTGATCTGTGGATGAAATATTGCGGTTTAAATGTGGAGCAAAATGTCACAAAATGTCTCCCCATGCTTCTTAATGCATGTAGAGTTAATGGGAACCCATCCTTTGGAAAAGAAATTAATACTAATTATGCTAATTAGGCCCGTTGGTGTTGGAGTCATCGCAGGAAATAAGGAGGTTGTGACAAATCTCTCACTTGTCAAGTTCATCTAGTTTCTGCAGGGAGCCAAATGAATGGCACATGAGATAATCTAATAGTTCCTCGGAATGAATCACCACCTCATCTGCTCTGTCAACAGGCCACACAGACAGAGCAATTATATTTGCCTTCAATTACTGAGTGTAAATACATTATAATACCCCCTGAAGTGGTCAGGAGAGAATTGCCACTTCGGCATGCAGGCAAGTGATGTAAGAAAAACACCAACATTCATATATAAGGAGGTTTCAGAGAACTAGACTGAGGATTGTCCAATTGCTTGGTTGAGATCCTTTTTGATGCTGAGTATTTTAAGCACTTGAATAGAGAAGCGAGTAACAGAGTAGTGCACTGCAGTTTACCATGTTGACTGTCAGTCTTATTGCAGTTTGAGAGGGTGTACATGAAGAGAGCTAACGTTCCCAACACTACTGCGGAAACAATTTAAGGTTTACGCATTTGGAACTGGGCTCTGGGTAATTATTGGGTTATAGAGATTCTGGATTATTTAGCCCACTTGGAGATTAATCCTGCACTTGGTGCTAAGAGTTTTAAATATATGGTTAAGTGGCCATAATATTGAAATATTCTTTCTCTCTCTCTCTCTCTCTCTCTCTCTCTCTCTCTCTCTCTCTAACTAGCTTGTTCATTCTCAGCACATATATAGAAGTGTGTGCGCCACCATTTTCTTTCTTTCTTTCTTTCTTTCTTTCTTTCTTTCTTTCATTTTCTTTCTCTCACTCATTCTCATACAGACATGCACAAAAAAAAATCCACTGAATTGACGCCAACGGATTTAAAAAAAAGTTCTTAGTAGCTCCCCATCATCGCAATGGACTCTTTCTCTGATGAAAAGAATGGTAAGAAAATGCTATAAATAATAGCCAGGGCAGCCATAAAAAATGTTTTAAATGATTATTTACCTTTTATTTAACAAGGAAGTCCCACTGAGAGATTGAGAGAGAAAATCTATTTTACAAGAGAAACATGGCCGGGATAGCAGCCATACAGACTCACAACACATCAAAATACAATATATATGACATAACATATACAAAACAATCAATGAAACTCTAAGGCACTCAAATGAGATGTGGCTGTTTTTCTTACTTTAATCAACTTGTTTATGATGCACTTAATTTTCAGTAGTTATAAATATTTCTACAAAGATTCTTTCTCCATGTCCAGGTGAATAATAAGAAAATGCAGTTTTCCGCAAATCTGTGAAAACCTGTGGTACATTCAAAAGCAGCCACCATAACGAATGTAGCTGATAACTGCCTGAGCTAAAACAAAAATTGTACCAAGGTATGCTAGATGTTTACCCAGTATTGCTTTATAAATGAAAATGCACCAGTGCTGCTGTCTGCAAATGGTCAATGATGCCCATCCCACCAAAGAATGCCATTGTGAGTAAAAGACTTTGCATTTATAATAAAACGTATCGAGGCATGATATACTAAATCTTTTGTAAAATGGAGGCAGCAAGGACATATATGTCCATAATCAATCACAGGCAGGAAAGTTCCTACTATGTTTTTTCTTAGCTTTTAAAGTGAAACATTTATTTCTAAAATAAAAACCAATCTTCACTTTGAGCTTTCTAACTAGGTTCTCAATATGTACATTAAAGCTTATTCATCTATTCATATTTGCAAATATTTATATTCTCACTCTAAAAATGAATTTACAATCAGACATAAAAAAATGCTAGTCATCATGCATCTGTAATCGAGCTTTTTGAAGACCAATTTTGTATTCTGAGAATTTAAAACCAATTTTAAGATGAGCAGTTTATACTGACTGTAATGCTGTCTGAAGCTGTTGAGCCATGTGATATTAGCCTTTACCAACTGCATTACTTCAGCTCTGAACACATATGACTTATTAAATTTTTCTGTTGATTATTGGTGTAACAGATATAATTCCTGAATTAATAATCCCATAAGGTAGTTTTGATCCTTTATGGTACACTGAAGCACCAAAGGAATACAATTAAATGTGCAATAAGCCATATTCTAATCTTCCAAGAAAAGATTATTGGCCATAAAATGTTTAGGCATAGTAATTTTTTTATTACTATTATTATTATAACCCCCCAAGAACATCTTTGAAAGAATTCTGGCTGGCACCAGTAAAAGTATACCTACAGCAACACTGCAACAAACTGTAAGATACCTCAGGCTTGTATTTACAAGATCACAAGAAGAAATGTTTAGGTTTTGCACAATTCAGTTGAAAACAAGCGTAAGGAGATTAACTTGCTTTTGCAGTAAATTACTTTACTGCATAAATTAAATCAAAAAATGAACATCTGGGCTGAATAACAGGTTCAGAAATACCAAATCCACCCTTCATCTTAACAAAATCAGAACACAAAGCATGTAAAAGCATAAATGCTAAAGCGAGTGGTTTGTAGTCTAGTGTGGCATGTCGGTCACTAAGAATCCTAATGTTATGTGTTGAGATTGTATGTAAGATTGTAGTTTGGGCACTTCTAGGTTCAAGATGCAATGTATTCGTTGGTGTAGAAGACTTACGGTCTCTAGTTAGTACAGTATGCGCATTCATTCCCTGCACTTTATGACACCTTATGATACGAGTAAGATTTCTGGGTCATAATTTAATAATGAACAACAATTTCAGCACAATACCTTACAAGCCAGGTGATGTCTTATGAGAGCCTATGATCCATCACTTTTCTCTGTAGCCAGCATGGGGAGGTGTACAAATTCTGATGCTTAATATCTTTAAATATTTAAATATCATTAATTTTTCAATTTTGACTTCTTCTGTGATCTGCATAAACATTGGAAAATCAAGATTAGGAATATAAATAATTCAGTGCTTTCATCCTGACATTACTTCTCTTGTTCAGATCCAAAATTATACCACTTGACTTCAATTTCAATATTGTCCAACAGCTGTTTAGGAACTATATGTGGACATAAACAGAGGCATCAGGTAATTAATATGTGGTTTTACCCTAGTTTTGGAAATAAATAAGTATTTTTCATGTCTATGTTATAAAATGCCGGTAAATATAAAAATTCCTTTTTCAAAAATAACTAAAACAGCAAGCCAGATTGCATAGACTGTCATTTCCAATAAGCCAAATGCAACAATCTGTAGCATTTACAGATGAAAAAAAAGCATCCATAGTAGGTAATGGCTTCAAATAAAGAATGTGTTAAAAAAATATGCTATCCCCTTGCAATACTTAATTTATCCAGCCTTAGTTATGCTATGTTCAGTACTGCAGAATTATCAGGCTTTAACCAAGTCAGTTAGATTCATTTGTCAAAAGCCCCCTAAATGTGTTTGGCACTGAAGTCCTTAGAAAGCCCTCATGATGGCTCCTTCTGCTATGTTTCTCTCTGGACAACTGAATTGCTTCAGGAGTTCTGCCAATGGGCTGGACTGCCACACCCACCTTATAAGACAACAGACATTAACAGGCAGTAGAATACTGTAGACCTTGGACAGCCTGTGTCCAGCACACCATCTGTCTGCTTGTGAAGATCTCTGAGCAATGTGCCCATTCCATGGTGAAGAAGCTCGTGGGAGTTCATTACCAGGACTTCACTTCATCTACACCCCAAAGGGCCTCATCCTCTTTCCGAAATTGCTTCAAGTGTGATATTCGAGAA